>NC_135095.1:13425000-13756944 GCF_051107435.1 Chaetodon auriga | reverse complement strand
AAAAAAATGCCCCCTTCATGGTTAACAAAGCTGTTCTTTGAAGATCAGCATACTGTTTGTTGCTGGACTTGCACTCAGTATGTACAACTGATCAAAATTACACATTTTGCAGCCAATAGTTCCCTCATAAGTGTCAGCGTGAAGGTGTGTGTGTGTGGTTTAAGTGTCAGAAAGTGGATGATTAAAGTGGGGAAAAAGAGAGACAGCTGATTGTAATTGGCTCAGGCAGTGGCATTCCAGTACCTCCACTCAAGAAGCTCTTTGATTGTGGGAAATGAAGTGTGTTCAAACATTTCCACTCAGGCAAACATTAACTCGTTCACTGGAAAGATAGTTTCCAGTATGACTTGATTTTCCCACAGAGTTAAACTACAACCTGTAAAAATACTCCCCTAAGGCTGTAAAAGTAATGTATTAAATATAATTCCTCAGTTCATTATATAATGTGTATAAAAATAGCTAATTGTCCAAAAACACACACACTCACTGCCCACACTTGACATATTATCTAATAGTAAGAAAAGGATTATTAGAATTAGTGTTTCACTGTAAGACTTCCAAATGAATGCCATTGTTCTATAATACATTGTTGGCAAAATAACAGGAATACTAGCAGCGAGCTAGCAGCATTTTATACATATATAAAGCGATTGCAGCTCTTATGTGGTCAGAGTTTAACGTTAAAGAAAAACATACATTAGCCTGTGTTGGATAACTGTAGAAGAGTCCCAGTCCTGCAGTTCACAATGATTTATTTTAACTGGAAAGATCAGATAAAGACAATCAAACTAGTTTTACATTTGCTTGAAGTCATTTTACAGTATCTATGAAGCAACGTGGCACAGGCTCCTTAAACTGCAGCATGAAATTATAGGGATAGGAAAGAAAGATACCTGCTCTTTTATGGATCATATAATAAAAGGAGCATGACATCACCTGTACACACATCACCACACAACCCTTCATTAGTAGCAGCCAATTCACCAGTCTGGCCAGCCAAGGAAATCCAACCAAATGAAGCAACAGGCAAGAGAAACGACAGCATGTGTTTGTGAAAGATAAAGCTTAGTTTTGTAGTGCCGCTGCCTTCAGGGAACGCTCTGCAATTTGTACCCACCATCAAAACAGAGGGCTGTCAAGAAGAAATGTCACATTAACAATAGAACAAATGCATTTTGAACTCCTCACAAAGATTTGAAAGCTTTTGTCGGTCTGTTTCTAAACGTGACTGAGAAAGTTAAACATTCCAGTTGGTTTCATGAGCGGTACGTTACAGCTTTATATGTCACTCATAGTGTCCTTAAGCTAATTCTTTTATTAATTTGATGACATCTATGACACTGAAGCATTCCCAAGACCACGACAGAGGCTCACCATGTACAGGCTGATGTTCACCACAGGGGTCCGTGCGGCCCTCAGCTATTGCCATGGCGACAGGTCCTTTGAAGAACGTCCCTGCGTCACCTTCAAGTGACTGTGTTTTGCTATTGTTCTTGGTAATTAAAATGGATTATCAGCCCCCCCACCCCACCCCGCAATGCTTTTAGACATGCATTCTCCTCCAGTGTTTACAGAGGGCTTCAAATGGAGCAACTGAAGTAGACGAGAGAGACAGACGGTGGCTGTGTTTCCATCGAACTGTCAAGCAAATTTGAGGCGAGCTTTTGAAATGTCACAAAAAAAGGGAAACAAATAAACCAGGCTACGTAAAAGCTAATTTTGTCAGACGGTGGCATTATTAGCTACGTTACACATGGCTGAGTAATAATTGGGTTCCCTCATTAGTACCTGCCATGTTTTCATGCATAATAGGAGCATCACTAACATTACAGGAGGTCAACTGAGTTTTGTTGAATTTTGTTGATTTTGATTCCCGTCATCAGTGAAACTGTGGGGGTTCGCACACACTGCAGCCTTATACAGAACCAGATGATTCCTGGAAATAGGTTTACCGTAGATAAAGGTGAACTTTGGAGCTCCCAAAAAGCACTTTCTCATTACCATAAAGTGTGTTTCTCCCCTTTTGTTGAAGACTAACTGCCTCCTCACATCTGCAGCTCCTGTGTCAAAATAATCCTCCTTCAAACTCCCGGGGAGACGGCAAACAAGTCAACCCCCAAAATGTTGAAGTAACAGAGGGATCACTGGGATTAGTAATGATAATTATCAACCGTGACAGAACGGCTGGGTCATTTATATCACCTTGTGAGTCTATGTGTGTGTCATCAGGGTAAAATGTGGTCCTGTGGTAGTGGGAACGGCCACAGAGGGGGTTTGAGTACTCTGACATGTGTTTATACGATCATGCATTGACATTCCTCCGGTCCAATCAGCATCCAGGGTGGAACAACTGGCAGCTAGGGGCGGGTGTAGTATTTTTTGAAAGTGCCTGATCTTTTCCAAACACGACTTCTGTTCTGTCTAACAACCCATCTGACACATCAGGTTAATGTTTGTCTGTGCGCTGATATTATCGATGGTGTAAACACACATGAGTAGTTGGGAGAATAATGAAGGCAGGGTGTGAAGATGGGTGTGGTGGGTGTATTTAGAAACATAGTCCCATGACAAAATGATCTAACTTTCAATCGCTGCAGCAGCCATATCTATCCAAAGTGTCCTTCAGAGCCCCATTAATAGGAGCATTAGCTTAACTGTCTGAACTGCTGTGTAGGAGCTATCAGAGAGATGTAGGCTGGGGTCAGCCTTGATGCATAATTTCACTAGCTGTGGAGAGGAGCGCCGCGACAGTGATGGATAGCCCAAGGAGAGGGTAAAGAGGAGAAAAGACGGCCTGATGGAGGGAGAGAGGGGAAGAAATGAAAGGTTTCAGGCCGATAAGCAAAGCAGACATCAAGAGAAGGACGGGGAAGAAAGCCACAAAGGGAAAGAAGAAATTAGCTTGAAGCGGAGTAAGTAGAATCAAAGTGGTCTCATCTCTAGCTTTGGATGGGGATTACATAGAGAACCATGCCGGGGAGGAAGAGAGACACAGAGAGAGAATGGGGCAACAGAAGGAGAGAGAGGGGGCGCTGACCTACTTTGAATGGGAATTCTAATTCGGCATCTGAATCAGTGAAGGGGAGAAAAAAGAGGAAATGAAAAGAAGAACAAGATGACAGAGGCTTCTTGCAACCAGAGGCTCCGCCAGCAGATTTAAACCAGGCAGTAATTCTACCACAGAGGACACTGCTGTCCTACACAGGGTTTGCATCACTGCGACTCTTTGAAGAAATCATCTGACTCCAAAGAATTTACGACGACCGTGATTCAGAGCGGAGCTAATCAATCTTTCTTCATAATTTGTCTGCATTAGGCTTTAATGGAAACAACCTACACAAAGCCCATTCGTCTTGTCACGGCGTGTGTGAAGCCCTCGGTCTATTTAGTTTCCTGCCCTATACCCCATCGTCAGAACCTGAATTCTTAATCCATTTATAATGAAATGTCATATATACTAAAGGACAGGAGATTAATAATGGGGAAGGTGAGAAATGGTGGGCAGAGAAACAAATATTGACCACAGGAATGTAAACTGACATATGGGAGAGCTGCAGGGAATTATGTGTGTCTTTGTTGTATTTGATAGATGTGACAGAGAGATGAATGATCAGGGCGTTTTAATTTAGGGGCACATAGACACACACACCAGTCGTACTGTCCTGGAGGTGCACACTTCTTATAAGAGGGTTTTCCCTTCAAATACTGTACGTGGCTACACAACCAGACAGTTTTCCTGATAGAAATCACAGCTATGACTACAGACTGGTGCCAACATGTTGGCAGTAAAAGACTCTAAAAAGGGATGGAAATTTAACATTTAAGTGACAATTGTCTTTTTCGTGGACTTTTAGACCAGAATTAACACTAGCGGCTCCTTTGGAGTCAGAGTCAGAAATAGCTCAATATTTTGGGAAATATGCTTATTCACTGACTAATCAGCACTTTTCAACTAGTTTGCTTAATCCATATAAAAGCAAAGTGTAAAAAATTCCATGGCCCAGCCCAATGACTGCTGCCTCTGTTGGTTGGCAACATCACGTACAGGGCAAGAATCCAGCATTAGCATTAGCGGTGCCCTTGGACAGAGCCAGGCTACCTGTTTTCCCCCATCTTTATGCTAAGACAAGCTAACTGTCTCCTAGCTTCAGCTCCACACTTAGCACATAGAGTGATGCAGATTGATCATGAGTTTGAAGGCCTATCAGACACCAAAGCTCTGCACATACAGTTCATTATGATCATATTTTGTTATCCCCAAAACTCTGAGCTTATTATTAAGTTTGCTTCCTGGAATGAGTGCTTGCATGTAGTTGGCCAACTCAACGTGTTTCCAGATAAGTTTCATCGGAGGCCCTGCTATGCCAACAGAGTGTTATAAATGAAATGAATGCAGAGGCAGTGTGTCTTTGACTCAATGCTAATGTCAGCCTAAGAATACATTTTCCCTGTGCCCCCCTCAATGGACAGGTCAAAGGTCAGGATCAGCTGTGGCCCAGCTGGTTCTGAGACATGTCCAGACACTTCAGGCAGCTTGGTTGTGCATCCGAAGTGGTGTTTATCCTTTCATGTGAAAAACAGAGCAGAAAGACGGGAAGTAAATTAGCTATTGCAACACTCTCTTGTTTGGTCTACCTTAAAAAAAAGTGCTGGCCGCCTACAACCTGTTCAGAAAGCAGCAGCCTGAACGCTGACAAAGACCAGACAGACAGCACATACAACACCTGTTTTAAAGTCATTGTATTGGTTGATTATCAGTTTTAGAACTGATTCTCTTCTATCACTGAATGACTCTCAGACGCGCTTTTTAGATATGTACCTTGCAGCTCACTCAGATCCTCTGCAGCTGGCCTCCTACTCATCCCAAAGACTTCAACAAAAACACATGGCGAGTCAGCCTTCAGCCAACGTGGCCCTGCTCTCTGGAACAGTCCGCATGTGGATCTGAGAGACTCTCTCTGAGTCCACTATGTTAGCATATTGAGCTGAATTCATCTGAGGCAGGGCATTGCTGGTCAACATGTTTACTCCACATTTCTGGAAATCTTGCTTTAATCACAACACTATAAAAAAAAAAAATCTGTACGTTAAACAGGGATCTGATGCTGTGAAGTCCAGCAAGTGTTGCTTTCTGTTGGTGTTTAAAAGCTGAAACGATAACCTGAGGTGGTTTTTGAGTCTTCTGCGGATCAAGGCTTTGATGAGTGTCTGTGAGTGCAGGTGGTCACGTCCATTTTGGCAGAAGATCTCATCAGCTCCCCTGGGCACGGAAAGTCGATGAGCCTGGGATTGATGGGAACAGAACAGGGCGTGCTCACCCTGGATGAGTCACCCAGCGCTCTGAACACACACACACACACACACGCCCACACAGGGACAACATACAACTGCACAGAAAATACACACAAGGCACGAACACAGGCACACTAACAGAGAGAATATAGCGATGGTAATACAATCTACTGTAAAATCACAGGCCATAAATTCTCACCTGCACACACAGCCTTTATTTAGCTTGTGTCTCTTATTACACAAGTCTGTCTTTTTTTTTTTTTTTTTCCAAGGGTACGCTAATATGTGGTTTAACATTTTCTGGCTACTTTACAGTTTCTTCATTGAACTTGATCAAAAAACAAAACCAAAAAATGGGATCGTCAGCCCGAGCCTAAAACCCAATGAAAATATTTCAGCTCTCCAAGCAGCCAGAAAGCCCTACACCCCTTCAAAACACCCTTCATTCATTACCGTTCAAACCCAATTAGCTCTAAATGTCCATATGTTGCAAAACTTCATATGGAACAAGAACGTTTATAAGGCTGAAAATAAGCACAGCTGCGCGCTCGCTCACCTTTTACATCCCCATCAACCACCCTTTTCCAACACACACCCACAGGCTCATATTCATTAGCTCGCCCTAAGTGTCCGAGAGGCTTTTCCACACGCTCTTGGCGCTCTAATGTAATTGTCTCATAGACTGTCTTCCCTGCCTCTAGCAGACTAATATGGAAACTTCTATGCCAGAGCAAAATCCCCCGTAGCTCAAAATGCTCATGAGCGTGCACATGTAGGTGGTGAAAATGAGCACAGACAACACCACCCTCTCCTGAAAGAGGATCTCTGCGGGTTAAAGATTCTCTCCCAGATTTTGCTTCTTCTTTTGGGGGATGTAAAAGGCTGAGAGGTGAGAGGGATGATGTCATTCTTACAATCGATGGAGCAGGGAGTCTGCTTGATGTGATTTCTGCTAAATTTATTAGCATTATATGCCGCAGGAGCCTCTGGGGTGAAACCGAGTGGCAGCAGGGGGGGTATCATGACTGCATACCCTCCCCACACATCTGTGTGCTCCTCTAATGGAGGACATGGTACATCAGCCAAATATATACTGATGGATTGTCACATGTTCACATGTATTGTCAGACCAAAAGGTCATCAAAATAAAGTGTAAAATACAAAAAAGGGTAGAAGGTGCTCCATCACATCGCTCCACTCATGGGAACTCAAGGGTTAAGGGTCTTTGTGTCTCACTGGCGCTTATTTCTTATAAATAAGAAATAAATCCATTGGATACTTTAGAGGAGGCAGGAGGTGGGGCAGCTATCAACAGCCCGGGACCAGAGGGAGGATAGAATCCATGTGAGCTCATTGTTTGTCTGCATCTTGTTTTTTACCATGTGCCAAAATTAATTAAATTAGACTGTGTTTGAATGAAACAACAGCATGCAGTGCATTGTGAGCGTATGGCTGTGTGTCTCCATGAGTAAGTGTGTTTGAAGGGTTTGTGGATGTGTATCCTCAAACTAAACCTTGAGATCATGACAACAGAGCTTATCAGTTTCCTTTCCCTGCTTTCAAATAGTCCATCCTATGATGCCACATGTTAGAAATCATCCTCATCTTGCCATGTTTTTAGTCATGTTAGCATTGTAGCCCTATGGATGGCAGTGTTGGTCAAAAACTATTGTATGTATAAAAATTTGGTACAGATATCTGCAGACTTTGGTAATTAGCAAATGTTAGCATGCTAACACGCAACTAACATGGTGAGCATGGTGAACATTATGCCAAAAACAACATAACCAGGTTAGCATTGTCACTGCAAGCATGTTGACATGCTAGATTTAGCATTTAGCTCAAAGCAACACTGTGACTTAGTACAGCCTCACAAGGCCATAAATATACAAGAAAAGAGTACAGATGGTTCTTATGTTGATTAGTTAATCCATTTGGCCTTTGGAAGAAATAATAAAAGAAAATGTTTTTACAGGAGATCAGAGTATATTGAGTCATAAATGATCACACCCATATCCGTAAATTCGTGCACAAGGTTTTCAGCTTTTCAGTTCACAAAAGCCTGCATATGCACCAACTGTTATATGCATTTGTGCATTGGTGTGCAGCATATATGGGCACACTTGCTTGTGCTTTATGTACTTATGTAACTATGTGGGAGAGGATAAAGTGAAACTCAGGGGGATTTGGATGATTAAGTCACGACTGGAGGGTGGCCAGGGGTTAAAAATGCCCAGAGATTAGTGGGATCCATGGTCGAACCACATCCCAATGTCACCCAGTGTCTCTTAGCTACAGGGATAACAGGGGGTCTGGTTCAAGGAATATGGGATTTACACTGATCAAGCAGACAGAAGGTGACCGTGACCTGCCATGAAAGACCAGCTGAGGACTTTCATGGCATAGAACTCTATGTTTATGCCCACGTACATGTGTATGCTCTCTGTTTCTTGTTATTCCCAATGCACAGAGGTCATCAGGCTTGTTGCATTACCTTGGTGGGTCTGACCTTTCACGGCATCATGAGGGATGTGTCACACTCCATCAAGCCTAATTACATGTAGGAGAGCAGTTTAGAGGCAGAAACGACCTTCATGGCGAGTAACAAGTTCCAGTCTCCTTGACCACAAACACATGCATATGTGCATGGACGAGCATACATAAACACTCATGCCTGATTTATGCATGCTGTTGTGTGCACACAAGTGGCCACTATGTTACAGTCCATAAATCAGTTTAGTGTTATGCAGAACGTCTTCATGGTAAAAGATTAGCTTTCCCAGGAGTAAACACAGGTTACTCAGGGACAAATATCCTCTCGGGCTTTCTCCAGGCTGTTGTCATTTCACTATGTGTTTAAGGTATCACATGACACAGATGCCAGAAGACAATAGCGATTTGAAAGGATGTCAGGTCAGTTTTTTTTTTCTTTTTTGCAAAAGGAGTTCAACGACCTTTTCTTAGCTTGTTGTCATTTCATTTTAAGGTTGTATTTTACAGCAGCTTCATGAAAATATGACTTTATTATTTATTTTTACTCTACGTAACACTAAGTGTTTATGTGTTTGTCAGCTACTATAACTCCTCTTATGAACCATCAGTCATAAAAAGTTAGGAATGAGTCAATATAACATGCTTTAATTACATACAATGAGTTTTGATGGCATTTCTAAACAGCTTTGATTTGTTCATCATGCAGCTATGTTGTTTTATGTTATTGAGCCTTCACTAATCAGCTATAGATGCTTCAGAAGAGAACTTCAACAGTGAATTAGAATAGATTTAACATATTAGCATTAGCTAATAACATAACATATCTACTGGTACAGTGTGTTCACATCCTTGCATTTACTTATAAAGATAATATAGTGTGTTATAAACCATTTATTAAGTGTTTATGAACTACTTATACATACTAAAGAGGATACAGTGTTAATGAGGTAGTAAATGCTAAGTTATGCCTGAAACAAAATATATTTCATTATTCTGATGACTGTTTGATGCACATGAAGCCAGACTGGTGGCCAAAGTTTACCCATCTCTTTATTGCATCATAAATGATAATTAGCTTTAATGCATTCTCATTTATGGCTGACATTCAAGGATATCAGAATAATAAAGCTGGAGGTTGCCAAGCCTGGGGGTAAATCTGGCAGATCTTCAGAAGATTAAAGGGATAAAAAAGGAAAATTACAGAAACATTCGATTACCCCAAATCGTGCTTATTTTTGTCTTTTCTTGTGAAATTATGTACACTTACACCTCTTCTTGCCCTTAAAAATCCCTCCAATTATGCAATCGGAGGAGGGAAAATCAATTTTTGTCCATGCTATGGCCATATCCTGTTATGACAGGTCAGAAGTAAACAAAACTTAATTTTAAGGAGCCACAAGCCCCCCAGCTTCCACCACCCCCCAACCCCCCACCCAATAAAAAGAAGTTAGGAGGAGTGGCTTTCTAACGTATTTGTTTTTCTTTCTTCTCATTTCAGAATTTATCCCTGAAAATTAAAGACTTTTGCCAGGATCGCCTGGCAAATGTGAGAGCAGTAATTTCCATCTCAGAACAAAATGGAGTATAAATACAACATATCACAGCACTAACTAGTCATATTATAACTCACATGAGTAGAAGAAGGAGTACATGGTTTAAAATGTCTCAAAATGAAGTACAATTAGTTTTGAGCACTTATTTTAGAAATCTTCTCATGCAGTGTTACTATGTAGTTTCCACTTCTGGGTAACAGCAGCTGATTTATTCAGCTGAGTCACTTTAAGACTTGCTATACCAAGCCATTAAGGGATCATATTCCTTTAAGGTTAATTCACCGTTGTCTGCTGCTATAAAGAGATAAGTACAGTTTATAGTGTATCTTAATCCTGGGTGGTGACCAGAGTGGTCAATAACAGTGTAGTGTAGCCACAGGGTGGGACAATGAACACTGCCTTTCTTTTCAGCCGGCCAGGAGACATCAACAGGGCCGATTGTACTACAAGGATCGGTGACATCATTCATTCTCTCAGCAGGGCAACACACACGCACAAACACACACACTAACACACACAAAAACCCCTCCTGGGCCGCCCTCTCCACAGGCCAGTGGCTGTAAAAGGAGCCTCTCACAAAGCAGTAGGTCAAAAAGTCCTGTGAGTAGGGCGGGCGAAGAACTCCATTGACCTACATCCTAGACATAATCAACAATGGTTATTTGATGACACTCCACAACAACTCTTCCACGCACACACACAGGCCTACTATCACTTTCCAGCAAACATACTACACCACAACCTGCATCTGTCCCGGACTTATAATAGACGGCTTGTTATTAGCAAGCTGTCCCGACCCCCGCAGAACTGTCTGCTGAGGCCTCGCCAGTTCAATGGGCCTCTTATATCTGCAGAGACAAACAGCCAGTGCCAAAACAAGACTGGCACAGAGAGGGAACAGTGTGGGCACGTGGGAAAAGCATGGGCGATCCGCGGCTCGTCTCGTGATCCAACACAATAAGTTTTAAATGGGGCTGTTGGCAGACAGAGGACAAAAGTGATAGATGAAAGTGTAGAGGGAAAGTCTGTGCTCGTGGTCCCATGTGACACGATGCTCATTTCATAGCAGCGAACAAAACTGTTGAATGGAAGAAAAATGGAGAGACAGCTTACTATTCACCAACTGTGAGGAAACAAACCAAGATAATGCAACGTTTGGCCTGGGGGTGGCAGAAGAGAAAAGGTCATTTTATTATCATTTTAGGATACATAAAGGAGTCAGTGTGCTTCAAATGGACTGCTTGTTGCATCTGAAACCTTCTCTCCTGACACATTTCCAACATCGGATTGTGGGGGCTGCATCCAACAATTTTTGCAACTTTCCAAAGCCGACTTTCACACCCACTCCACGCTGCACAAGCCCTCTTTTTTTATTCCTCGCGCAACGACTCACATCATTTTCATGTGTGCAAGCGAATGCAACACCATAAATACCGTCAATCAGAAACCATCCAAAAGTGTGTGTCATCATCCTCTCTTGCACAATGTCACGTCGGTCTATGATGGCATGTTTTTCACTTGCCTCAGAGCGTAACAGATACCGGTGTAAATAGTTCTTCCTTTAGACATTACATGTCTCTAATTTGTTTAGTATGTTAACATGTAACACTCGGCATTTTATCCTAATCACTTTAAGAGAGTGATTTTTCTGGAGGACAAGCATGCAAAACAAATAAGAAAAACAATGTTGAGGTGAGGTTGCAATCGGCAACCTCTCCACTAAATGCCACTAAATCCTACACACTTGACCTTGAATGTTGCTAGTGTTGCGAAAAGGTGACACACTTTGTTATGAATCATTTTCTGAGGAATGACAGTGACAATCGATGTTTGTACCAAACTTCATGGTAATCCTTCAACTGGTTGTCAAGATATTTTTCTCTGGACCAAAGTGGTGAATCGTTCATTACAGCTAACATGGCTCCAAAGTGAAAACATGCTCTCAGTTCCTTAAAAAAAACAACTTTTTTACACAGATGATTTACAATTGGTCGTAACAGAACAGGACACCAAATGGAAGAGGTATACGATATATCCGCTTGTGAATGGCTGTAATCCACACCAACGTCACAAAATGGCTGGCCGTTTGGGATGCAAATCATTGAGTCTCATGAGGATCCACAGGGATGCCTTGAGTGGGGAGATAGTATCTGCAGTGTTTGCATGTCCTGGGGGGGGGCATGCTGGGAACAAAACAGCCCAGGGACAGTGAGTCTGTTGGAAAAACACACAGTTGACGCATCACCAAGGACTTGTCTCTGAATCAACAAAGGCTGACTAATGACAGCAAAAGATGTGCGGATTTCAGTTTATCTGTCACTCCGCTTTCTGTGTATCATAACAACTTTGTCTGATAATCCCTGCACAACTGAAGACCGAGCAAGTGTTTGAATGTGTGCATGAGAGCAAAGGGTCTGCATGGGTGTGTGCAAAATGAATTGTGTGTTCGTGTGTGTGGCTGATAAGCATAAACAGTCCTCTCAGACTGTAGCATTTGCCTACGCTGATTACATCTCCTTTGCCTTCTCCAACCAAATCAGTCTTGCCCCTTCTTGAAGCAACACACACATTTAAACACCCAGATTAAACACTCATGCAGCCCCTGCACAGACTGGTGATATGTTAATACTTCAAACGCAGCAGATCTGAACAGCTCCAGACTTCCCCTTTCGGCTGCACTGTCAACAAACAGGCCATTTTCGCCCATGCAAATTTAAAACCCCAGGGATGGTTAGATGGAAATCTTGGACAATGATGAACTCATAGTTTCCTCCTTCTGTATGCTAATGAGAGGCTTTACGTGGATGGTTTGTCAGGGGATTTATAATTACAGGGCTGCGGAGGAGGGCTAAGAAGCTGTAATGAGCCGTGCAGCCTGGTAGGTCCTCTAACTGGAGAGCCAGAGGCTAAATACCTCCCATGGATCCTGGTCCAGCATGTTTCTGTGTGTGTGTAGATATGTCAGTAAGATGTGTAGAGATATTTTTGGGAGTGCTTATTTGAGTGTTATCAAGTCTGTTCACATTCACCAACCGTCTCACCGACAAGATAATCATGATTAAGACAGATCAATGAGACGCAAGTGACACAAAAAACAACCTGAAGCCTGTAGTTTCACAAAAAAGTATCAGCTATTAGTAAATGCAACCACAAGATGAAGGTTTATGAGAGGGAAAGGCTTTTGGGTTAACTAGTGCTTCTTCTATAGGACTGGCATCAGTCCTAAAAACAAATGTGATGTTGATAAACTCACCGCTTCACTGGACAAAACATACCATTCAAGAACAAATAAAGCGCTCCAGGTTTGGAGTCAACGCGTTCTGATAACGTGTTAGCTCGCTCTGCAGGGTGAGAAGCTCCAACTCCGAGCGCTGATTTCATTCAGAGCGTGCCAAACGTGGCTGCTTGCTGGTTTGCTCTCATGTGATGAAATCATTGTTTATGAAGCTTTAAAGGTGGGTGAGTAAGTGTCGGGTGGCGGCCAAGAATCTGACAATGAGCAGCTGTTAGCCTGGAAGCCATATTGCCCAAAACTGCTTGTGCCTTTATACTTTTACCTTTAGGCCTTTAAAGCTATAAACAACTCGCTGAAAAACACAAGTTTCAGACATTCAGTCTTCCTAAAACACATGAAACTAAAGCCACCCATGTGATAGTGATTTCATGGCCTTTATCTCACTGCAGTGCTGTTTTCAATCTCCATGCGAGGACAGAAAATGCAAGGCCAATCTTTACTGAAGGTAGCCATCTTAGCTGCTGAAAGAAAGCCAAGAGGGTTCAGTTAGGGTTAGAGTTGGGGTTAGTGTGTTCCATTGACTCTCTTTTGGAGCCAGCCTGCAGTGGCCATTCAAGGAACCGCAATTTCTGGCTCCGCCTTGTTGGCTTCATTTGTCAGCTGTTTGGTCTGTTCAGACAGGCGGCGAGGAGAAGTTTCACCTCAAGCCATTTACACAAATTTGAACACTTGTGTTTATCCAGTCAAACAGCCAATCCACTGACTGTACTGATGTTAGCAATAAGCTAGCTAGCAACGTGATCCTCATGTGATTCAATTTAGCCGATCACTGAGACACACAGCAGACATGGAGGAGGAACACTGGGGCATGTTCGCAGTGGCTTGTGCTTTGGTCTTTTAACATCTGTTGCGGACTGGCTGACCTTTGCACTGCAGAGGTCTGCAGAATGCTGTGTTGCTATTTGGCTGCCAAAGACAACATGTTTCCATGACACGAGTTTACAGTAAGCTAGAAAATAATCTCAGCTATTGTTATTTTGTCATCAGAATGAACTGCTTCTACAAATTCATTTCAGCCTTTTCGGTTTCCCTTTTTTGTCTCTCAAACTCCCCTCTTCTAAATGTATTTACACCACAAACCAAAGCTGGATCACTGAAAAAAATCCCCACACTTGCCTGAAAGAGGAAACAAGCTCGTCTGCCACCAGACAGAGAAAACTAGCATTCCTCTGGAGATGAAAACAAGTAGGGCAAGTCAGTTTTTTATGCTTACGAAAGGGAAAAGTGCATACTTTGATAAGTATGCAACCATCCTCTTATACTTCAGATGCTCTGCAAGTGGCTCCTCAAGGGCCTCTTAGAGAGAGATATGACAACACAGGGGTCCTCAGAACTGGCCTCGAAGTCAGTCACATGCACAGGGGCAGTCATTTGGTGAATAGGTCCCTTAGATGGGACGATGCCACGTCTGTTATCCACACTATCAGTCTGACCACCAATTTAGACAATGCCTGGGAGAGACAGGGTTAATGCATAGTGAGTTAGAGGCAGCAGAACAAAAGACAAGAGAGTTGTAATAAGAGGAAGACAAAAGACTTTAAGAGGACCTGGAGGTTTATCTGTCTCTGGGGGACTTCAAGCAGAGGTTCCCATCCTTTTTACCATAGGACCCTTAAATTGAAGCCACATCAACTTATGATGGGATTTTTCCTCTTTTGTATCCTGTTAATCATCTGTCTTGTCTCTTTTGGGGGGGCAGAGGTCCTGACACCCAGATTTGAAACCACTCCACTTTCTGGCCATTTAGTAAAGAAAGTTTCCAAAAATAATTCCCAGAGATGACAGTCCCTCTTTTGGAGTTTTGCCACATTTTAGAAATATAAAGAAACAAAAATAATTTTCTGTATTATTATGTTGTTCGATGACTTACTGTAAGATGTTACAGAATGATATTGTATGACACATTTAAGTCAGAAAAGATAAGATGTAAATTTGAATCCAAAATCTTTATGGTATTGTCCTTGAAAAGTCCACCAGGAGGACTGTCATGACTGTCAGCATAAAGTCTCTGGACATTTCTGACACCAGCCAGGAGAGGGGGTGACACATGACCTTTGCCCCTGCGCTACCTTATCATTCCCAGATAAGACTCTGGCAGGAGTTGTTGATTGACACTGATGTAGAAAAATAGGCTATTTTATTTGTTAGTATTCACTGGTTGAAAAACATGGATTTTGAGCAGCAGAAACCAGTATTTGCCTTCATAAACTGGATGGATTTATTAATAACTTTTGGGACATGCTTCCCCCACATGCTTCCTTCACTTGCTCTGAGGTCAATATGAAGTCATATTCCTGTGTCTGTCATTTGCATCCTCTGATTGTATATTATCAGGTTGCCTGGAGTAAGGAAACAGAGGGAGCACTCAAGCTTGATAACACCTTCTTCCATGCCACAAATAATGACATGTTGGAACAGGAAACACCCACAAATAACTGCACTTACACATGAAGAATAGATGCACGTGCACACATGCTAAAATCTCACTTGCAAATGGAGAAATGACAGCCGGCGGGTCAACATAACCTGATTTGAGATATTCAGACCGGCTCTCTGCTCGAATCACATATGTCGAAAATTACATTTGTGATCAACCTCCGCTCTTCTTCACTTGCACTTGGCAATCAGCACCATGATTGAAACCCCCCCCCCCCAGTCTCAATAATAACCTGATTTCATACAGACACTCTGTAACACAATTTGCACGTCTTCACCTTGCTGCAAGGACGTTGTCTGTAAGAATGAAAGGTTTTACATACATTAGAATACAGGACGCCTCATAGCTTAACGTCTTTGGGTATGAAAGCCATGGAAATGTGATCCTGCAAGAACAGTGTGTCAGTCAAGTGTATTGTCTCTGATTGGGTGTGATGTGTCTTTCTTTGCCACACAATGCCTTATGGATTATATTTGCATTTGTCCCCTAAAGATAGCATTCATGACGGAAAAGAGAAAGTTCCAGGAGGCTTTTTCAGGGGAATGGAAATATCTTCTGAGAAATGTCTTGCATAAAAAAAAAAATACTTTATATTTCTACATCCATATGAGGACACTGTCTTTTTCCTGATATCGTGCTCTGTATGTGGATTTTTTCTTTTAAATCTGCAGTCAGTTGAATGTTGATATCTAATGAAGACCCTTTGTGCCATTGAGCTATTAGTTGAAAAAACATGTCTGTGTGTTTTCATGTATTTTATCATGGAAAAACACCGTAGCCAAATATCCTGATGCAGCTACCGCCAGCATGAACATGGAAGGTCTATAAAAGCCTTTTGTGTTTTTGTGCTTACTTTGGGAATATAAAATTCAGTATATTGAGCACAGGCTGACAGTGTTTTCCTCGAAGCATCATTTTGGCCAGGCAATGGTTGCCATCGATGTAGTGTGACTTGGAGTTGGAGCATAGTCATTTTGCAGCCAGTAGCAGTTGTTCTCTTTCTCAGCTATGCCAAGGAAAACAACCGGGCTGCACTTAGCATTGCTCCATAAAAACTAATGCCACACTGCCTCTTCCAAAATCTAAATGTTACAGCTTCATTTCATGCTTTTCATTTCAGCTTCATACATTTCATGTCAAGTCCTGAGTAACACATATCTGCTCTGTGTGCCAGTTATGGATGATCAGAATGAAAGAAAAATCATCCTTCCACAACAGAAAATACATTCGGACAAGTGTAAGAAATGAACGTGTTGTTAGCATGTTGGCTAACTAGCTTGTTGTTGGCTAGTGTTACATCCCAGGCCAAGAGTTAGCATATAGCTAGCCACATTATCACGTGTGGTTAATGTAATTTTTGTGTTCTTGTCCAGGTAACATGTGAACATCAAAAGAGTGTTAGGTTAGAAAAAAAAGACATATTGTTTTTATTAGCTAATTTACTTAAATGCTAAGAAGTGCTTTTCTGCAGTACAAGAAGAATACTGCTTCTTTATTTCCATGTGTTCTTATGGATTATCAACTGCTGATGCTAACCTTTAATCTGGGATCTGTAGGTTTAAGTCTCAGTCTTTTTGCATCATTACATCGAACTGAGTTAGCATCATATCATGTGTGTAGCCTTGCCATCAAATGCATATGTAAGACCCTTTTGCAGTGCTCTGATTTTCTTCGGCTAACCACAGCTAACAAAATCTACCTGCGGTTGTTGTTATTATATCAAACACACGCCAAAATTGACAGTTGCAAGCTAAAAATGAGTTTGCTTTTGTTTACTCTCATGTAAAGTCAAAGACCCATTGTTTCAACAATTGAAACACAGCTAACGATGTAAACTGCATATGCATGCACTGCTTGAATGGACAACTACATGTAGCATCTTAGCGGGAGGTTAATTGTTGATTGATAATGATATAGTTTGAACTTTCTGAAAAGGTAATCTACAAAATAGGCTAATCTTAAGAGTTGTTATGAGTTCAATAAAAAGCCCAAACCTCAATAAAATCAGTATCATACATTAAAGTCTGTGACGAGCGAAAGTGGAAAAAAAAAAGGTAATTAACAACACTGAGATTCACTCCTGTGAGGAGGCAGTGACCGGTGTGTAATAGAAGGCAGGGAGGAGGAAGATGGATAACAGGGGAGTGTTGGGAAAGGCAACGGAAGGAGAAGCAGACATCTCCCATTACCTCATTACCATTACTCTTAGTGACTCTGGAGTTGATGAATGAAAGGGTATGAGAGCAATTTCATTACAGGCAGCGAGCGGGACTGGGAGCTGAATGAGAACGGAGAAGTGAAGAAGAAGATAAAAAGCATTGTGTAGACAACAAGCAAAAGCTATTATTTCAAGCTGCGGGTGCTCTACCCACACATTGGGTTGATAAAACCAGAGAAAGTTCCAGCTCTTCACATCCTTTAAACATTCTGTGACTTACCCATAAAGCATTGTATTAACAGGCTGTTTTGTCATACTGCATATTTATATTGTCTCACATTCAATCTATGTTCATTGAGGTGTGACTGCTCTTGTCTAGACTCAGATCAAACAGTGAGAATAAGCCACCTGGAGTTCTTTTCCACATCTCGCACTATACAAACATTAGCTATCCACTTTCCAGTAGGCCACGTAATTTTCCCTAAGCAAATTAAATACATTGTTTGTTCTCCCAGCATAATCAGCGGGAACTGACCTCGCCTGTTATACAATGTGTGAACTGGAAGGGTTGTGGGTGAAAAAGCCAATAAGCTGCCTCTCACAAGGGCACGGATTCTGAAGGGTTAATTCTGAATGAGTGGATGCAGAGAGGTGTGTGGCATTTTTGGAAAGTGTGGATAAAAGGCGGTGATCAGCGATGGATTAGCAGGAGGCCTTCCAAATCTGAGGCAGACGCACACTCGCCACAGCTGTGATCGCAGTGGGGTTTCAAGTAATGTGGGTGTTGCCTGAGTGACAGACAGAGGATCTGGGCTCAAGGCTCCGGGATGAGCCAAAGCAGCCTGATAGCACATGCGGCATATCTCTTTGCAAATGGAAACATGGGTCGGAAAGAGCTGATAAACAAACGAGACGCTACATACCATTGTGAGTGACAAAATTAGAACCCAGAGGTGAACAAGACTGGAGCGAGCGTCACAGCTGCTCAGTCATTACGATTTTCCACACATGCATCACCTGTTTATGGTGATTTTGGTCTTTAGGGGGTCACCTTCTTCGGCAACTCTAATGAAGTAATTGGCTGCTTTAATAAGTTCAGTATGTTATGACTCACTATTGCTGATGTTCCAGGAAATGTTCAATAATGCAATGGGAGTTTCTTTACTGTACATGGCACGCACAGGTGCGGACATATACTCAAATTACGTTGACGGGAAAAGATTGTATGATCATGGGATAGCTTTCCAGATGTATACAAATTATATGAAAATATTCCTCTTCAATCCAACCACTTCCTAGAAATTACATTATATAGCGCTAATTTGCAGCAGCAAATATATTTTGGAGGAAGCTTAATGCTGCACAGATAATGCTCTCTGTCAACATAATGAGGGAATTTAATTAACATGTCTGGCAAATCTCAAAATGTTGAGATTGAACATGAATGCAAATCAGTCAGTGGCAACACATTTCATTCATTTTCAAACATTATCCTCTCTTGCAAGACAATATCCACTTGTAGCGACTTCAAAGTCCAGTGTGAAGGTTTGACCAGGATGGCTTTTGTTACTTAGAATGAACTCTCTGTAACCACAGGGACGTGTGTCTCCTCTTCAGCAGAGTCCACCACGTTGCACTGCTATTTTTCTACAGTAGCCCAGAAAGGACAAACCAAACACTGGCTCTAGAGTATGCCTCCAGGGTTGGGGGTGTTCAGTTGGTTGCATTCTGCAATCTCATCACTGGATGCCACTAATTCCTACCAACACTGCCTCTATTGACATCACTTGAGGCAATTCGACTTTTTCCACATATGCAGTCGTACTCACCAGGACCCATAAACAGAATTTGGTGCGTAAAATCAGTGGAATTTTCCTTTAAATATTGAAAAACATGAGACACATGTTTACTTTATGAACATTCAACCCAAACATTCATCTTTCCTTAACTGTAACCAAAGCGCTTTTGTTGCCTAAACCTAATCACGCATGGGAGCCCGATCAAAGCCCTCTTTGTACACCCCCACCACCCGGACAACATCTGCACAGTACGACTACATAACACTCTGTACCGTGGACAGAATTCAGGCCACAATTATGTTACTCTGAAAACACAAATGGAAAAACAATTAGTAGCATATAAATGCCATTTCTAGGAGACAGGTCATGTCACAAGCTGTTCTTTTCTGTTGTCTTCTGCTCTTGAGTTGTTCTGTGAAGTTTGCTGTCACGTTGTGAGCCAGGAGCCCTGAGGGTCGTAACAACGACCCCCCGCTGAGGAAGCTGAGCCTGGGCTTTTTTATATGGCCTGTAACGATGCAGTTCTGGCTCGCTGACACCTGATAAACTGTGTTTGGTTGACTAACTGCTTGTCTGCTTATTATATTGTTGTTTCGTATGTTTTGGTTCGCTGAAGTCAAATTTCCACCCCAGTGGACAATAAGGATCTGTTCTATTCTAAACTTGAAGGTGTGGACATGACTCCCGATAACATGCAGCATGTACTTATATCTGTATGTGTATTCGTACGTGCTGTACTGCACATACACACATAAGGAGAACTAACTCACACACAAAACCGCAACCAAATACCCAAATTTATTAGGCCCCTCTTCAGCCTAAGCTGTGTTTTATGACCACAGAGGAGCTTTTCCCCTCTCTGCAGGGTCGCTGGTAAAATGGTTAACTATGCCAACATTTGCAAAACAGAAGTGAGTGGTTTCTCTGTCACCAAGGAAGGAGCTCCTCTTGTCTACCAACCAGGGTCACAGGTCATAGCTTACTGTCAAACTATTAGATCGAGCCGATCACAGAGATTAAAAAAAAGAAGTTAATTAGCTCCTCTGCACCATCAGGACGGTGTTTCTCCACATGTAAGCAAGAAAAGATGTATGATTATATCTGCAGTGTCCAAAAGGATACTTCAAAATAGGAAACCTTATGGAAGTTTGCGTCCCAGGCTGTTACTGTAATGCTACCCACTGCAGTCATAGTATACTAATGTTTTCAATTAAGCAACCAGGGATTATTTGTCTTGTTCAAGTGGATCTTAAAATCATTTACTGAAGGACAGGAGAGCATTACGCTCTCTGCCCCTGACGTCTTCACAGCCTTTCCTGGGATGCCAGCCAGTGTTTTTTCAACCATAATCCCCCTTCTTTAACCTCAAGGCTGCAGCCGCTCCCTCATGACAGGAGTACTGTATGTGAGCATTTCCAGTCTTGTGTAAATAAACAACAACAATGTACTTCTCTTCCTCTGAGGCAAGGGAGCTGGAAAGTTATAAATAGGAATATAGGGGAAGTGTACAAAGAAGCAGCACAGACTGTACCAAACATGATGAAAACACTCCTATATGAGGAGCGTTTACTCACTGAGCTCGAATCTCTGCATATCCTCCTCATCATCTGCACCTTCCCTGCATGACTGAAGTGGATTTAATGGTGGAAAGCAGTAAGAGATCTTTCCCTTCTCCTGGAATTGTGAAATCAGGAATATACTGTACACAAGTGGAGATATCTATGCAGAAGTCCACGGGCCAATTGCTTCAAATTGATAAAGTGGTCTTCTAAGATGAGGAGGAGGAAGGGCAGGGAAATATGAAGAGGAAGAAGGGCTGCATGGGATTTTAAACTGCCAGATCTTGTTAGGTGAAAGACATGTTATCTCTATGATTAAATGCCCCTCTAAGTAACCGTCTCCAGTAATGGAGATGCGTTCCTTTGTTACTTCACACACTGCGCATGCATGCGACATGCTAGTCTGCAAGTGTGTGTTTGTGTGTGTCTTTCCCGTGTCATCCATCCGTCCCTGGTGAGCTCTGTATGCCATTAAAGGATGGCAAGACTGCAGCCATTAGTGTAACAGGATCAGACCACCGAGACCCCGAGAGACTGACTGCACACATGCATGTATGTGCTGCAGACTTTCACTCAGGATCAAGAGGGCAGTCACACACACACACACACTCAGAAACATACTGGAAACCATTATCGCTGTTCCCTTCAGAGCCCGAAAGTGGACAGTTGGTTATTTTGTGTGTGTCTGAGTATATGGAGAAAGAGGAAAATCATGACAGCAGCAAGCATCCACCTCTTGGCTGGAAGTTAATGCAAGAAAAGGGGATTTATGAGCAACAGCAGCAGCGTCGTTTGCATCCCAAAGTCACCCACACAGTCCTGCTTCCTTTGGGAGTCAGGAAAAATGGAAGTCTCCTTGTTTCTCCTGCTGTTTTTCCTACCCAAGAGGCAGTGCTCACAGCCAGCCACATCTCTTCCAGTAAGCTATAATTATCACCAAACTGACGCAGATTACTGGAGAAGGGGGGAGAGGGAGAGAAACAGCGGTGAGGGTTTCAAACAATGGCTGAGAAAATGATAGGCTTGATACTGAGGTCATGTAATAAAGGCAAATAGAGCCTAAATGAGTTGATTCTATGGCTCACAAAACATTCACCATGCCTAGCCAGTGGAGACAGAGGGGGTTTTGTCCTTGGCTGTTATTAGCATTTTGCACAAGATGTGCTGCTGGTAATTACATTTGCCATTGAAAAACACTTGAATGGTTTGAAAAAAAAGAAAATATGAACCATCGTTATCTGTCTCTCTTGTGCTCTAGTAATGAAATTGCTGTTGATTGAATTAGGAACATGATGAACGATTTCTTGCGCTAGCCGTCAAGGCGTGGGCCGGCATGACCAAACGGGCTGTGGGCCATATTTGGACAGCTTCGGGCCAAACGGTGTTGTGTTTCCACGCGGCTCGTGTAACATGGGAGGCCATTTGCCGCGAGGGGCAGCGATCAGAGATGTTATGAAAAATGATCTGAGGGGGATTGTGTTGGTTCTGAGATGCAACACATATGGCTTCTGCAGTGGCGGGTACGCTCAGGCAACCATGCAGACAATGAAAGCCAAACACAGACTTGC
Organism: Chaetodon auriga; assembly: GCF_051107435.1. Taxonomy (NCBI): domain Eukaryota; kingdom Metazoa; phylum Chordata; class Actinopteri; order Chaetodontiformes; family Chaetodontidae; genus Chaetodon; species Chaetodon auriga. The sequence goes on along the minus strand of NC_135095.1, from coordinate 13,734,790 downwards.
ACACACAGGTCAAAGATAAACACACAGACTCGCACACACACGTCCAGCTCATGCAAAACCTCACAACATTTGGGATCAGTGTGACGCCCCCACCAGTTGTCCAACCACCTTCAGAGTGTGTTTTCTCTATCACTTTACCAGTTCTATTAGCTGCCGCCCCCTCCTCTACCACACCCTCTGACACACATTCTGCCACACACACACTCGCACGCACACAATAATAAAATGTTTTGTCAGAGCTAGCACTTCGTCCCCTCCCCCCGCTCTTCAATCACCAGGTATTTCTGGATTCTCATTGGTCACCTGAGGAGAGAGATTGCAACACCCTCTGCAGGTTCAGTGTCCTCCAATCCCGGCGATACTACAAAACATCAACATCTGACAAATGACTCAGAGGGAAGTCAGCTGCAGTGACTAATGCTGTTTTTCTAGAAAGACACTCTTTGGTCAGGCTTCAGCTGGCACACACACACACACACACACACACACACACACACACACACACACACACATCTGGATGTGTACAGATTTAATGTGTAGGGTTGCACATTCTGCAGCTCGTTGGACGTTCGGTTCCACGTGCTGACTCTTTCATTCCAAAACAAAGCATGCAGCAGTGCTCTGTGTGCGTGTGTGTGTGAATGTATTTTTGCACGCACGCACACTCGGACACCAACACCAAACGTGTTGAATAAAAGCAACTCTCGGCTGTGGAGGTGTGAGGCTCCGTCGCCGCTCACACGCCCTCAGGGTTGAGAACTGCCTGAAGTTATTTTTTACGGGGGTTCACCTGGGAGTGTGAGGCAACACCGCTCTCGGATCTATACGAATGTGTGTGCCTGTGTGCGTTGGGGCATGCCTTTGGGTGTAGGTGCAGGTTAAACCTACACACCTGCATCCTTTTTATGGAAGCAAAAACACAGCGCAGACAGCCCTGCGTTTGTACAGCAGGGCGACGCTGTGAAATACCGTCACCTACAGCATATACAGTTGGCCTGGCAGCGTCTCAAAGTACGCACGCACAAATGGTAAAGCAACATGGCTGCCATTAGTGGACTCTGTTTGCTCAGTCTGCTCTCAACTCTGAGGTCTTTCCAGTCAAAACAGCTCTTGTGTGGAAACCATGTAATTTTGCCTGCTAGGAAATTGTTTTTCACGGAACAAAACCACCATGGAAGTAACACCACCTTAAATCTATGCATAGCACAAACAGTATACCATCGTATATTTATTACAGTATATCTTTTAACACATGAGGTAAAGAGAGAATCAAAGGTTGGTCTTAAATAGCCACATGCTGTTACTTTTAACACATCGTATGATAATTGGATCTTGTACCCACACCCATGTGAAATATACAAAGGGATTAAAGGACAAAAGCACCCTCTATGTCGCTCTAAGAATACAGGCAGTGGTACAATAAGAGGAAATCCTTGCAGCATACTCATCAGCATGAATCATGTTCCCTCAAGGTTCTTGTTTCACTTGAATCTCATGTGAATTATGCAGCCTTTACAATGTGAAACGTAGATTCTGAGGTCGTGAATTCATGGTGAAATAGTCGATACAGAACTGATAAATGTGGTCACAAGATGCGGTTTACTGCACTTTGCTCCAGGAGTTACACCGGACAAGTATACCATGTCATTAATGTAGCGAGGGAGAGTTCACAATTTCACAAGCTCACAGCTAAAGTGATTTTCCCGTGGGTGTAATAGAAATCTACACTTCACCGTGCAGAGTAGAAAACAGATTCAGAGGAAAACTACTTCATATTTTTAGAACACAGTGTCCATTATGTTGCTACGATGCTGCAAAGGGACAATATATCCAGGCAATATATCCTCCCTCTCTCCCCACATATGGACATCATCTAAAGCACATTGCTCGCAGCCAAACCGCGAGGCAGGGCCGACCCGTGGCGCAGGACCCCACCCATGTCTGGGGGCTCCCCTGCACACATTGTTTTCACATTCTACGTGGTTATGCTTCTGAGGTTGCATGCAAGGCCGCTGGGGCAGAAACTGGTTCAAAGTTTAACAGCACGCTCGCGAAGGGCTTGTTCAATCCATGGGGTCTTACAGTTAGCATACAGTAGACCCTCTATGAGGCAGACAGGTAAAGCCATTCTTAAGTAGGTAAGAAAAAACATAAAAATATGTTTTTACTCTATCATTTCTTGAGCTCAGGATTCAGCTTTGTAAAGTAAGAATCCCAGCCAAGGTGCACTGCAGTTAAAGGCAAGTTAAAATAACACACAGAGTCTGGGAAAATATGTTCCAAAGTACCCTCAAAAACAATCTGGGAAAATATCTAATAAACACCTTTTTTAGTGAGGCTGTATCAAACCTGCTGGAAAGGACAGTTTGGTCTATCTACACCCTTATTTCCCTTGTTTGCCACAATGGTCTTTGAATTTACTGATAATTTTATTGCAGCATTGCACAGTTGTACAGTAGCTTAGGCTATAAATGCTGCGGTATGCGGCACTGACTCATGCTATATAAAAATAGATGAAAAAATAAAGAAATTATGGATTCCACATTAGAATTTAAGAGTCTTTAGGATGTTCATTCTCCTTTCACTCATATCAAATTAAAGCACTTTCATCCTGGGCTGATATGGCACGAGGTTAATATTTGTAAAAAGGCTGAAGTCGGCCTTGCTACTGTGTGGGAGAAAAGCACTTCTATGCTCCAAACACGGCGAGCGTACGCTGACATGAACTCACTGGAATGACATTCAGGCAGTTCTGCATCAGTTTCTAGCTCTGCGTCAGTTTTTATGGTATGCTTTAAGTATGTGTTGTGAAGCGAAGGTCATGAAAGATGCAAATTGATGCAGTGAAATTTATGAGGTGGCTTTATTTATGGAAAAAGGCTGCAGCGGCTCCCCAGAAAAACATAATGTGATTTTCTGTTCTCGGGACCAGCTGGCACAGTTGCAGCTCTGTGAGTAACCATGCAATCATTCTGAAACTTGTTATGCCACAGATACATATAACAGTGCAATAACTCAGGTCACAGTCATCGATTTGGTCGGGGCAGTAACTCTGTCACGTGCCACATGTTCCCAGTGGTGGAGTGTAACCAAGTGCATTTACCCAAACGCTGTACTGTACACATTGTACTGCATCCACTTTCTAGTTCTACTCCACTTTTCACTCCACTACATTTGTCTGACAGCTGTAGTTACTGGTTACTTTACAAATGTCTGCATACAAAACATGGGAAGAACTTGAATATGATGCACCCACTGCAAAAATAAAATGTTGCTTAAACATTCATGCATGACTAATAATATAACAATATATACTGATAATAATACAGTAATGCAATATTGATAATACACATTAGAATATCATATTTTTTATGCATATAGTCTATCAGATGGACTGTATACACCCAAAGGGGCCATTACTTCTTTGATTGATACTTTAAGTATATTCCTGATATACTTATATACTTATACTTACATGCATGAGTACAGGATCTGAATACTTCCTCAACTTCTGCACGTGTTGACTTGAATGCGGTTGTTGACAGGTAAACACTCATCCAGCTTTCCCCCCAGCATGACGTTAATCTCTCACCTGCTATTGTTTGTAGCCTCTAGAATAAACCGGCCCAAATGAAACTGCAGCATGTGATCATTCCAGCCACTTAACACTGGTCATGCAAACAAGATAGTAAATGATGTGTCAAGTGCGCTGATGACCTAAAGCGCTGTGCGTTTACTCTGGGAGCGAATCGCAGGTTACGGGGTGATAGTGCTCAATCAGAGAACGCACAAAGGACTGTTGCATAATGAATGAAGCAGACTTTGTGGTCACGTTAACAATATTCTCTCAGACAGCTTTTATATGGTCTAATGTCCGCATGCCCTCACTTACAAGCCGGCTGTAGATACTGTAGGGATGAAAACCAAAAGTCAGACGATGTCCAAATGTAATCATGAGGGAGGCCTGACCTCTAAAAAACCCTTCTCTTACCCCCAAACTGATGCACAGCTCTCTAAATGCATCAAATAAGACGAGTGACTATTTCAATCTAACTTCTAAATGTTCTCTGATGCTTCTATAGGTTTGCTTGCATCTGTATTTTTTGTGTTACTGCTTCTCATAGAGCGCCGGTGGATTTGAGTTTGCTGAGTTTTTTTTGATTCTGTTTATTGGCCTGGAATTGCATGTCAGAAAAGATTTGATTCAGCTGCTCTGGCTGAACACCCACATCACCATTTCTTAACATTAAGTAGAAAACTCCACATTGACTGCATTCATATTGCAGTCACAATACTGTGCAGGAATAATAATATTATCCAGCTGTGCGGGAAGATAATATTCACATATTTAACATTTTCTTCTACATAAAAGCTTCTGCTGTTATAATACCACAAATGACCCTGTGAATAGATATAATGAAAGTTCGCACCTGAAAAAATACCAATTTGAAGGAGTTTGGTCTTGTACCGGGGAAGCAGTGCTCACACCGGTTCATGGTTTCCACTAGTCTAGCAAAAAAAAAAAAAAAAAAAAAAAAACGGGATGTGTCTATTTTCCAAAAGCGGTGATCTGATCCACCTCCACTTCCTGCTCTTGAGCTGGAAGTCAAAGAAAGTCAGAGTACACGGGTGTGAATAAGACCTTTGTTTTACAGGCGAGACCAGAGGGAGCGTGTGTGTATTTGTGTATGAGCCTTGTTGGACATTAGTGAGGGTCAGAAGGTTAGTGCTGCTCCACAGGTCAGAGTGTTAAAACTTGATTAAGTTTTCTGGTTTCCCCGGTGGGATGATATAAACCCATGAGAAAAAGCAAAACATGCTGTCATAAAAACAACAAAGAAACAGACTGCGGGTCGTTCAGGCGTGCTAAGTGTGGCCTGTCTGATTGTGAGTGTCCATTCTGGGCTCCACGGACTGTGTGAACGGTTCCATATGATCAGCTATCGATCCGGTTGAGTGTCTTGCGGCCTGCGTGGTGTTTGTGTGTCTGTGCTGAGGTCAGCAGTAAGTTCCCACAGACCCACAGAGTGTAAACACAGCTGTCTGGATCAGGGTGTGTGTGTGTGTGTTGGAGAGGCAATTACGTGATGGGAGGTGGGGCGAAAAGCAAGGGCAGTGAGGTCATTGCTGAGATAGAGGGGGGAGGGTGAACTGCACCCCTGCAGGGCTGTGTCGACGCCATGACGCTGCATCGTACCGTCAGATCAATATCCAGCTTTCTTTTCTCCTCAATCTTCACTTTTTCACTTATTCACTGTGTCGCTCCCTCTGTCTCTGTCCAAATCATATTAGACTTCTTAGGTAGCTCTTAGTTGGGAGCTCAGCTTAACTCCAACCTTAGCCTAGCCGATTAGCTTGGCCTCTAGCGGCTCAGCTAACGCACCCTTGCTAACCAAGTAACAATGATTTGTGCTAACTGTTCAACTTGGCAGATAATGTTGGTAAGTTAGGCCTGTTAGTAATAGCACTAGCATAGCCTTGACGGCTAGCAAGCCTGTGTGGCTTTCCCACCCTCGCTGGCAGGGTTAAACAATGCCTGCTAGTAATGCGAGACTCTATTACCCACAATTTACAATTAGCATCCCCAGCCATTGTTTACTGTTCACCCACAGCATAGAGGCTAACCTGAGGCTGCTAGTGAAACCCTTCAGGCTAATTTGTGATGATTTGACTTGAGCATGGTGCTCGAGGAGCCTGAAAGAAACTTGTGGAGAAAGTTTGAGAGTCAGAGGGTTGATGTGCAGAGCTGGGCGTAGACAAGAGGGCTGGGCTCTGCTTGGGGTTCAGTATCAGATAAGAGACAGATTAGGGAGGTGGTCACAGCCCACAGACAATACAGGAACTCACAAATAACTGTTTATGGTAGCAAAGCAGTAGCACCGTTGCAGGATCTTCGTGATACTTATTATGGCCTTGGTGCACATCAGAGGGAACCTGGAGATTTAAGAAAGCAGAAAATGCAAACTCACAGGAGAGAAAACATTCTTATTAAAGTGCAAAGGCAAATAAAGTCTTGGTCTCAATCTGTCTCTTGTGGAATTGTCTCATGATACAATCCAGGAGTGTTGACGACCACAAATTTGACCACATTTCTCTCATGGTTGTCAACTTTAATTTGCGGATAGCCAGAAATTGCATGGTGTAAAGGCCTTTTCAGGGATCTAGAGGAAAAACACCGGTGCCAGCAGGTGTAAGGTAACAAAACCATGACTAACTCCAATGGGGAAAGAATGGTTTCCATTAAAGCAACTTCAGTTTTTAAAAAGTGTGGGTGAAGTTCCATAAACCCTGGATCCTACAGCTCCCATAATGCAACTTGATTGCATCTTAAGAAATCTAAAACTTTGAACCAAAGTGTCTATCAAATGAATACAACATAAAAGGTTATGTTCTCATTTCACCTTTTAAGTCTATGCAACAACAAAAGCTGCAAAGTTTCCTCCTCTCTGAGTGAGGAAGCAGCTTTGTGCTCAGTGCTGCCACCACGGGCCAGAAACTGCATTGCAAAAACACTCATATTCTGCTGTAATTTAACCAGTGGCCACCAGTGGTCATGATAAATGTGATGGTCCAGGTGTTTGAATTAAACAGATCTTTGGATGTGGAGGAAGATAAAGAGTATTTTTGGTTCAGGTGTGTAAGTCTGTGCAGAGAGAAGAAAGCGTTTTGAGAAGGTCGCAGATGCCTTGAGTCAATGAGGGATTTTTGGTCAGCTGACTCACAGGGTCGAGGTTAGGGGTGCAGGAGAGGAGATGAAGCAGGTGGGTGTCTGGGGCTGTGTTGGTGTGTGTGCATTTTAGCCTGTGGTCAGCAGTGAGGGTAACAGTTTGCTTTACAGTCAACATGACAGATGGTTTTCTGTGCTGTATAATTAAGGCCATGACTGTGTTTTAATCACAGAAGTTGGGCGACAGGAAATGCATTTTAATGCACTCAAGCTTTACGGCGAGCAGAGCTGTTTTGAAGCTTGTTTTGGAGCGAACAGAAGCAGTAGAGCGACTTGGTCACGGGTTGAAAGGTCAGGGGTCAGAGGTCACACCGCGGCAGACGGGAATTGGAAAGTTGAGCTCTTCAGAGAGAGGCTTTGTTTAGCGGGCAGATTTATTTTGGGTAGCAGGCAGAGGGGGAGGAAGAAGAGAAAACTTCAAAACAATAAAAAAGCACCTTCCTCTCTTGTTTCGTGAGAGCGTCTTATCCTCATAGTCCTCGTGTGTTTATACAGCTCTGCCCTCAGGCTCCCACGAGATGCCTCATCATTAGAAGTTTATGCGATGGGAGATATTCTATGTTCATACATAATGCATCATATAGCATGTCTTATATAAGACAGGCTGGAGACGATTCACTCCCACAGCTCTTCTCTCTGTGCAGAAACATGGGAGCTCAGAGGAGGTTCAGCCTACACCAACACTCACGAACATACACTTCGGGAGGCTGCAGAAGCTCCAACTGCACGCAGACAAACAATAACCCGAGAAGCATAAACAATACATACGCTGGAAATACACACGGGGGTGTGAAATGTCAGAGGGATGTCGTGCATGGAGCTCAGAGGGAGAGCACCAGGGTGTTTTTTCATTTACTGGAATAAGGAAGGGCTCTGTGCTGAGGGGAACTCAGAAGGTCACTCCACTGACTGAGGGACAAACCTGGAGAGGAGTCACATGCAACATATAAGCTCTTGTGTGTGTGTGTGTGTGTGTGTGTGTGTGTGTTTACGAGTGACTAGAAATACACAAATGATGGTGAAAGCACATGTCAGAGTGGTTGGTAGATAAAGAGAGACTGAGGCATCACAATGGGCTTTTCTGAGTAGGAAGAGAAAATTCCCCTGTATATTGTGTGAGGTTGACACAGAGGTGGAGTCCAGCCTGTCACGGTGCGGCGAAGCAACAGTGACGGTCAAATGTCCAAACTTTATACACACAAAGCACACGAACGGCGACACAAACGGAGGCCTGAGTGGAGCCTTAAACGCTCTCACACTCATGTTCCGTTCGAGGCTACGCACAGCACATATTTTTGATCATTTTTCTCATGTCTGGCATATAAATTATGCACTTGGCAGACATCAGATTTTAAATTTGACCCAATTCTAGTCTAAAATAAGCCACGATTATGCTGATTTTACACTCGAGGTGGTGTAAAAACTAATAAAATCTCCTACAGGGCACAACCAGGTGATTGTGTTGTTTACTATGTAAATACACTTTGACGAGAAGGAGACTGAGGCATATTTAATCTGCTGTACTGCCGAAGCACCACTTCAAACACAGCCAATACTGCAGCACAGGACGCACACAGGTCTGATTTAAATGAGACAATGGCGCCCCCTGCCTGTCAACTTACAGACAGCATAACAGAGTGCATTTAAATGAGGGCACAGGACCAGCGGGTTTGTTCAGAAGCATATTAAAACAAGCAGGCAAAGACTGAGAGGGTAATAAATAAGGAAGGAAGAGGGCTGATCGAGCAGCGGCAGCTCTTCATCAGCTGCACCGATTCTCAGTGACTGATGAAGAATGTCTGCAGAAGATTTAAGAGGGAAGAAATTGTGTAAAATATTAATAAGGTGTTTTACGGACTCATTTTACATTTTTTGTTTTCACAGTTTTGCAAAACACCAAGCAAAGGTTCAGGCTCAAATAAAAGTGAGCTGCGACAACACAAGGATGTGCTATATTCACTCTCTTCACCAACCCGGAAAAAAAACTGTAGCTCAAAGCTGCTGTGAAGGTGTGACTTTTGCTGGCTAACATGCTGTATGTGCCAACTACAGTCCTCCAGCCCCAAACACACACACACACACACACACACACACACACACACACGTGAAGGGAAACGATGACAGCAGAGACTCATAATGTGGTGAATAAATCACAATAACAAACACAGCTGTGCACCAATGAGCGGTGTGTTGTCAGCCTAAGCAATGCAACTGCTCACACTGGACCTTCTTCACTGCAACGTGACTTTGGCTTATAAAGGACTTCCACAAAAACTGTACACTGAAAGTAAGACAGGAAGTCACACGCGCTTCAAGTAGCACAACATCATGTGTGCACGTCAGTCCTTTGAATTAATGCCACCCACTTCCTCTGATCGAACGAGAACAGCCTGTAACTTTGTCATAATACTGGAAGACTAACTAATAACAACCCGATTGAAACTGATACTGAACGCTTAGCTGATCCACAGCTGTTCTCCTGTTCTGCATAACAAACTGCAGCATGGTGCAAAGAAAAAACCACTTAACCATCAGATAGAACACGACATGTTTAATCCACACACTCATTCTCACACATTTATTTTAAGAAATTATATTAATATTACAATGTTCATTAAATTAGAACCTTTCAAATGTGGACCCTCCTCTAAACACATATTTACAAATTTCACAGTGGATGTGGTACATTTGGTTATAATATGACAGGAAGTGTCCTCAAAACCCTGTTAATAATCAATTCATTGAAATTAACTCTGAAAAGCAATCAGTAACAGGAAAAGTAAAAAAAAAAATAAAATAAAAAAAAAAGAATAGGTTAATGACGTTAAGGCAGGGAATGGATAATGGAAATTTAGCCCTCCAAAAATCTGGGCTTCCATCAACAACAGTGCAATGATGCGACACTATCACAGCTACGTCCGTGGCCCTTACAGATAGAGAGTGTGACAGCATGCCAATAATCAAAGGTAAGTCCCTTCTAATCAGTGCACTCTACCTAATTCATTCCAATTGCAAGCCCCAGAAAGCATCTACGTAAAGTATCCGAGCAGAGGGAGGAGCGCGAGCTTCACTGTCCAGCTCAGGGGTGAAGTGTCACGCCAGCTCCTCTTTCCTGCTGATATCTTCAGCGGAGGTGTTCTGGTAGGTAAATCTGAACAAAAGGCTTGGAGGTGACGGCTGTAAAATCAGCCCAGAGAAGCATCACCACTGAGAAGTCTCACGCGGACAGGAATGTCAGGAGGGCGAGGTGGACGTCCGAGACGGGAAACGGCGGCGGCGAGAGCTCAGATCAGTCCTGCCTCTGAGGCACGCAGCCCTCCATCTCCAGCACTTCGGGCCATCCCTCGAATTTGTTGGTGTCTGCGCTGTTCTTTATATGCTGGAGGAGGCAAACACAGGCGCTCATAAAACCAAACAGACCCCGCTGCCTTTATGATCCAATGAATACAGCATTCTGTCGCACAAGCACAGGTGCCGGGGTGTGGCAGGTGCTGACAGGTGAAAAGATAAATCACAGAGTCGTTTTTTTACTGCCAACTGATGAGTGTTCTGATGAGCACATACCAATACCCAGAGAGAGATTGTGAACCACAAGTCTTCCGTAGCTTCCAGATTACAAAAGGTTACGCAAGACCGGCGCGTCTTCACGTATAGTCATGTCTCTGCTGCCACATGTATTTAAAGCCTTGGTGACATGAGCCTCAAACACTCCCCCTGAACCCGGCTGGCTCAACCTGCATTTTGACATTTTACCAGTGCAAGTGTGAGGGTGTGTGAGTTCACTGAAAGACATAAGACACAAAGTCTAATTCCTTGTATGTAAAGAATAAGAAAAGACGACTCTGAGAGCACGCTACGCTGACAGCGCACAAAGCTTGAAGCGTGAATGCTGCTGTGACGTGGATGCTTCGCACACACCTTCAACCCGACAGCACGGAAAACAGTTGCTGTCGTCCAGAGTCCCTCCGGCGTTCCTGGGGCCTTTTTACGCCCATGCAGAACGCTGATCTAACACTATCCACATCATCTTATTGGGTGTGTCACATCATTTAATTGGCAGCATTATCAACACAGTTTGAAGTCACCCTGATGACATGAATGCAGCTGCAAAACGTTTGAGTTGCTTCAAGGCATCTGATAAGGAGTTCTGTACTGCAGTTGATTCGCGCACTGTATTCAGCAGAAACTTTGTTTAAAGCGACTCTAAACATTGTGTGGCTCATGTTACCTGCTCAAATGGACTCTTGGTCTTGATGCCTTTCCCTCCGACAAAGATCCAGTTGTCCCTGAAGCCCAGGTTATTGATAGCTGTGCTGCCAAGATCAGCAATTAGCTTCCTGGCTTCATCATTGAGCCTACAGAACAAAGAGGGCAGGTATTATTTCATGGATGACTGAAGCCACTTACATTCATCGTGTCAATCTAAATCGTCTCAGTGAGCGAATGGAGTCCTTACTTTGTTGAGGGATCATCAAATGAGGCCATCATCACGACTGTGCCGTCCTCTATTTCCTTCAGGAATTTAATCAAGGGAGCCACATCTAAACAAGCATTAAACACACATGGTGAACATAATGTGTGTTTTTAAATGTCCAAAACAAAAAGCTTCTGAAACATACTCACCTCCTCCCCACATATCAAACATGTCTGTCTTGATAAGTCCCCCTGTTCTCCCTGTGGAGGGGGGGGAAATGCCAGTTTAGATCACCTTCAGTTTACAGTTTTAATTACCATTTTAATACCATTCATGTGCAATTTTAATTACACACAAGTGTCTTGGCAGTGTTTAAGGGTTAGCATGTGAACCAACCTGATTAACAGGTATTGATAGAAAATCTACGAGTGAAACCACGGGACTCTGCGGGGCCAGAGGCTCATGATTTCTTTTTGAATGGCTCCATTCATCACAGCAGTGTCAGTGTAACACTACTGCAGTGTTATATTACTGTCAGCAGTGGAGTATTTATTGTGCAAATTGGTTCCAAAGTATGAACTCCAGCTCGTAACGTTACCATTGACCAGGGCAATGTTGATTCCTCTCCCCACGTTGTTCTTCACGCCGCTCATTAGTCTAAAACAAAGCCAAGGAGGACAATGAGACATGAGCCCATATGGATGTTTTCACACACACACAGCATATGAGCTTAAGGCAAAGACTTACAAGTTACGTCTTCATGAGAGACGTTGTTGATAAATACTGTACATGAAGAAACACATTAAAAAGAACGCCGACAGATATCATTTATCAAATCTTTGTACACTGCTTATAAATGCTGAACAAAAGAGCTCAAAGGAAGGTGTTAGCTTATCAAGATATATATAAAGAACAGATCCTGGACTTTGTGTACACAGGCTTTCATTGTGCCGCCTTTGCCAAACATTATGACATGCCATTTTAGCAATGTTGATATGTGTACACAATGGATCAGCTTTGACTACAACTAAAGAGTTATATTATAATCCATTAGTCTATTGAGTTAATGTTTTTTTTCTGTCTGTGTTGCTGTCATTGGAGGTGGTCTCCTTGTTTAAAAGCTAAAAAAGCAATTAATCATTTAATCCATAAAACATGTCAAAATGTCTGACAAACAGGTAGCACAAAAAGTCATCCCATGTTTCTGAAAGTTTCAAGATGCCGCAGCACTTACAGCGTGTCCTCCAGGCAGATTCTGGGCCCCACCACACTGGCCGCCCCACTCGCCATCTTGAAGGCGAAGTGTCCAAGCGGACACGGCTTGGATAGCCCACACTTGTACCTGATCGGCTTTGTCGCTGTGAACAGAAAAGACCAATTACACATCAGCCAACAGGTGAAGTACATCAGGTAGGAAGTGTTATGCCTATCCACTAAAAAGCACAGACACATAACAAACAGCAACAATTCAACCTGAACTGTGAACACAGCGCACGAAGCTAAACAGACAACACAAACTATGTAGTGATTTTCTGTTATCTAGATTGGGCTATAACATCTGCACGGTGTAATACGGGCTCTTTATTACCATCCTTTTCTCGGCTGGTATAGAGAGATTAAAAAACAGGGAGGAAATTAAAAAAAAAACATCAGTCAGAGAAAACAATGCCAAAGGATGAAATGATAACAAGTTAAGCATACTTACGGCCATCATTCACTGGCACAGGTCTGGCTGAAAAGCAAAATATACATATGTTAAAGAAGATTTTCAATGGTCGCCTTGTGCGCCATGACACACATCATTAGCTAAACATACCCCCTACCAGTACCTGATTAACAGGTGTCACGTTTCCCTCCCACTTCCCGTTAAGCAGGGCAGGGCCGTATCTGAAGCTGTGATTAGTTTCCTTATGCGAGAAACGTTACTCACACAAAACACTGCTCAGCTTGAAGTCCATGTTAATCTCCAGCAGCTGGAAAGTAAGAAAGACAGCGAGGAGGAATGCAAAGACGAGCGCTGCCAACTTCAAAATACCTGCAAAGACACAGACAGATAGCAGAAACTGTCAGCCTTTAGCAGGCACCATTTTAGCTAATTTAAATTCCACACTATCACTTTTATGGTTTTACAATATTGTGGTTAACGGCAATGCACTTACCGCCAGCCCTGACCATCATGTTGAGCCTCCAGCCTCCTTTTCCACAGCTAACAACCTGCCATGAAAGAACAAGCCACTTGATAGACTTCAGTTATTATCTGTGTCCCTGCGGTTTAGAGAGAGTGTCCTTTAACTTTGGCTGACGATGCTTCGGCCGCTAATAAGTTAGCTGACACATGCAGAGAAAGTTAGTTGGGTAATTTACCGTCACTTTAGCTTTACTGAATTAGTTACTACGAGGTTGTACGCCGTTATAATGCGTACTGTGCGACGCTGCGCATAGCTGAGAAGCTAAACTTTGACAAGCTAGCTAACAGACGTCAAGTGTTAAGTTAGCATTTAACGTTAAAACTGACGCCTGCTGTGTCACTTCACTTCCTCGTCTCTGCCTTAGTTTGCCAACGGACCCCCGAAACGACTCGAGCCGAAATTCACCGGCAACCAAAATGTGGAGGAAACGTTAAAAGGGAGTAACGTTTGCACCTTGCCTACCTGTTCAATCGTCACGGTAACCACCAAACCCGGATGTCCGAATCTGATAGTGGTGTTTCATGCAATGACATCTGAGCTGGACAGAGGGAGAGGAGAAGGTAAGAGGTACCACTCTGTCGGAAAAACCGAAGACCAACAAGCGAGTGTTTATTCATTCTTTTAAATAAACATTTATTTACAGCATAGAACATAAAAAAAAAACATTTCAACAATCTAAATTCTACATGAAATGCCACATTCATAAAGACCAGACCATAATAAAAGCAAAAACATTTCCTTTACAAGAATGTTTCGTTCATTAAACATGAGAATTAGGCGTTATTTCAACTTTTATTTAGTTAGTTATGTAGTTTATACTTGTTACTGTAAATTTGCATTGTGTGTGACATACATCACCAATAACATTATTAAAAATAAATTCATTTGTTCTCCACAACAATCCCATATTAGATGTGAAATGTTTCCTGTTTGTGCTTTCAGAATTATAAATACATACCACATGTTCTCAATAAACGATAAAAGTGTGAAAACGTTCAGCCATGATCCCTGTATGTACAAAGCCCATTAAAATCTGCTTTTCCCATCTGTGAATTAGCATTTAAATTTGATATTTGCAAAATCTTATGGCTAATCTAACATTATAATATTAGATTATGTTATCGGCATTTTTTTTCTATAGTTCACTTCCTGTTGCTTTTGTGCCGGAGTAGTAGCAGTTTTAAGAGTGAGACATCAGATTAATAATCTATCTTTGTGTCCGTCAACGCTTCCTCATTTTTCTTCTTCTCTGTTTAATTCGTAACAGATGGGACATGTCACAGCGCCACCAGTGTCCTCTGATGGACAAGAAACTTCGATAAACTTAGTCTGCATTTAACCCGATCGTGGCACATTTTAGACCACAGCATACACAGTATAAAGACACATGATAACGAGCTGCATGTTGTTTGGCGTTTCTGTTTTTGTTTCTGTTTTTGTTTTTGTCTTGTTTTTGTTTTTTTACAAATGCACATTTTCAGGATTGTCTTGTTTGTTTTCACATTGACAAAGTAAAAAGTTGGTGCAGCACAGAGTAAAATTAAAATAAAAAACACTGTACAAATCAAAGAGTATGTGAAGTAAAGTGATGAAATGAAGTAAGCTCAATAAATTAAGACATTTTCATGCTTGTCATTCAAATCTTCAGAATTTTGCCAGGAAGGGTGCTCCCATCAAAACATCCGGGATAAGTCCAGCAAAATTCTGTCAGCAGTCTTTTTCAGCACAGCTGCTTTCAATCGTTAATGTTTAGTGCATCCATTAAAATGTGTCATGTGTCAGTCAATAAGATCCTGTCAAGAAAAGGACAAAAAAAAAAGTGTCAGTGAACATGGGAGAATCACACCGCCTGAAAGTTTTTATAAGCTCATAACAACACAAAAATTAAAAATAATAGTGCTAAATCACTCCTACATCATCTGAGTCCTGCTGGCAGGCCATGCCATTGCTGTTGGTGGCGTTTTCAGGATCAGCTGTGATGCCATTATCATCATCATGGATTCGGAGGTTGGAGAAACGATACACTGGTGTCCTGCAGAGGGTGACATTAAACCACAGTGGTCAGCTGATGTCAGGCGCATGAAGGTGTACACCCAGCACAGATGTGCGTCTAGCTCACCTGTTTCTGTAAACCACCCTCTTAACAGCAAAGATGGCGGAAATGACAGCTACCAGGACGATGACTCCTGCTCCTGCACACACCAGGATCAACACCAGCCTCTCTCGCTGGAAAAACACATGCAACAGCTGTTATGGTCCTGAAAGCTACACATGAACAATTGCACCTTAGAAAGAGCAAAAGATCTACTGACCGGTGTGTCAAAGTGTGTGACTGGAGACGAAGACCTGGCAGGCGGTCCAGGGCTGGGTTTAACACCACAGGGCTTGATGACCGTCTGCACCGCGAGCTGGGGAGTAAACCCCCCCTCACACCTATCACTCGCGACCTTTCGGTACCTGCAGATACAGTCAGAAGTGTGTGAGTATGCACAGGAGGTGTGTGTGTTCATGTGCAAGACGGAGTGAGCGTGATTACCCTGTCAGAAGCTCGTCCTCCTCTCCGTTCAGACAGAGCTCCAGGGTTTTATTTGCAGCGCTGGACTGTCTCACACACTCCGAGGTGTTCACATGACGATTGTAACCGTAGTCACTGTTGAAAAGGACAGGTTAGAGCATCACAAAGGAATACTAACTGGGAGTTAACTGTGGCGTAATATCTTCATAGTCCTCATGAAATAAACAAACTGACGTACCATAAGTAATCGTCTCTGGTGCACAGGCAGGGGCTTTGCTTCTTGCTCACCACAAAGCCTCGTCCATTCCTGCACACAGATTGTTTCTTCAGCCTCCTGTAAGTCTCTTTGACACCCAGGACGCAGCCGTCTCTCTCCAAGTCTCCTCCATCTGTAGAATGAGCCAACCACTCCTCGTAGTCCTGCTCCTTACCTGATGATTACGCCCGGCAGAATACACCTGTTACTGACTAGTGTTTCAACGTGTCAAGTAGACTGACACGCAAAATGCCCCCAGCGTACCCAAACGCTTCCCGGAGCTAAATTCCATTCAAGCTGAGCAGAAGAAACTATTAAAGCTGCAGAAATATTGTCAGGGTTTCTCCATAACATGAAACACTGGTGACTGTCATCAGATTCTGAGGCACCTGAGCTGAGTCCCGCCCCCCCCCCCCCCCCCCTTCGAAACCAGTGAAAAATATCCAAACAAAAATCTCCCATATGAAATAATCCAAACTGCTCCAAGTTGAGCATAAAAGCATGTGTTCCTGTGAGATCCCATCCCTCAATATAAGAAGCTGATTGAAAAAATATGTTTCCAATGACATGAAAGACAAGCAGAAGACTTGACAGCAGAATGTGAAATTGTTCGACGCTCTGGATGCCTTTTTGGCCCAACTGTCTTATGTTTGTACACTTGCCAGTTTGTAAAACCTAGAGAGCAAAGAGAGGAACATAGAGCCTAAGTCATCGTTTTCAGGACTTATGGAAAAGTTCTGGAAAGTTTCAGCTTGTGGGTTGTTATGTATGTGTAACAGAAAACTGCTGTAAGGCTCCACCTGACTGGAGACGATGCCCACGGCGGTAACATGCCGTGTAAAGGCGTGGCGAGCCCAGGGGAGAACAGATAGTTTTAAGACAGAGTTATGGCATCTTGACTCACACTCTCTTGTAATGAGGCTCTGGAAGTCAATGGTGACGGCCACCCACATGGGCTGGCCGTCCTCCTCAGGCCGGAAGCCCCACACGCTGACGTTCATGGCCTTGGTCCCCGGCTCGGATGCCAGGCCCGCGAAGAAGAAGGGCTGCTCGGTGAAGTTGTAGGACTTCCAGCACTGGCCCTCGTCTGTGGAGAACCTGGTGATGAGACATGGCAGCAGAAGCACGGTGACTTTACATATAAGCACATTCTGCCTGCGATTCCCAAGTAAAACAAACTATCTGCTCAGTACTTGATAGTTTTGACTTGTCTCTCACGCTGGGCCTCCACAGCCACAATGAGGCCCCCAGAGTCCAATATGCTGTAGTGGTGAGGACCCCTCAGTGTCCCCTTCCAGTTATAACCCCCGTCTGAGGAGACAAACACATCTGGGTGCTGAGATGATGACAGAGAGTCGCCCACAGTGCCTGGAGAAGAGAGGAGGTCATTACATTCAATTTAAGTTAAATGCATTTATGACCGATTATATGAACGAGAGACTGGCTCAGAGATGTTTAGTTGATGCAGGGTGCAGCTAAAGTTTGACACCATTTGTTCTGTGTATCAAAAGAATAATTACCATGAGCGATAACCAGGCCGATAGCAGTCGGCTCGGACAGAGCCAGCATGGGAACGATGTGGTTGTTGCGACTGTGCTCTCCGTGAATATGAAGGTTGCACTGACGTAAAACACACAGAGAAAGTTTAAGAGACTAACATGCAGAATATAATGTTAATGCCAAGCCTGGGATTAGATTTTCCTCGGTGTAACATACATTCTGGACTTGCTCTTCGCAGTCCACATTCTCAGGTTTGTTCAGTTGCCTCCATGTCCCTCCTCTATTAAAGGAAATGACGGATCTTATGCGGCCATCTGCAACAAAACACGTCATGCATTCATCTTTATTTCATCAAAATGAAAAAGTGTGTGTGTGTGTGTTGGAAGGCCAGACACACATGCTGCAAACCCTACCATCGTCCAGTTTGTTGGTGAGGTAGACTCCTCTCAGTGACGTTATGTTGGTGAAATCACTTTTCCTCTGCCCGTCAAACAGGTGGCGCTCCAGCGATTTGGAGAACAGGATACCGCGGTCATCTGACGTGTACATAGTCCCAAAGAAGGTGTCTGTGGTGAAACAGAGGAGAGAAATGACGGAGTGTTTGAGTAACAGGGAGCCCAGATTATTAGCAGTGTCTGTGTCATGTTGATGGCAAACCACATTATATCCTGATGCAAAGCAGATGTTGTTACTCATGTTTTCTTACTTTTATTGGAGACACAGAAGCTACTGAAAGTGATTCTTCTTTCAGTTTTCCCACCATTGTACAACCTGCCAGTGCCATAACATATATTAGAAATCCTCCACCAACCAGTCAAGTTGCTCTTTAGACCCACGTCTGTCCACACTCATATTACATATGTAGTGAAGACTTTGAAGGAATTTAATAAACAGCATAAAGTGTATTTTTGGCGATCATCACTGTACTGACATGTCTGATTCCAGTGAATAATCTGCAGTGAGGAACATGCTTCCAAAACAAAAAATGCCTGTCTCTGATTGAACGCAGTGAGGATTTCCTGCTGTTAGATGCCCTCACGGAGAATCAGCACCTGGGAACGGCTGACGCAAACCTTTCAGCATCAGCACGACAACAACAAGTCATCATCAATCATATTTTAGCTGTGTGAAGCTCGCACTCGCGTCAGCTAAAGCCATGAAGGGCGAGCTGAGCTGAGGGAGGTGGTGGACGTGGTTTACTTTTTCAGTGTGTGTGTGTGTGTGTGTGTGTGCGTGCGTGCGCTTGTGTTACACCCTGATCCCAAGATATGTTTGTCAGCTTTTGCAGTGTAAACTAAATCTCCCTCCCTCCAGCCAACAAAAGATAAAGCCCCTCTCCCCCTTATCTCCCCTATTTATCTCAGCAGTGCAACAGTCCCATCAGCTGACCCATGCAGCACTGAAGCCGGGCTAAGAGAAATAAAATAATAAGGTGAAGCAGAAATAGACATGAATAAGAAAGAGGGACTGAGTGGGAAGGAAAGCATGGGGGAGGCGGGGGAGAGAAAGGAACAAAGACCGGGCAGCTGGGCTCGCAGGCACAAACACACACTCGGTATGATGGAATGATTTGTCAGCAGCGCCGAGAACTTGTGAAACCAGTCCGGCCTTTACCGTTGAGCTTTTCCATTACAACAAAAGGGGCTGAGAGAGCTATAAATTCTGCCGCGCTGTCCTCACAACACGGGCACATTCGCAAATATGTGTCAGGAGTGTTTTCAAAGTCGCCTTTGTGCAGGTGAGCAGGTGAGAACGGGTGCGTGTGTTTTCGCCTGTTACCTCCCGGGTTGTCCACGTGCATGAAGAGCATATCTTCATCTCCATCCAGGATGGAGTAGAACTGCACACACACACACACACACACACACACACACACACACATCGAGGGAGAGAGAGGAAACATGTGGGTGAGAAAATCTGGACTTGCAAATAAAAAAAACAACAACTTTGTGATGACTAATTTAATCGTTGCTGTAAACCTTGTCTAATCACCGTGAGAGAGAGTGTGTGTTTGTGCTGTAAACAAGATGTAGTGTGTGTGTGTGTGTGTGTGTGTGTGGGTGTTTCAACACAACAGATGTGTGTTTAGCCGGTGTTGAAAAAGGAAATGTCGCCATTGATGTTTTTACTTGCAGCGAACTGACCTCGATGACAGCCAGAAACCAAAAGCATGTGTGTGTCTGTGTGTGTGTATGTGTGTGTGTGTGTGTGTGTGTGTAACTGAAGGACTTCACAGGAGAGACTAAAACCTTCCCAACTCCACGTCTGACGGTCGGAGAGACGTGACGGGGGAGATAATTAAGTGAACATCTGAAGTATTTCAAGATGAGTGCCAATATCTGACAGAAAAGGCACAAAAGAAACAGCAGACCAAGAAAAACTGGAAGGCCAACAGTCCACTCACTCAAATCTCCAAGCACAAACTTCACAGTTCGTGTTACTGCTTCTTTTCCTGAAGCGTAAAGTTCAAACATGTTTCCTGAACGTCTCTGGTGGAGTTTACAGCACATTCACTTTTGGACATTAGTCAGAGCATAACCGTAACGACTGCTCTGCTCTGAGTGGGCGACCCCACAGGATAACTGGTAGCCATGAATCTGGATCGTGTTGGATCGGCTTTGATTTGTCGCTATTGAACTTTACTGCCATCTACTGGATTTTAAGATGTATGTCAGTTATTTCGCCACGGACAACTATTTCGCAATTTTGATACTTGACAGTTTTTGATGATTTTAACGAATATTAGCCAAACGTCAAGTTAAAGACGCTAACCAGGCTCGGCGATGTGGCCAATTTAAAACTCGACGATCACACTCACTCAAAAATTAAACCTGGGTCTTACTTTCGTGATCATAACCAATAGAAACGATGAAACAAAATGACAAAAATAAGACTGAAGTTGGACAAGAAGTTCTCCTTTTCCTCACCTGCTCGGTGGAGGCCGAGGGCAGCAGCGCTTGGCTGAAGGTGTCTCCTTGGTCCGATGAGAAATACATGACGCGAGGGGATCTCTGGGAAACAAACGCAGCGCTGCGTAAACACTTAAAGGAACGTCATGCAGACACCAGCGTGTGTGTGTGTGTGTGTGTGTGTTGACGCTTCTTACCAAATCCTCCATCACAGAGAAGAAGAGAAAGGCTCCGATGTAGCCGAAGCTGTAGATGTCCTCATGGATGGTGGTGAAGGTCTTCCCCAGATCCGTCGTCCTCTTCAGCACCAAATCCCCCCTCTCATCTGCCTCAACTACGGCAACAAGAATGAGGCATCACACACATTAATGAGCTTGTTTTGGGAAGTTTTGGGAAGTACCTTTTCTGTTTTGTTGGGGGAAGTTTTTTCTCATCTGGACTGGGGGTCTAACAATAGACATTTTAAAGCCATCTGGGCCCTATTTGTGATTTCAGGCTGACCACAAGCTCATTTTGAGAAACTGAGCTGAAGACTGAGGAGCTCCGTCCTGGAATCAGTCCTGATCCTGTCAATGATTATCAGCCACAGCATTTTTGATGGATCAAAGCTGGATCCACGTTGGTGAATCCAGACCAACCTCTGCTTAAAGTGTCTGACATCCTCCCCTCCGATCAGAGAAAGGGGTGTCCGAAAATGAGATATACACCATAAACTGCCTTTGGATGCCCAATAATATCTATTCTTTTTTTTTTACAGCCATACGATGCTGTTTATTTTTCATATTAGATTAAATTTATTGCACGTGTCAGGTTTCTCTGACGTTTTTTATTACAGACAAACACTTGTAATACAGTCTGTGTTTGTCCTTCAGATCCAATCACTGCTCACATCTTTTTCAAGCTCTTTGTGATCATGAAAGTGGATTTCTTGCAGCTTCTTACCTGTGTCTACTTGACTGTAGCTGAAGAACAAATTATTGCCAGCCCCCCTGATGGAAAGAGGAAGTTCACAACATGTCACAAACACCCAAAGATGTCGCAACCATTTACACATAACTTCTTCAGAAAAACACATGCTTCACATGGAGAGCAATTTGGAAAACATTCCAGTCAATATTGTACAGTATAAACACGCTTCATCTAACTCACTTTAAGACACTGGGATTCGGTGTGTGGTTTTGTTTCCTGTTTATGCTCACCATGAGAAAGAATGCACTCCATCATGAACTTTTGTCCACTTGGCACCAAAGTCCAGAGAGAGCCAGAGGCCGCCCTGCAAGTCAGGAAGGAACAGAGGAATGTTTACCTTTGCTTCAAGGTGTGTTCTTCATGTGTGCGAGCGCATAATGCCACAAGGGTTTTCAGCCAAGGATACAGCAAAGGAGACCCCGTGACCTTGAAGATCGGGCCATGTGACTCACATCGATGCTGAGGGCCACCAGGTAGTCCGGGTTGAGGAAGTGGTACGTGATTGGCTGAGCCAGGTGGAAGGGCAGTTGGATGAACTTGAAGGTCGCACCGGCATCCCTGGAGGTGAAGATGATCCCGCCTCGGTGGTCCACCACCGGCACGTCTGCTGTCAGTATAACCTGTCAATTAAAATCGATTATTGAATTTTCACTGCTGTTCCATCAAAGGACGACTATTTTTCTGTGTAAACAAAAAAGTCTTTTTATGTTTTCTAACAAAAACCAGTCCACAAAAACCCTGACTCTCAAGAGCAAGAAGCAACATTATGTGGGGGACAAAAAGCTGAAAACAATAAAGAGAAAGAGAAAAAAAACAACAACCCCAAATTGTTTCATGATGCTGTTATTGGAAAAAAAAATCTACGCTTCAGTGCATTCATGTGGGTGCATTTACGAATTTGTCAGCCACAACACTGTGAGGACAAAAAAGAAAGTGTTTTTGACGGTGAAGATGTGACACAAGCAGGTTAGACAGCGGAGCAGCGTGAGAGATGTCTTCACACTTAAGTGAGGCAACATCACACACTCCTCCCCCATGTAGAAACATGCAACACAGTTAGCCAACTGTCAGACACAAAGCTGTGGAACACACTACCTGCAGAATCACTGAGACCAGCCCGCTAAATATTTGGATTACTAGTAATCAGTGGCTTTAGTTTCCTTCTTATATTGTGCATTTTTATCCTTATCCTATCTTATTTTCATTATTACTATCAAGTGGGTTTTACAGCTTTTATGTCTTGTTATGTGAAGCACCTGGTGCATGGGATTTCTCTGTTGAAAAGCCCTTTGAGCTGCATTTCTTTATCATTGTTTAAAGTAACTGTAGCTGCCCTGCTGGTAACTTACAGAGCCCCCTGGTCCCACACTGACTCCAAACTCCTCCCGGATGAAGGTGTTGTTGATCCGATGGGAAATGTCATGGAAAGATTTTCCATAATCCGTGCTGATGAGAGAAAGAAAGTCCGGTTTTTACTGTGTGTTGGGTGAGCTGGACGTGCTGCTCATGTTACCCTGCACGTCTGATACTAACTCACCTTCGATAAAGTCGTGAGGAGCCTCCTTCGAAAAAAGAGTCTATTGGAGCACTAAATGTTGACAGCACCAGGACGACCTAGGAAAGCAGACGTGATGAAAAATGATCAATTAAGAGGGTCCGCACAGATTGAAGTTATCATTTCAATTTGAAGGTGATGGGGGTTTTTTTCTGCTTCTACGAATGAAGGTTAAAAAATATTTCTAGGCCAAGTTTTCAATGAAAAGTGAAACAGCTGCGGTGCTGTAATACTGAGGTACTCACTCCTGTGCCATCGCCCACCCATGTGAGAATCACATAGGAGCCGTCATCACCGTTAAACCCTGTCTAGGTGACAGAGAGAGGAGATACTCACACATATGGCAGCATCACCTCTAAGGTTAAAAACACATCACATAATAATCATAATCACATAATTTCCTTGCCAAAGGGGATTAATGGATCTGACAGACATGATGTTTAGTGGTTGATCACCAGTCACCACTTTGCACAAATGTCATTTAGTCTCAAATTTAGTCTTAAAATCATTTTTTTTGTGTCTTAATTCCACTTGTTTTTATTGTAGTTTCACCTATTTGCATATTTGTTTGTTTGTTTTTTAATGAAAAATCATGGATATTATGACACAATGCAAAAAATAAATAAATAAAGCAAGAAAAATGTAATTTCCTGTCGTAGAAACAAGTTTATCTGTGTTGATTTTCCATGTTTAATAAAGCTCATTAGTGCAGGATTCTGTTCACCACGCCCTTCCTTGCTTCAGAACAGTGTCACGAAACTCAAACACACCTCACCTCATGCGTATTGTGGTCCAGGACCTGGTGCTCGGCGGGGGTGAGGGGGGTCCGGCAGAGGGTGAAGGGTGGACCATGAGAAGGTCTCGAGGTGCCTGAGGAGCCGCTGATATCCCTCCTGGGGCGTGCGCGAGCCCGGCCCTGGCTCTCATCCTGCTGAGTCCGGTGGAAAGTCATCGTCCTCCCCCCACGGCTTCTGCCCTCAGCACCCAACAGCAGGACGCCCGCCGCGCTCAGGACCACAAGTCTCCAGATCATATCAGAAGCGAAGAAATGAGGGGACCTCACTAAAAAGTACCAGTGACCCAAAAGCCTGCCTATACTGACTGTTATTAGAGTTGCGCTGTAAAGGCAAGTCGGGGTGGGACGTGCTTGGACGGGTCATTAACATAAAAAGTGCTGTGTGAAGTGGTGCGTCCTCCGCCAGCAGGTGTGTCTGCCCGCATCCAGGTGACCTGAGCTGCTGGGAGGATTAACATTTCAAGTGTTTTTGATGGAAACGCGCCTTGTGCCCGTTTGCAACCAATGCAAGTAAGGAGGAAAGCTTGGGACTGAGAGGATAACGCGTGATGCGTTAAATGTCGTCAAAAACTTTGGAGTTACCAAAGGCGGAAAAATGCGACAAAAAGGAGAAGTTCTTGCGCG
Source organism: Chaetodon auriga (assembly GCF_051107435.1). Taxonomy (NCBI): domain Eukaryota; kingdom Metazoa; phylum Chordata; class Actinopteri; order Chaetodontiformes; family Chaetodontidae; genus Chaetodon; species Chaetodon auriga. The sequence goes on along the minus strand of NC_135095.1, from coordinate 13,710,336 downwards.
CTCTGCAATGAAACGAGGGGTGGATGCAGCACAACAGAGTGGTTTTCCTGTTGTATTTGTAGTTGGCAAACCGAACGCAAGAGGACGTCATGTATTCACTGATAATGTTAGCTCCTTGAACTCTCAGTCAAGTGTCAGTGTTGCTCATACTTGCGCTTTTACGCACGACAAAATGATTATTGTTCCTGCAGTGCAGCTGTAATGTCTTTAAAACCAGAACCTGAAACTCAAACGAACAATATGTGTTTGAAGCCACCTCTTTCCAAGACATCAGAGGACCCTGCAGACAGCGATGTGAGCTGTGCCACGGATGAGGCGCAGCTGTTTTGCCGCGGGCTGATCTTGAAATCCAGCTGTTTAATTTTATCCTACTACCGTGGAAACTGATTAACTTCAGTGCTGAGTTTATGTCTTTTTACTCTGACTGTAGGTCGGATATGTGTGCCTAAATACAGTGCTAGGTGGCGTGAGACAGATTAACTATGAAACTTCTTCTGGTTGCCTTAATTAGTGTAATCAACATATAAAATGAAAATGGTTCATCTCACATATTTGCAACCACCCCCTGCGTGTTTATATCACAGAGATACTGCTTGAGTCAATTTGACCTAGCAGTCAAACTGGAGGTAAAAGGGTGTCAGAAATGTCAGACTGTTTCTTTCTTTGCAACTGTGAGACATATTTCACCCCAGTCTCACACACACACACACACACACACACACACACACAGAGAGAGAGAGAGAGAGAGAGAAGGGAGAGAGAGTGCAGGTGTTATGACTTTTGACGGGAATCATTTATGTTCTCGTGGGAAATCATTGCTGTTCCTGACAAATGAACATAACAGGAGGGTTAATTATTATTTTTATTTTGTAGAGCAGGAAGATGAAGAGGAAACCACAGCGAGAATGACTCACCTCACTTTTACATTTTTGACCCTTTAAACCGGAATGAAATTTATTCGTAGTTCAGCTCATATACACTGTAATCTTATCCAGATGTTTAATTTTTCAAATAATATGAGCCCCAATTAGGGACCAAAGCATATAATTACAGCCCATTTGTTATAGGTCTGTTGGTTACATGCTGGTAAGAGGAAGGGAAACCGCGCATAAAAGGAGAAGAGGTCAAATCAGTTGAAGTTGAAAAGTGCCTCTTTGTGAGAACCAGTGATGGCGCGTTATGTCAAAACATAAAACATGTTGGCCTTGTTATGACTCACCTCGGGTGACTGTGTTGGTGTGCGGGATGTGAGTACGTGCCAGTCTTACGGCTGTAACCCCAGATGGGGAAAATGCTTCAAAGCAAGCTGGCAGGCTTCCTCGCCCTTGGGGCAGAGGGAAGACTGCAAAACAGAGGACAATGGCAGATGTCCCCTGGGGAGGGCTTCGTGTGGCTGTTTAGTCTGTTTTGTTTTTAGCTGCTTAATTGCGCAAAAATTCCTCCAAGTCCTGACATAATGCTGAATCCTACACTTTCCAAAATATCATCGGTTTGTAGCACTCTGGAACTTGCCAAAAACATGAAATATTTCTGTATGGGTCATATGTAGCAGATTTGGAAGGCTCTGACAAACATTGTCGTCTTGCCAAAGATCGAGAAACTCTTAAATGTGTTATTTTGAAACACAGCCCAGATATTAGACTGGGACCAAAACGGAAGACTTATTCACAACAACTTTTGTGGCGCATAGGTCAGCTGAGGTGTGTGTAGAGAGGAGACGTGTACCGGACTGGCCGCTCCTGCAGCCTGTACGCACAGGGCGCAGCAGGCTCAGATGCGTCCCATGCCACTGATGAATACTTCCCTGCAGGCCTGGAGACGGAAAACACAGAGCAAAAAGCAAGTCAAACCAAGCAGACGGACTGCACCGACAGGCACTAACAAAAGGTCGAACTTGTTGTTTAGTCTGGAAAACATGAGATGAAGTCACGTTAGCAGTCAAATGCTTCACTCAAACACAAATCTGAGGCAACTTCATACCTCCACCACATCACAAGAGGCAAATATTCCACTTTTTACTCCACTACATTTGTCTGACAGCTTTAGTCACTTGTTACTTTTACTAGATTGCACTTTTTCATAATCTTCCTGTCTAGTACAAACCACATATCTCGAAATACGGTGATTTTGAATGTTTGTGGTAAACTTCAGAAGTAACTGTTCCTTTACGGGTTGAAAAAAAAATCCCCCTCTTAAGCTAAATAAACTATTTATAAACCCTCTTGGATTAGCTGGAAAACGCATAGTCACAAAGATGAAAACAGGCTGTTCTTTCTTGTCAGTCACCAATGTGTGCGAGGGCCACTACAACCCAGAGTCCCGTATCAGTCTGGGCCAATAATGACTCATCAGCCTGCTTGAAGGCTTCGGGAATTATTTGTTTGTACTTTCACTAACACCTCTACCTGAAGAATGAAGGTACAGCATGCACTGTCCCTTTCTGTCCTAGAGAGCAATGAGACTGAACCACACAGTCACCAGCACAAAAGGTATCTCTACAGAGCAATTAGATCTACCCTTTCAGCGCTCTTCATTTGTTTTCTTATACGTTGCCGTGTCTTGTCTCTGGAGAGCTCAGGCTGTGTTGGGACCCATCGCTCTTGCAGGCTGGTGTTTGCTTCTGAGAGGCTGCAAGCGATATCAGTGGCATCAATACAAAAAAAAAACTTGAGGCGACTTGACTGCTGTACGTTCTGCACACTTGCTTCTGATTGTGCAGTCGCATTGGGTGTGAAAGGCTCATGTCTTTACCAGGTTTGCACTTGTTTGATCGGGGGGGGTATTTCTAGTAAATTTTCACAACTTTTGACACAACTGAGTCATTGTGGTTTCCATCAATCCATTTTCCAGCACACACGCCGCTTGTGACTTCTTCTTTGTTTCTTAGAAGAGGCTGCAGTACACTTGTGCATTGTCCAACATTCCTTTTATTAAAAATTAACAACTCAAAAACACACACACATTGATCTGACAAAACAAAACATTCCTCATGTTTAGTGCAAATGATTGTTCAGTGTAGTGCAGTTACAGATTTGTAGTTGCTATAACACACACTACACTGCTCTTACAGTGTTTGACAGCAGATGGTACAAAGTGACATCCAAGTCATCAAACTAGTCTCCTGTGGAGCTATTTGGAAATAGACACAGCACAGTTGTTGAGTCTCTGTTGATCCATCGTATCCAGCATATTCACCCAGAGGCCATTTTTCATGAACTGGTCCCCTTACGAGCCGATGCGTTTAGTCACAGATGCTCCTCTCTGGTGGTTGCTTGAGGAGGCCGGCTTCTGAGTCTTTGTCTGCTGGTCCAAAGCGTAGCGATGGTCCTGCACGTACATGAGACCACCAAAGGAGTCCACTATTCCAAAGAAGACGGCGAGGATGCTGAGCGCCGTTCCAAAAAAATACAGCTTCAGGACTGCTGTCACCATGGCTCCTGTGGTGAAGGACAGCTGGCTGCAAAGGAAAAGAACGAACAAATTGAAAGATTAATTACAGCGAGGCTGTTATTTTAACCACATTTATGGTGATTTCTGGAGATGCTTGCAAGATCTTAACTCACAGATAGATAAATACTTATTACTAATAGTCTAATACATGGAAAAACACATGTTGGCCATTATTTTTGGCCAGTTTTAAACATCTATACCACACGCACATGCTGAATGACTTTCACCCTGCAGTGCATTCAGCGGTAGAGGATTCGGTAGAAAGGACTATGGAGAAAACGAATCTTTAAGGAAGCTGCAGTTAACAGACCACATCAACAGGAAGAGCTATTGCTGCATTTACATGCTGTTGGAAATATCGAATTTTAATGTTCAGCAACCCACAGTGGACCCTGTTTGAGTGAAAAATGTTTGGATTTTGATGGCAGATTTAATGTTGAGTTTGCGGGAATTAGAAAATATTCAATGTGTGGATGTCAACGAGATGCATTCGACTCGTTTCTACCTTCATACTCATTTTAAACATCCAGGACTCTGGTATCCTTCCTTTTCAAAAACATCAGCCGCAAATCACCGGTTCTTTCAGGGGTTACTGTGTTCTTTTCTGTTTAACCTCCGCTCTGCACTTCTGCTGTCTTGACCAACTCAAAACCCACCGAACTCAAACACTGACGCTCGAAGACACTGACGTGAACGCAGCGGCCGAGCCGTATCGGAGCACATGGCTTCGGAAACGACAAAGCACGAGACCACCCTGCGATAACAAGCCCGAATCTCGGTTTGTCCCTCTTCTCCAACCTGGGCTGAAACCAGGACACCGTATGCATTTGGTGTCATGACTTACCGACTGATCTGCGATATCTCTTTCCGTCTTTCTTCTTCTCCAGTATCCGTGGAGGCTGGAGTCGGTTACATTAACAAACCCCCCCTGAGGATAAATCCGCTGATGGTCGTCGGTCAGTTATTACTTTTCTCCTCTTCAAAGACTCGTCGTCCCATCGAAGCTGAACGCTCACAGCTGCTCTCTGCCTCCCTCTGTGCTCCGCCAGCTCCGTATCAAGCACGACTTAATCACTACGCGTAATAGTGACATCACGTCGTATGAGCAGCAGGCGGTTTCCTGAATCTTCACGGTTTGTGGCCTGAGGAGGTTCTGGGATTTCCCGTGGGGTTCTTAAGTGCAATTTATTCCTTAAATATGGTTATGTGTGCGTTCATTATTTTGTATTCGTCTTGTCAGAAATAAGTGCTTAGTTTGTGCTCTCTTTTTTGAGACTGTGGTACTATCACAGATGAGAACACCTGAGATAAAGGTTAGCTCACCTACATTCCACAGTGCGGCTGCGGATCAGTGGAGCGATGCGTTAAGGCGGCCGCCATATTGGTACGGGGAAACCGCGCCTCCTAATGCATGTATATTTGTATGACAGGAGGCCGTTATGTATTTAGGTATTGATGATGTAAGGATTTGCATTTCATACCATTTTTTGTATCTGCAGAGGACCAGTAATGCAATCCTGATTTAAAAAAAACTACATCGCTGTGCAAAACATAAATAACAACAGAATGCAGTCATTGGCAAACACACCTGTTCCCTAGCCCATGTAGTAATGTCCTTTATACAATCATGAGTTCACAAAGTGGTGAACCTCGCTCCATCCTCACTTGTGAACATCTGAGCCTTTCAAGGATGCCCTGTGCATACCCAGTTACCAATGAACCTATTAAGCTGTGGAAATTTCCAAACAGGTGTTTTTGGAGCATTCCACCACTTTCCCAGTCTTTTGTTGCTCCTGTCCCAACTTGTTTGAAATGTGTTGCTGGCATCAGATTCAGAATAAGCATATATTTACAAAAATCAATGATGTTGATGGGGTTAAACACTAAATATATTGCCTTAGTACTGTCAGTCTTCATCAATACACTTTGATATTCATTTTGTAACTTATTCAGAATTAAACAGACAGTAAAGCAGGATATGTTTAAGGGTGTGGCTACCTTGACTGACAAGTTGCTACCATGGCGTGTCCTCAGGTTCTTACTCAGATCCATTCAGAGTGGAAGTCTAGCAATGCCTATCCTCCCGAGCTCCACCCTCTTGTCCAGATAGGTGGCGGCAGAGAAGCATCTCACAGACCTGAATGCAACATCTGCTGTATGTACTGTATCTGTAAGTACAGTCTTTCTAGCTCCTCTGTGTGGCTACACAGCAGTGCTTTGAGCAAATGCTAATGTGACAGTGCTAACATGTTCACAGTGATAATGCTAATATGTTTAACAAATAATGTTTACCATGTTCACCATCTTAGTTTAGTGTGTTGGTTTGCTAATAATTTCTTACAACTGAGACGGATGGCAATGTCATTCATCCTCTGGGCACAATGAATGTCTGTACAAAACTTTATGGCAGTCCATCCAATAGTTGTTGAGATATTTCAGTCTGGAAAAAAGGACAGGCTGACTGACCAGCACTGATTGCTAACCCTAAAGACACACAACTAGCATGGCCAAAAATATGGAGGACGTAGCCTCAGTGCTCGTAATGAGAGCTGTTGACACTGTTGGATGGGATAATTTTAGTGCTCTCCTTGGTCGGCTGTTTATTTTTCATTTACTTTTTCCTGTTTGGTAGCAGCTGTAGTTTGTTTTCAGTGTTTTAGAGGCTTAGGCCCTGATGGAAAATTTTGTCCCACAGGCAACCAAGAGGATTAAGAGTGAGATGATATCTCATGAAATACGTTTCACTTCCTTATTTTGAATCTGGCCATTAGACAGTGAGGTGTTATATCAGTTGGATTAACATTTTAGGACAGGGGGAAGTGTTGGCTGTTGAGCAACAAGTTTGACGTATGTTCTGACTCAGCCAAAGAGTATTAAGGGAGATTCTGTATTCATTTTCACCACACACACACACACACACACACACACACACACACACACACACACACACACTTCGACAGGCTCGCTCAGACTTGTCTACCCCACCACGAGCCACACTGTATAAATTTGCAAGAAGACATGTTAGAAGTCTTTAGCCACCAAAGAAGTAAAGTTTATTTATGTGCCAGAGCGGAAATTCCAGACTTTCACTATGGAAAATTCCCCACTCAGAAGAATGAACACAGCAAAAAAAGACGCGTTTCATACAGCAGTCATGATTTCAGTACCCTCGAGGGTTACCAGGGTTTTTGAGGAAATTCCAGCACAAAGCAGACTCAGTACAGTTCACTGGAAGGATAATAGCACAGATGCAGGACTGACTCATAACTCCTAGTTTCAAATTTGACTATAGTCCAAACTTTCAAGGCAAAGAGTAAGGTATGAATCAGAAAAATTGAGCATGATGTAGAATATTAACTCAGAACAAGCCTGTGCTGAATATTAGTTAATAATGGTTGCTTTCCAGAGAATCACATCTTACTATTTGCTGAGGTTAAAAAAAAGGCACAGAGTTGTGTAAGCAGCTTTCATAGTCTAGGACTTGAAGCTGAGACTCTGCACTTCTCTGCCAGACATTTCTACTCCCACGGCCACAATTGACAGGCAGCCAACAGCTCGGATTACTCATCCGCACACACAGGCATTAAATCCTTTTGTTTTTCATTTCACTGACTGGACTTAAAACAAGTCTCAAGGAGAAACAATGGCATATTTCATTAGATTTCATCACCGGCTACTTTTAATACACTGCCGCATAAACACTGAGAGGTTGATGGCGCATGATTGGCAAACAATGAGAGAGAGCACAAGGCTTTGAATCAGAGGAAACTCTTGAGTTATTTGACACAGCATTAACCCAGCTGTTGTCAGGTGACCATTCGAAGTGAAGAAATGGGCACATGGTGATTCATGTGACCGACTCAGAATCAACAAATAATTAATAATACAGTTATTCAGGGGCAGAATTTAACTAAGTACATTTACTCAAATACTGTACAACTTTGAGAATCTTGTGTTCATTAACATTGGTTGACGCAGTAATAAGCATAAACTAGCAGTTTATTAACTGTTATCTAATATGTCTAGTAATCGTGTGCTACCATGCTAATGAGATTCATATTAAAGTATTAATTTATATAATATTTATTCTTTAAACAGATGCTATTAACATGAATTAATGCAGTAATATGCATCAACATACAGTTATTAGATACAGTAAGACTTTGACTTGTGGTACTCTCGTGTAAAGGATCTTAATTCTTCCTCCACCACTGCAGTTAATGTAGTAGTCACTTTTAGTGTGCTGCTGTCGAAGAGTTGAGACAGATTCTGGTTTCCTCTCTGCAGGAATAGAGCTGACAGATACATCTGTGAAAGAAAACTGCACCCAAAGAAACCCATTACTCAGGACATTGTAACAGTGTTTTGGTGCAGTAAAACATAGCATCCACTAGATGGCAGTGTGTGACAGTCAAGAGCTCAGGACGCTCGTCTCTCAGTCACAGGGCTTCAGGCTTGGAGAGCCGTCCTGCATTACTACAGTTAAGTAAAGGGTAAAGTTCAGTAGAACAACACGACACTGGTCATATGGTACCATATTTAGTCTCATGACATTATAATTTGTAATAATAGACCTTAACAGACTGTGACAGAAGGAAAAACACAGCTGCTGACAATCACATTAACAGTGGTTCTGTTCTATTCACATGTCCCCATGACCTGTGACAGTTAGCCAACATGCACAATACCAGAACCCTGAAACTGGAGCAACTAAAGGGAATTCAGCCTTCATTCACCGTATTATTGTCCTGTGAAAAAGGCTTATTGCGTTACATTTTGTTTGTTGTTTTTGTCTATTGTACTGTGTCACGATGGTCATTTCTGCATGTCACAGTAGACAGTAAATATGTGCGGCAGATTCCAGGTTTTATGCACGTTTGCAAGCATTCATTCGTCATTTTAGTTCCAGTTTTTCCGCTTTGACAGCTTAAATATCCAGTATAACAATGGTCTATATGTCACTGCACCACACCCACAGCCTCCCCTTACCCCCATTTTAACCTTAATTTGACCTTTTCAATCAGGTTTACATTCACTTACAGACAATTTTCATAACTAACATTTTCTGACCTACGTGATTATCTGACATAAATAACAGCTCTGTTATCTTTAATGTGCATTTATACTACTGTCTTTCTTTTCAGCGACTGCGCTGTTTATCTGCTCTGCCACATCTGGACTTCACCATGTAAACAACTGAACACTGGGAGCAGTGTTAAATGCCAACACCTGGGCCCTGGGCTACACCAAGCACCCACCACAGCACTACAGCACCACAGAGAGAGCCTTTTGTTTGTGTATCTAGCAGTCAATTTAAGTTTAGTTTAAAGTTACTTTTGGTTAGTAGGAAACTGTCTTCTTACTTGTGGCTGATTTAGTTATTGTGTTTTATCCCCCCTTGTGTCTGATAATGGTTTGGCCAGCCAGTATATATGTTCCCCCTTTGACATTCAGTCACGTCAGTTTCCTCTTTTGCTGAGGTCAGTTTAAGTTGCCGTGCTCTGCTGGATTTTAGTTCTGTTTTATTTTATTTTAGTACAGAAACACTGAACCGGAATGCAGCTGAGCAGCGTTGCTTCATTAGACCGTCCTCTCTTGTTAAGCCTCCACATCCCTGGCTTATAACCAAGACATCGATTAATTGCACGGCTGAGGAAAATATCATTAACTCCAGCATTGCTCATTGTGTCTTGTTTAGTGACTTCCAGATTTAAGGCATTTATTCCAGTTTGTTTTATATTTCTACAATGAAATTGACTTGAATCATATAAGAGCAGCAGTCCTCTTTCTACTTGTATGAAGAGAATTAATACAAATATAAATATTCTAAAACGAGCAGACACTTATCTTTTCTAAAAATGACAGCTGCAATTACATTAAAATAAAACTCATAAGAAGGCAATCATAGTTTCTCTTTCTCTTAAACTCTGATTAACTGTGTTACTTACAGAAGAGACATTTCTTTCCGTCCCTCAGCTGCAGTTGTAGCGCAGTGCTTTGCCTGCACTATATCAAAGTATTGGGATGTGAAATTAACTACAACTCTCCTGTCGATTCACATCATCTGACAGGTGATATCTTCTGTGGTCAGTCATTCACGTGCACGAGGAGTGCTCTTTTATTGGAAATGGGTTACCCTTGTGTTAAATCCTATGACTCTGATTTGTCTCAGCCAGTCAAAGAATGTCCACCCTGTCCACATGATGTCCATTATGATAATTAAATGAGAGGGTGCACAACCAGAGGACATACACATGAGAAATTAAGAGTGCTGTCCTTTCATGCCTTCTGCATGAGACACTAACCTTTTAATGCTGTAGATCATATGATTTTAAGCTACTACAGCAGTGATGGCTTACACTCAGATAACACGTGTTTATGTTCTGAATGTATCCTTGGTGCTGAAAGGCAGTTTCCTGATCTGTTATCTCCATTGTGTGGGAGAGGGGTTTCCGTTGCCGTGTGTTTAACCATGAGTTGTGAGTGGGGAACTTAGCAGAGCCTCGGAGGACAGGCTAAGAGGATTTTCCATCTTAACGTCTCACCAACTGTCACAAACAGTCAGTCACCTGGAGGTGATCCCTTTGAGAAGAGTAACGGCCCATGTGTGTGTATGTGTAGTGGGGAATCCTTTCCACTGGCAAAGCTGTTCAAATGTTTCATGCAACAACAAAATTCCTTGCATTGCATACTGTATGTACAGCCAACTAAATTACACCCTGATGTCAGAGAGAACTTTGACATGTGAAAGTGGTCGTGGTGTGTGTAAAAAAACATGCTTGCACACAATAGGGGTTATTTCGAAATATTCTTTAATTTATGTAACACTCTGACACTCTGGTGCAAGCTTCACTCTGCAGTGTCAAGGTACAAGTACATGCTGTGTTTGATTGTGGGTTTAACCTCTGCAGCCTCTGACTTTTTTTTAGAAAGTGGAGTGGTTACACCAGAGCTTATTTTCATGCAGGCTCATTTTGTTTGGCCCCGGTTTTGCTCAGCTATGCACTGGAAACCATCATTTTCTACGAGGCCTGCACAAGCAAATCACATCCGTCGGTGAGGAGCTAAATTCATCATTCAAGTCTGGAGATGGTGTTTGCTGTATGTGTTTGGTGTTAGCAGGAGCCCGCTGAGACAAACAAAAACACACCACAGTGATTGCTGCAAAAATGTGCTGCTCTCGTTGCAAAGCTTGTCTCTTGTCCTGTTCATACTAATTCTGAAATCCTCTTTGTGAAAGCTCCGTAGTGCCACTGATAGAAAGCAGGATTAACCCATACATGGCGAGGGAGCAAGACATAGAGAGCACTCAGCAGGACAGTACCACTCACTCCATTGAACTGGCAGAGAAGCGCTCAGGGCCATGACTGCTTTATCCCACATATAAGTACAATACAGGGCTGTGCTGCGTGCTCATTTAGCCCGTCCATTAGCCTTTGCCATCATGACAGAAAATCTCCAACATTTCGAAGACATCTGCAGAACAGCCTCTCCACAACAACGCTCCGCTGCTGGCATCATTTCCACAGCGACGCCCTCTCAGTGGGAGAATCTCCCAGGTGACGCCCTCTGTTGACACGCCTAGAGGTGGCTGGTGCCTTTTTGCAAGCAGGTGCATCCTGTGTAGGGGCAGACGAAGAAGCCCGGCAGTCTTTTTTTCTGTTTTTCTCTATAGGAACACCTGTGCAGCTCAGTATCTAGTCTGCAGGGTACCGACAGAGTAAATAGAACAGGCACTGGAATTCAGATCAGAATATTTAGAAACGACTGGAGAGTTTGCGTTTGTTTTTTTTCTGATTGTAACTTAACTTTAACCACACTTGGGTTATGAAGTTCGTGTGTAACCTTCAGCTGGATATTTCCACCGACTTTGGAGAGTCTGTTTAAAAGCAAGCAACCTCTGAGAAGCTGCACAGCAAAGCGAAAGGGCCACTGGATTCAGAGACTGACCTTGGTCGGACTATGGAGGGGTATGGTTATGAGCACTTTGGTGCAGATGGAGCGAGGGAGAGCCAGCAGGTGGATTATCGGAGAATTGTGGGAGACACTCAGCTCCCACACACCGGTGTTTCACCTCGGGAGGGTTATGTCCGGCAAACCTCGCATGGCCATAGGCATGAAACTGCAGCGCAGAGATACAGCGCCACGCGCATCCAGGCTGGTCTAGTCCCAGAGAGGTGAGTCAAAGGGAGAATGAGCCACCATCAGGTAGAACTCAAGCACTATGTTGGTTAAAATGCATCTATTTGTTTTATTTGCAGAATGTGTCAGAAATATATTTTAGGCTATTTGTCTGCTGCAGAAATTATTTCTTAGCAGGTAGTGATTTAATAATTTTTTTTCCAGAATTTACAGATTTAGGTTGAGTTTGGGTTCCTAAAGCAAGGCTATAAATGCACTGCAGAAATCAATGCCACTATCTGGTGTGAAATACAATGACAATGTGATGTCAGTCCAGCTTTCAATGGCGCTGCCTTCACAAGGCTGCACATGTAAATTGACTTCATGCCGTCGGGTCGGTTTACACGTCCACACGCACTTGTATTTAGATCAGCTTGCAAATGTTGTTGAGGTTAAATCCCTTGCTTTGGTTGATGCACTTAATTTTTGACTTGTTTAAAGGCCCCCAAGTTAATACCTATGGCTTATGAGCAGATGCTAAAATAAAAATAAAAAAAGCTGTCAGGTGCTATTTTTAACGTGACCCTTCCGCCCCTTGTGTGCACACCGACAATTGCTCAATGCAACATCAAGGCAGGAGTGAGCAGAGTGCTGCAGGGGGGATGAACACGGCTGAATCAACTGCTCAGAATAGCTACAGTGCCATAAAGGAACCACTGACCCATATCTGCAATGACCCACATTTAATTTGACACAAACACAGAGTGGGAAAACAGATCCCCCTGAGTCACCTTGGCAGACATATCTAGGAACCTAAAATGAATATAGAACAAGAGAGGCGTGTGAAGCATATTGGGTTACAGGGAAGACCGCATGGTTTTCAATTGTTGTCAATATCTGAACTGTAATGTAACCTGGGCAAGAAATAATCAGTGAACTGCAACAAATGAAATATTCTGTGCACCTGTAGACAGTAGGTTCAGTTTAAATGCACTTATGTCTCACATGCACGGCTGACATACTGCCTGCCAAAGTTGAAGGCAAATCCCAACTCTGAATCATAATCCCTAAATTCTGACACAGAGATATGCAGGTGCTTTATTACGCCATCCTCAGCAGCCCCACTGCAAATACAAGATTATGCAAGATTATTTAAAGTGCCTGCTGGATTTGATTGCCTGTAATTCAAGTAAAAATACCCTTTGATGTCGTTAAAGCCACAAATTATGTCCCTCCTCATTTGACAGCACCTATGACAAGCCATGACGCCGTAGAAGAGGTGATAAAAGTGACCGTGACAAACATATTTTTAGTTGCGAGAAGGCATCAGTTCTTCTCTGTCATCACAGCTATGGGTGCCGCTGACAGCGCGATGACAAACACGGCATGCTGACTGTGAATGTGCTCTTGTGTGCGCTGTAATGCTGGAAAGAGGCAAGTGTGTGTGGTTTTATGTTGCCTCTCTTTGCCAGAAAGTAAAGTGGCTGCCCAACACTTATCTCCTGGAAGCATTGTGGGTGTGCACTGGGCAGTTTTTGGTAATGCTTTTTATATTCTTCACAGACTGCTGCTCACTAAATAAAACTGTCCTCATTAGATTTCACAGTCACTGGTGAAGTAAGACTCAAAAGTCCTCATTTTAATGCATGTCATTCTCCTCCGTGACCCCATGAATTCTTGGCAAAGCCTAAAACAGAACAGCGTTCTCTAAAGCTGGTTGAACTTCGTCCTGTTTCCTCACCTGTAAGCACTACGGAACACTGAACACAGACATTTTTCCTGGAGTCAGCCTGAGCTGCGGTTTGTAAGACGCAGCTTCCTGTCCACACCTCACGCAGCATGTGGATAAAATGTGACCGGTGCTGTCTTGTCAGTGCACTTAATCCAGTTTAGATGATTAACATGTGACCAAAATTCAGACAGCGCTGCTTAAATTCAGCACGATGTTTCTCCAAGTAAAGAAAAAAGAAGGCATCAAGTTTTCAATCAGGGATTACCATTCAACCCTGTGCATCCACCTACCTCTGCAAGCACTGTGCAAATAACACACGAGGATATCTTACAATAAACACAGATAAAAGAATGCATCACTCGCAATATACTTTGATCTGAATCCTCTGAGTCTGAATCTGTCATCACTATATACAAAAAGCCAATTTTACCAACAACACGGAAATAAGAGCTATTCACGAAAGCACAACACTTAATGAAGCATTCAGATGCTTCACTTAAGTAAAACCAACAGTAGCAGTGTAAAAGTCCTCCATTCAAAATGATACTTGAGTAAAAGTACCTACAGAATGTACTCTAAGTAATGAAAGTACTCATTACACTGCAATAAGGCCCCTGTCGTGCTTTGCCTCGTGCTTACACACTGCGGCATTTCATGTTCTTATTGTGTGGCTTTATGCATTTTCTTTTGATTTTCGTCCTCACTTCAGTCTTATTTGACATTCATTCATGTCTGTTTTTATGTCCAGTCTGTCTGTTTGACGACACCTACTGCTGGTTGAAAAATGACCTTGCACGACCGACATTTGCGGTGTAATAAACCGGTCTGCCAGCATTTTAGTGCAACTTGCACATGGCACGGTTAACTCCCTTCGCCTCCGTGTCCTGATTTCACCGCCACGCAGTGTTAAACGCCCCTGAGAGGGAAGGGGATGTGACGCTGCTCCATCCACTACATAACACCAACACGCACTGTCTGCAGCCACAGCCAATCACTCCTGATTCTCCTCACTGCCGACCCGTACATCTCGGAGCCACCACTTTCTCCATCGAGTTTTTTTTATTATTATTATTTCTTCGAGGTAGACGGAAGTATTGTATGTATCACATTTTTTTTTTTTTTTTTTTTTTTTTTAGACTGGCTTACGGCTGGAAAGTTGCTTCCCTTTGGTCAACGTGGGCATCTGCTCCGTAAGGTAGCTAGCTAACATTACTCAGTGTGGGGAAATATGTTGGGAGTTGAAGCTAGCTGAGAAGCTACATAGTTTAAAACAGCCCTTTTGAAAGGAGGGGAAGCTTGCTTTAAACCCTCGGCAGCGTTTTTACGTCGGCCAAGACAAAATAAGAGAGCCGCTGATGCTAAATGCTAACAATTGCTCCCACATGTCTGGAAGGATAACGTAGTCCCATGTCTGGTGTGCGTAAAGTTCAGTCGTATGTCGCTACTTTAGTGGATTATTAACACACCTGCACTCAAATGGAACAGGTTTATGATAATGGGATAGAGTTTACCTGCTTGTTTATCATGTTGCACGTTTTAACTGGGTAATATTAAAATGGGTACGTTGGCGAAATCGTGTAAATATAAATTAAAACTACGAAGACGTAAGTGACGGGTTAATAAGGTAAAATGCGAAAACATTAACGTTATTTGTATCAAACACTGACTAATGATTTACACGGGGTCTCACTAAATTTATCATTTACATCAGTGAATACTTGTCAGGTTAAGTATCAGCCATATTGCCAGCTGGCTGGTATAACATTAAAGATGTCTCCAGTCCCCAGGCTAACGGTTTGCTAACATAATAGCTATCTTTCCCCGAGTAGTTCCCATTGAACTACTTGTAATATAAAAACAAATACATGTGTAGTGACACTTGTCGTTTAATTACAGCCGTGTTTATTTTTATTTTTTTTAACGGTGCTCCTGCTGGTTCACTTGAGGCACAACGCCTCTCCTCGTTCCTGAAAATGTTAACTGAAGTCAGATATTGTCGTATCAACCTGTATGCACTCGTGCTGTTGGCAGGAAGCCCGGCTTACGCCAGAAGGCAACACCAAACTCGCTTGAAAATTCCGCAGAAATAGCGTTGGCTCTGTTCTAAAAAAGGCGTGATATTGGATAGAAACAAAGTTCAAAGCATGTCTTGTCTAAAAGAAGCCCTTCTTTAATTCGGCATGTATTAAAGTTGTTTAACACCGCTTATTGTAATACAATCTAAACTTATATTTGCTATGCCCACCGCATTCCTCTAAAATACATCTAGGTTTGCTAGACCACAATGGGTGGAGACAAGAAATGCAAACCACTTCTAAAAATATCATGTTTATTGTCCCTGTGTGCTGCTGGGTGGGCATGTCGGTTTCCAAAATGGTTAACCAGGTAAATTACGGACTTGTGAGGCATGAGAGTGGGGATGCTAACACGGATACTCGCATGGCTGACGATATCTCACGGCAAACTAGCAGCCACGAGGCTGCGTTGCAGCTTTGCTAAATAAACAACGAGACAACAAGACCGGTCGTGAAGTAGCACAGTTTGTCAACCACGGACGTTCTGTGCGAGCAGGTAGTGTTTGCTAGCTACTGATAACGTTATGTAGGTCACCAGGCCAGTCACTAGACCTCACCGCGCAAGTCGAGATAGTAAGACATTTTGAGGATATGTTGTTATTGTTTGGACAGCGTTTTATTCTATATGCTTGTACATTACCGCGCTCCGTCGTTGTAAAACCAGAGGCGTGCGGCACTAGCTGTAGTGGTTCAGTTAGATGTTAGTGGGTCACTCGGCCATATTTGCTTCACACGCGGTCGTGTGGGGACGACTGCACTGTTGCACATTCACTCTGCGCTCGATTTGGGTTTGGTAAATGATGTCTGTCTGAATATTTTAGCGGCAGAGACAGACAATTTGCTCTCTGTCTCTGTACTTACATAAAATCACCGGACGCTACAGTGACGTATCTACGTGTTGGCCGCACGTTGTGTGTTATCTTATGCTAATTAACATCAGATTGCCTCCCGTGAGGTCGAGCAGCAGTCATAAAAATCCAATTAAGTGTGCATAACAGTGGTGTAAGTTTATTTCTGAATTTTTTAAATGGCTCCTTTCTGCAAGCAGAGGAGGCGATTGCGGCTTGCACCTGCCGCGCAGGCGCACTGACCTGCGGTTGCCTGGGAAATGTTGATGTTGCTATGGTTATGTCTTCCTGTGAGAAGGTCACTGAAGCTCTGCCTGCAAAGTGGATGTGTAGTGTCCCTGCAGAGCATCCTTTTACCGTGTTTAGATAAACATCTGAGTCCTGGGCTGCACAGTTGATTCAAGTTGCCTGTCTTTATCATTTGCAGCATGGCGGATTACTTAATCAGCGGCGGCACAGGCTACGTTCCTGAAGATGGACTCTCAGCTCAGCAGCTCTTCTCAATCGGAGATGGCCTTACGTACAAGTAGGTTGCATCACAAACTTTGATTTGTTTTCCCGAAAATCTCAGTAATGACATTAATTCTAAGTAAGGTCTCCTAATTTTAAAACCTCACATGCGCGCAGTGGTGGGTGAAGTGTACGCAGCAGTGCTTTGTAATGGCCAACACATTTTGAACCAGCAGATCTGACCAACAGTGCGTTGTCTCCGATGGTCATACGGCTGAAGAGCTATGCTCTAAAGGAGATGGGTTGACTTACAAGTGAGTAAAACAGTCCTCTTCAAACTGTTTTGAAACTGTGCTGTTAAAAATCCTCTGTCTGTCCAAATGGTGAATTCATAAGGGGGAAGCAAATGAATGTTCTTCTAAAGAAACTGCTCTGACCCAAACAAACCATGCCAAAAGTCTCAATCTGGCGTCATGAAAGTGCATGTGTGCAGACGATCAATGAAGGCCTTGTTGGAATGCTCAACCTGATCTTGGTCATGGGGATCAAATTTGCTTCCTGTGGACATAACTGCATCATTAACTTCAACTAACCATCAAAGTGCACGACCCGTCCTGTGAATGCAGCACGCATGACAGAACAGCTCGTGCACTTTTTTTTTACAAATGCGTTTCTTTGGTAAAAGTACTAATTAAGCACTAATTTTCGCCTATTAACCTCACTCGGCTCTGGTAAGCATTCTGGTGACAAACGAGAAATGCTTTGTGTTTGAACTCATCCTGCATTTTGACAGAAATGATTTTCTTTACTCATCCATGAAATCATCCTCTTATTTTCTTAATCCTAAATAACAACAAGAAGCAAAGCATTGAGCTAATCTGTTGTAGTGGTTGTAGGATAGAACGAAGCATGTTTTCTCTTCTAAAACTTTCTCTAAATCCATCACAGTGCTTTACCTCTTTGCCACCAGTCCTAACAACAACCACTACAATCAATGCTGCACATGCCCTCTCAGCCTTCCCTTGAAAGACCATTAGTTAATGTATTATTCTACATTACACAAATGGCAGATAATTGTCCGTACTGCATCATCACCTGCACGGCAAAACTATATTTAAGTAATTCAAGCTTAGTTTGAGAGCTTTGTCAGCTGAAAATCCACCGCATCTTTGCTCTAATCATGCTACTCGTGCTTTATAGAAGCTAATTGAATAGAAGACGTAATGGCATTTGATTGTGTCCGCATGTGAGTGAAGAACCTCCCCACGCTGTAATGAAGTGCATCACGGCCAAAGGAAAGTTTGGCACATGATTGCCTGAACTGGTATCATGTGGATCGCAGGAGCAACTGGGCTGGATGCAGATGGTTTGAGGATGAAAGAGTCCGCGTCACTCTTTTCATGCCATTTGTGCTCTTTTAACGTTTGTGTGGCAAATGCTGATAAAACTGTTGTGGTTTCCACTTCTTTTGATTTCATTGAAGCAGATTTAAAGTTTCTGACCGCTTTCCCTGTACATATTTGATATAAATGTAAGCATCCTCAATGACTTGATCAACACGTATATATGCCTACCAGCGCACTTGACAGCAGGATATTGCTAATTGAGCCTTTTAGCTTCTTTTTATTTTTGCATTAGCTACAGGAAAAAGAAAGTAATTGACTTACAGAAAGCGAGATGTAGACACAGGAAGACACAGAGCCTTGTGAGAGAAACGAGCTTCCTGCAGTACTGTGGCCTTCAACCAGGTGCAGAAATCAGGTCTTGGGTGTGATTGTGAACACTCTTTATCAGATCTACATATTCACGTCAGCACTTGATTAAAATGGCCTGGAAAGTGATGGTGCACCAGTGTTTTTGCCTGAATGTAGACAGAGGCGGGTGAATGATCACATTTGTTTGCTGTTAACTGCACATTATGAGGCGAAGTGGTGAACTGACATGTAGACACTATAAAATAAATGTACAGAAATGTCCCCGTAATCAAGTTTAAAAGTGCTTCCCAGGCTGCTTTCTCACAGACTGTACAATTTAACCACCATAAAACCTGTCTTACCCTTTTAAAGCCCTCAGGGCACGTTACTTGGCAAGCCTCAAACCAATCCCTGATGAAAGAGCACATATACCTGATTGTTTTGCTTATGATGGAGCTACTGTGGCTGATAAACTCCTGCTGCTGCTAACTGTTGTGTAATAATAGTGTTTTGTCAGTGACTTTTTCATACAAACCCAATAAAATGAGTCAGACATACGGAGGTTACTTATTGAGATTCACTCCTTTTAAAACTTGCTGCTACATTTACAAAACACTGGATGTCATGTTCTCAGATGGTTTGTTTTTTGGGTTCAGTCATAGTCTGATGTAGTGTTTTATACATTCAGGAAAGAGCAGGCATCTGTACAAGCGGGACCAGTTGTAGTGTTTGCTTGCACTTTGAAACACTCCCTCTTAGCATCATGCATTTGTCTGCATTCAAATGCAAACCATAATGAGGCATCACCAAGCCAGTGTTTTCTTTAGAATTCAAAGCCAACACAATGAGCTCCGGCCTGACGCTGATCCAGAGTCAGTGTGTCCGGCCTGTGCGCTGCAGCTGAGGTTTGTGGCTGCTGTTAAATGCTAGCAGATGTCTGCCGGGCTTCCTGCTCGTTCCCACACTGATGTTTGGTTGGTGTTTGGACTCTAAAGTGAGGGGGAAAGCGAACAGGACTCCTCCCTTGAAGTGTCCTATCCAGTGTGGCTGTTTCAGACCTTCCTTTTCTCCACCCACACTGAGGCAGCAGAGATCTGCTCGCGGGTCAGCCTTCACTTTCACCTTCACTCTCACCCCCATCCTCTTTTATCCTCTGTTATGTCCACCTGTACCGTTCACCTGTTTCACATGCTCTCATGTCCTCCGTCCACACGGCGTACAAAGCCTCCCTTATCCCTCCATCTTTCCGTCTGCCCCCTGCCTGTTTTAGCACCCATCTGCAAAACCCACAAGATGCATACAGACTGAAAAACAAACACACCATTCCTGCGTCTACCTCTGCCTCACATTGCATTTAAACAAGAGCTGAAAGAGGTCAACTGTTGCTTTTTGCCAAAGTGTCTGTACTCGGCCACTGTGCCACTTTGCAATATTCTGGGAACTGGGAAGAGACATAACCAGCAGTAGCTTGCAGACTGTAGATGGTTCAAGTGTTTTATCGGAAGGAAATGAGTAGTAAGATCAGACTAGACTAATTAAATGTTTAATTCAAAGGTTAATTGTAGTTCTTTGATACATAATCTTATCTGTTTTTGCCTAGTTGTCCTTTTTAAAACATGATTTTGTTCAACAGCACTCTCATTTTATAGCTTGTCACCCTGTGTACAGTTAGCTACTCATAGTGCAGGGAAACATTTTCACTCCTCTGCTTTGCTTGGGGATATTTTTTATAACAATACTTCTTATTCATGTTGGTTCAAACATGAGGCACTCTGTCTGTGTGCGTTTGTGTGTGTGGATGCTTTAAACCTCGCAGCTGTGCGACGTTGCTGTAGCCTCTTACTTTGCGTTTTGTTCATGTCTTTCAGTGACTTCCTGATCTTGCCGGGCTTCATCGACTTTACCTCAGACGAAGTGGTGAGTATGCGCATGTGTGAGGGACGTGTTTGAGAGTACGAAAGGGCATGGATGGTCTTTTTTTTTTCTTCTTGTTCTCAGAGATTGTTGCACTTAACTGTCACATTCAGCCCCCCCCCATGATAAACGTTGCAGTGTCAGCAGACAGACCGTTCTTGGCAGAGCCCGTTCTTAACCCATCAGCCTTATTACAGTGAAACAAACCTCTCTACTCCAGACGCAGCTTCATTTTATAATTGTTGCTTTTACAAAACTACTCTTGTTTTTGCCCATTTGAAACTGTCTGCGTCATTTCTTCTCTCCCTGCTGCCCTGTTATTTTTGCCCAATGTGGTCACCCACTGGCTGCTCCCTCACTGTTCTGTTTACGTTTATGTCTGGTGCTGTTGCTCATCCGCCTCCCTCAGCAGATGATGGGCGAGTTAATCTCAGGCTTTAGATGAAATCCCTCCTGCTTTGTCCATCTGAGGAGGTTTTAAATTGAATTGATATCTCTAATCTCAGATTGCGAGATGCTGGCCTGCCTCGCCGTGTCGTCATGGGTTAGCCGTCTCTGCAGAGTCTTGGTCTTTGCCCTAGTTTTTCAGTGGATAGTGAGGCCATTCAACCTTGAATAACACAAATGCCTCAGTCACAACTGGGACTGGAGTACTTCACGTTCAGACTGTGACTCAGTCGTTCAGACTGAAATTTGTCATACGCATTTGTGCACTTGTATAAGGCGTTGGCAACATGACGGTGGGCCACGTGTGTTTAGACCTGTTGTGTGACATACTTCGGGCTCGTGATGTTCTTGACATTCTCTCCTAACGCTCAGTTGAATTTAGCAGGTTGGTGCAGTAGTGTTCTCTAAATGGAGAAGCTGGCTTAGATGATTTCTCACACCTTCACCTTGAACCCCTGAGAAAAGCCTCCATAGTTTACAGCTGTCACAGATAAGGAGTAAAAGCTTGGCTCATTTGCTGGTTTCCCATGTACGAGGGGGGGTTGTTAGTTTCAGGCAGCAGAGGATAACAAAAGCTGCCTGTTATGGGAAGATGTGAAAGCTAAATGCGGCTGCTGGTGTTTCAGAAGTATGGCTCATTTCCATTTTCAAGAGTGTCAGGTTCCTCTCTCATGAAGGACTGAGTTTTTGATGGACTGTGCATTTTATTTTGTTTGCAGACACTTGCAGCTACAATTATGGACATATGTACTTAAAATGAGTTGTTTGGACTCATTGGCTTCCTGTCATTTGAGGCTGTGTGTCAGTCAGTCCAGCATTATTAACCACTTGGAAACACAACTGTTCTGTGTGTTGCATCTGCCAAGTTTAATCTGCCCCCTGGTGGCTCATGTGCAAAATAACAAACTCCTCTTGGTGAAGACATTAAAATGTGTTTGTTTGTTTGTTTTTTCAGGACCTGACATCAGCGCTGACCAGGAAGATCACATTGAAGACCCCTCTCATCTCCTCCCCCATGGACACGGTCACAGAGTCAGCCATGGCAATCGCAATGGCGGTAAGACGCTGCTTTGCCAAAACTGGTGAAATACTGAGACTGATTTTCATTTATTGCTTAACTCGGAGATCAACTTTTTATTCTTTTTGGATTTGGTAGCTAATGGGAGGCATCGGCATCATTCACCACAACTGCACACCAGAATTTCAAGCCAATGAGGTTCGCAAGGTCAAGGTAAACTAGGACTGTCCTTCATATGTGCAAAATAAAATAAAAAAAAAAAAAAAATCACAATCTTACTTGTGCTTTGTGGTGGATTATCAGCATTTGGTAGTATTAGTCGTAGAAGTATTGTTTTTAATTTTCTTGTCATCACCATTGCACCCTCACACACTAATGTGCCAACCTAACTTAACTCTCATATCAACCATGCCCTTGACCTTTCTTGTTATCTTGTCTCTGTATAGGTTATGGTAATTGTCTTCCATCTGTGTTGTTTTTGTGTGTGTGTTTTATGTGTGTGTGAGTGTGTGTGTTTTGTTCATGTTGTATGTCCCGTGTGCAGTGTTTGGCTTGGCGCTGCTTTTGCTGCTTTGCACAAATGCCGATAAAACAGAAATAACAGCAGTTATGTTTGGTTTCTCTTGGTTTCCAGAGGTTTGAGCAGGGTTTTATCACAGACCCAGTTGTGATGAGTCCGCGCCACACAGTCGGGGATGTGTTCGAGGCCAAAGTGAGACATGGCTTCTCCGGTATCCCCGTCACAGAGACGGGCAAAATGGGCAGCAAACTGGTGGGCATCGTCACATCCAGAGATATCGACTTCCTCTCTGAGAAAGACCATGACAAACCTCTGGAGGAGGTATGTTTTTAAGAAACTGTACGTCCCATCAGTTTAAAAATCTTTGCTTCACTCATTCAATTATTTCTTGTCACCTTCAAGGCCATGACGAAGAGGGACGAGCTGGTAGTGGCTCCAGCCGGCGTTACACTGAAAGAAGCCAACGATATTCTGCAGCGCAGTAAAAAAGGTAAGTAGACTTTCTGTCCTGACAGCAGCTTCCTCTAGTTGGATTTTAGTCTTTCTCTCATGTAATTTGATACCTTCACCCCCACCTTCTCTGTCACCAGGCAAGCTTCCCATTGTAAATAATAACGACGAGCTGGTGGCCATCATTGCCAGGACGGATCTGAAGAAGAACAGGGACTACCCGCTGGCCTCCAAAGACTCGCGCAAACAGCTGCTGTGTGGCGCCGCCATCGGCACCAGGGAGGACGACAAATACAGACTGGACCTGTTGGTGCAGGCTGGAGTGGATGTCGTCGTACTGGTGGGTGTTCTGGCTGATGTATCTTATCACTGGTGGCAGGCTTTCATGGATGTGTGAGCCAAAGTTGGGTAGTTGATGGAGCGGAGGTTTCCTAAAAGTGCATGAAACTGTGTGTAATCAGTTCCACTGAACAGGAAGTGTGGCAGTGTTGTAGAAGACTAACTAACAGTAGGAGAGTGCATTATGCATTATATAATGAGGTTTATATTTCCATAAATCTGGAAGTTGACCAAAGCACTAATGATTTGTGAAAGTGTAACCTAAATGTACATTTTTTTCTCCTGTGTGTGAAATATGTTTATAATAATCACACCGCCTGTATTGTCTGTTAAGAATCCTCCGATCCATTGTAATTCAATCATGAATGCTTTTGCACTTTCAGGACTCTTCACAAGGCAACTCGGTGTATCAGATCAACATGATAAATTATATTAAACAGAAGTATCCAGACCTGCAAGTGGTGGGAGGAAATGGTGAGTTTCATGATGTTGTTTCCTCTGTTAATATTTACATATTAGTGGAAGTATTAGTGAGAGGACTTTGATTTTGTACACACAGCACTCCCGTTTTTATTTTTGTTTTTTGTTTTTTTTGATAGCTTTCTTATGCCACAGAGTTTGCAGATGTTTACGCACCTTTTTCGTTCTTTTCCCTCGCCTACAGTGGTTACAGCAGCCCAGGCCAAGAACCTGATCGATGCCGGTGTCGATGCTCTGAGAGTGGGCATGGGCTGCGGCTCCATCTGCATCACACAGGAAGGTACTCGCACCTGTTTTTCCAAAGCCATCTCCCACACGGCTGCAACGAATTTTCTCAAAATGGAATTTTGTTTGAGATTAATGGTTCATGTGTAGCACTCTGTTAATACAAAACAATATGTTCTGACCGTGGAGCTGCTAGCGTAGAGTTTAGATATGGAGGAGAAACTAATAGATAATCAAACTGTAGCACATCAGTCGAAGCTGAAGCTGTTTCCAATCTGGCTACACTGAGAAGAAAAGGCCGTCAGTTGCTAACGCTAACAAATATCCTGAGACCGCTCCTAGTTGTCATGGTGATCTGCCAAGGCCCCAGTCTGGGTTGCCATGGGGACCGGCCTCTCGCGCTCGGACTGGGTCACGTTCACCGGCGAGAGCAGAGGAGACGTGTTGCAGCAAAAGGACATGAACGCGATCACGTCTCATAATATGTGTCACCAGTGAAGAAGATGCTGCTTTTTCGTTTGGAAGCTGATTTCTGTTTGTCCCAAAGGTCTGATCTGTTGTCCTGTTCTTTGTTGTTGCCATGGCGCTCATGTTAGATATGTTTTCCGCCTTGTAGTCATGGCATGCGGACGGCCCCAGGGGACCTCGGTGTACAAGGTAGCGGAGTACGCCAGGCGCTTCGGGGTGCCAGTCATCGCTGACGGTGGCATTCAGACTGTGGGCCACGTGGTGAAGGCTCTGTCCCTGGGAGCATCGACTGGTGAGGTTTCAGACATTATGACTGCATGTGGGAGGTGGAAATACAGATGTTTGTTCTTAGCTCACATGAGACAGGAACAACTTAATGTATTACATATTCCAAATTTACAAGAGGGGACGACCGTATTTTTCGGGCTATAAATCGCTCTGGAGTACAAGTTGCATCAGTCAAACAATGCGTCATGAAGAGGAAAAAAACATATGTATAAGTCGCATTTATTTAGAAATTTATTTCACAAAATCCAGGAAAGGCAAGTTATTCAACTACACAGTAGCACACAGAACAACAGGCTGAATAGGTGTCCAGTATGTTAACGTGACACATTAACAGTTATTCAACTACACAGTAGCATAAATAACATACCTGGGAGGAAAACTAGGCTAAATAACATAACAAACCAGCGAATCCAGCAAGCAAGTTACCGGTAAGCAAGTTCGCCAAGCTCCGGATCTCACTCCACATCACTGAATCCATTGAATTCTTCAGTGAGGAGGTTAATAGAAGAACACACGTCATTCTCTGGTATCTTCCATCTCCAGTTATGATGGGCTCCTTGCTAGCGGCAACCACCGAGGCTCCAGGAGAGTATTTCTTCTCAGACGGCGTGCGGCTGAAGAAGTACCGCGGTATGGGCTCCCTGGACGCTATGGAGAAGAGCACCAGCAGCCAGAAACGCTATTTTAGGTATGTGGGTGGTTTAAAGTAGCCAAATGCCAAATTCCATGAACAGCAAACAAGGCTGTGATTGATTGATGTGTTTCCACAGCGAGGGCGACAAGGTGAAGGTAGCCCAGGGTGTGTCAGGCTCGGTCCAGGACAAGGGCTCCATCCACAAGTTTGTACCCTACCTGATAGCTGGTATCCAGCATGGCTGCCAGGACATCGGGGCAAAGAGTCTTTCTGTCCTCCGGTGAGTAATGTGTGTGTGTGTGTGTGTGTGTGTGAATTACTGATTACATTACAGATGTGAGCTTTTATGCGTATTATATTTGACAATGTGTGTCTGTCTCAGCTCCATGATGTACTCTGGAGAGCTGAAGTTTGAGAAGAGGACCATGTCTGCACAGGTGGAGGGAGGAGTTCACGGACTCCACTCGTGAGTACAAAAACACAAAAACCATCCTGCATTCGGTTCTTGCTATAACACTTTGGTATTCAAGGACAACAAAACATCAATACTGTCCTCTGAAGGGATCATGCACAAGATTGATAATTCAAAGATTAATTATTAGTAATCTGACTGTTATGAAAAGTTCAGTATTTTATCATTTTTGCCCATTTTTAAAGGGAAGTTGGACTGACTTGTCGATGTAGAAACAGTCTTTTTTTTTTAAAGAGAGAGCAGGTTATTAAATCTGCCACTCCCACACGCAGCAATGGGAACTCTAAAACTGTGGTTTCTTTGTTGACTCTCATAGAGGATTTCATCATTATGTTGCTAAGAAACTGCTTGGCTCTAGTTGCTGCACTTCCTGTTAGGTGTTGATGCTGCATTGGGAGATGGACCTGCTCTATAGTTGCAAGAAAGAAGGCACAACGCAGCAGAGCATCAGGATTTTAAATTCCCATTAGCATTAGCTCGACCTCTCTAATTTCACCTGAAAAGGACACGTCTACTTTCTATCCTGTTACTCCTGTTTTTGCTCTTGTGCAAATGCAATTTCGCAGTTTTCTGCCAAATGCATTCAGAAAACATGTTGTAACAGTCAGATGCGATTTTGCCGAGTCGCAGTTTGCATCGTCGTAGCAGCCATACTGATATTTCTCATCAGAGCAAGCGCTGATTTCTCTCTGGTTTTTCTCTGCCTCCACAGTTACGAGAAGCGGCTTTACTGAACGGGGGATAGAGTGCAGATCAGCAGTGCACGTGACATACCCAATCTAACAGTGACCAAATGTTAAATCGCCACTTCTGCTAAAATACCCACTACACCCTCTCTGCCTTCCCCTGCATCGTATCCACAGTTACTCTCTCTGATCCAAGCCTGCTGCTTTGGGGAGGACAGAGGCAACATAGCGAAGTGAGAATCTTCACACTGACACCTGACTCTCTGATACACCTGGGATTTTGCACTCAAGAAGCGGCACAACAGGGTCTTTGGAGTGACTTACAAACCTGTATTGCGAGTATGCAGCCGGTCCCAATTTTGAGTGTGTTGATAATAGCGAGAAAATGAGCGGAGTGCCTGTTTTGGTGAATCACGAGTGTGTGAAATAGTTTAAATTGTGCGTCGGGACAAACAAAGTGAAGGTGCACTGTGTTAATGTGTCCTGTTAATATTAGCTAAACCAGCCACGGTGCAGATCCCATCAGCATCTCTTCTTGGCTTTTTTTTGGGATCCACGCTTACCAGCACACCCCCTCGTCAGACGCCCCTCCCACTTCTTAAACACATGAGTGCATACGTGCAGAAAGCAAGACACAACACTTGTCTCTCTATGTGCAGCGTGTCGGTATATCGTGGCAATCTTACTTATTGTTTGCATTTTTAAGTCGTCACAGGTCGAAGCTACTTGATGAACAGTAGCTGCTTAAAACTCGGTACATATTGTTTACTTCCTGCGTTGTGGATCCTGAGGTACGAGATATTGGCCATGGTGATTGTCCTGTTGACTTTGTATCCTCCAGTGTCGCCCACAATCAGTAGACAGAATCCAGACCTGCAGTCTTTAGCACTGCGGACATTCATTTGCCCTTCGAAGACATCTTGAGCCAAATAACCAGTGTCCCACCTCAGTGCGTAGTGTTCACATGTTGAGCGTGGAAGGGACCAAAAGCTGAAGAATCAGGTGTGTTTCAGAGAAGAAAACGTAAAATGAATCAAATCAATCAAAAGAGAGTTCGTAGTGAGGAGGAGGACAATTTCTCTGCCCATAATTTGAATACTTTTAGATAAAACTAACTTTATATAATACCTGTATAGTCTCGGGGGCATTGAGTTGAATTGAGCATGAAGTGTTTTTGATATGCATGTTTGTTTTTTCACGAAGCCAAACACGGCTGTATTTATATTCTGCTTTGTTGTAATTGCATACATACTGCCAAGTGTATTTACACTTCCTCCGACACTCTTCTTTTTGTAACTTCAAAACCAAAATTAGCGCAACGAGTCGCTTGTTACCTTGTCTTTGTGCATTCCTGCGTTCTCACAGCGTGGCATAGGTTTCTTTCTGATGTATTTGTTGCATTTTACCAGAGATATGCCTTGAACGGGGGGATGGATAAAGGCTGCACCGCTCAGTGAAAACTCAATGCTACACACCCTCTCGCCTCCTTTTCTTACTTTGAAGCAATATCGCTGTGTTTTTATCATTCAGCTTATGTAGGACTATGCTTTTTCTAACGTTTCCATTCTGGATGTTCGTGCGGCCAGATGTAATTTTTCTTCTTTTTTTTCTTTCAATAAAGTCCCAGATTGTAAGAGATGAGTTGCTTTCTCTAACGTGCTAATGTACTTCACCCTGCACAGGGTTCACTTGACTAACAAACAAAGGCCTTGCAATTAAACAAAATTGCAAGAATGTGTACATGAAAATATATGGAGAAATATATACCTATATTCAGTTGGAAATGATAGCTGCTTGTTTTCCATTTCACATCTAAAGAGAAAATTCAGGTTTATAAAATGTGTTATTTGCAGAGTACTGAGTCTTGTTAGTCCATCTACAAAGCACAAATATAGTGTTAAGTGAGATACTGGGTTTACAGTTGTTTTGTTTTGAGTGTTGCACTTTTTTTTATGATTTCCGCTTCAATTTATCGCAATATGTTGCCAGAACACAGTGGGAGCGTCTGTAACCAACAACCAAAACAATAAGCAAGGGCTTTTTAGATGGACGGAAAAGACTCAGTATTCAATAAATCCGTTGGGGTTTTTTGAGGAATATCACTTCAGAACATGTTTACAGTAAAACACTCTGCAGAGAAAAGTTGCTTTTGCTGTTCAGTATGGTCAAAAAAAGAATAAACAAATCAAACTGTGTGTGGGACTACTGTCTTATTGAAGTTGCAAAGTCATGTAGCTTGATGAACTGTAATTAAAAGGAGACAAATGTTATAAAACAATCTTTATTAAACCATGTGATGAGCACAGTTATGTTTGAACATAAATAAATTAGTAAGCTGGTCATAGAAGATGCTGTCAGTGTGTGAAGGAGCACAATCCATTGGTGATAAATGTAGGAGGATAAAGGTAACATAGTGTGCGTTTTGCCAGTAGAGGGCACTGCTGCACCATAACTGCAAGTAAAATGTTTGGCATATTGATATGGAGAGTTTATACTTTGACAAGCTTAATTCTAATCCCATTTATTCAACATGAGATTTAATGACAGTGATATTCTGAGGTTGAAAGGATAGGACTTCAGTAGTATTTAATAAGTGCTTAATTCAGTCACAGTACAATCTATTGGAATGTTGGAATGCGATAAAAACATTTGTACAAATAACCTCTGTTATCTCCACTCAGTAAAATGTTACTATTCTTTTCACTATATCAAACTTCACCTGCCTTTATCAAACATGTAAAAGTTACAAATTACCTTTTGGCTTTTGACATTCATGGCACTTAAACGCTCATAGACATTCACTAATGATCACGCAAGCGCGCTCATCAAACTTCCGAAAACTTTGGCAGCTATAGGTATTTTATGGTGTAAGCAACAGCTACCATGCATTACCAAATAGGCTGTAAAGAACCTTCACGGTCGACTTGCCACACACCCTCTTCAGTAAATCCTCAGTGTAACCCTTGTTTGACCAGACTGTCCTTTTTATAAATCAATAGTCTCACTGCAGATGCTCAAAGCATCGATTTGTCTGCAAACACTGATGAACTCCTCCTGCACAGATCGGTCTGCCTCAGACGACATGTCCAGGTCCAGGCTCTCCTGTGAGGCTGCTCCCAGTGTATGATAGTGCCTCTGTGGGTCAGCGTGGCCCTGGTGGACAGAGGACGGCGCATGGCTTGTGCCTCCTTGCTGGAGAAGCTGATGAGCTTGTCTCTCTGGGCTCGGGCAGAGAACCAGCGAGGAACCTCCGAGAGAGGCTCGGTAGAGGGAACAGGAGGAAGAGCTCCCTCTCCAACGTTCAGGAGATGAACAGCTGGAGGAGGAGGACAGGGAGGGAGATGGTGGAGCACCTGCAATAGTGTCTTGAGTTTCGACGCAAGGGGGCTGTGGTTGAGAGGCCATCTCCACGCAGGAAGAGGTCCGATAAAGGCCAGGGTCAGCTGAGAGGGGATCACAGAGGCCGTTGCTGGGAAGTGCACAGTGGTTGTTTAGGGATAGATCACTGCAGCGAATAGGCCTCGCAGGACTAAAGAGGCTCATGGGGAAGATGGCCTCACTGAAGAGGGCTTCGTCTATGCTGCGACGCAGGTTGATGGGTGAAGGTGGCCGCAGGTCTGTGGTGGAGTCACTGGTAAACGAGGATCCGCCTGAGGGCTCTTCACCTCCTCCATCCCCACGTTTTTCTGAACCCTGTAAGTCCAAATCCAAGTCAAGGTCTCTGTATGCCAAGGCCCGGTTGCTGTGGTAGAGAAGGTCCAGTCCGTTCAGACTGCTGCCAAGCCTCTCATCCATCAGAGTGTAAAGAGGAAGGCTCTCTGTCTCTCCAAGCCCTACAGTATCGACGATGGCGAGCTTTTCCTGCTGGCTCAAGGACCACTGGTAGCTCCCAGGCAGAATGGGCGACTTGGACGCCAACAGTTCAGTCCAGCAGCTCCCAGCAGCTGGGAGGTGGTCAGAACAGTAGACTGGTTGTGCGACAACCAGAGCTAAGGTGAGACAAACCCCGAGCTCACACAGTCTGCAGCTAAACTGAAAAGCCCACCAGGGCCAAGGGTGGAAGACCTCCTCTCCTCCTGCCACACCCATGGCATTGAGAATTGCATATAACTGCAGTCCTGCACATGCTAAAGAAAACAGTGCTGAAAGACAAACAGTAACAGCTGCACGGTCCCAGTCCCGGCTCTCAGCAAAGGGGCAGCGATTGTAGCGCTCAGCAGGTGTGGGAGATGTGTTATTCAGGTGGTAGATGTGCTTCGAATCTGCCCGCACGTAGATGTAGAACACAAAATATGCAGCGGACAGAAATGTGGCCAGTGCTACAAAGGCTCCACGGGAAATGAGAGAAAGAAAGAGGCAAAGGGGAGGCTTTTGCTGGTAAAACTTCAGTAATGTCACCGGTCCGAATGCTGCAGCAAAATGCAGGAAAACCAGGCAGGCCAGGAAACAGGGTCTCTGGAAGGCTGAGTAAGAGAGCTGCATTCTTGAGCGCATGGAAAGGAGAAGGAAAACCAGACCGAAAGCTGCAGTCAAGCAGGGAAATGGTGCCTCATAGAGCATCAGTGACGCCTCTGTGGAGGGCAAACGGTCCTGGTGGCCATAGGCATCGTACAGGAGCGAGAAAGATCTGGTACAGCCAGCAGCAAGTAGAAACAAGCTGACCAGGGCAAAATAGCCACATCCGGATGGGCATCGTAGCGGCAAGCAGAGCAGATTGAGTGCCGAGGCTAGGGTTAGCATTGCAAAGGCGCAACCGGCACCGTAAACATGCGCCTCCCAGGCCAGGCCCCAAGCAGCCATGGCACTGTTCCAGTCGGTGTACAACGGCACCAGCATGACTGGAGCTGGGATCAGGAAGGGGCTGATTGATTGGTTCATGGCAGTGGTGTTTTGTGTGGGTTTAACATCTGAGGAGGTTGTGGAGTCCCAGGTGTCGGAGAGATTGCAGATCCCAGAGCGCTCTTTATTGCAGTCAGGGAGGAAGGTGACGTCGCTGTCCGTCAGGCTGGACATCCAGTCTTCAGTGTACGGGAGAAAATGGGGAGTTTCTGGGGGGATGCCTGGAAAGAAAGTACATATTCAGAGATCATGTTAGCTTGGAGGATAAACAAGATTAATATCTGAATGAGTAAATGGCAACAGATGTAAACATCTACTTTTTATATCACTTTAAAAGCACACTGATCGCGCTCCCGTGAGAATACACAGAAGCATTTAATCAACGCTCAAACTATCTGAGCCAGAAAACTCATTGGCTCAGTTCCAGGATGGTGAAAGCGTGCTTTCCTCCTAATGTGCTAATCCTGTTTAAAAGCTTGTAAGAAGGCAACTTCAAACTGAGCTGGACCCAAAAGAAATGGCAGTGGTGTGTGTGTGTGTGTGTGTGTGTGTGTGCGTGTGTGTGTGTGTGTGTGTGTGTGTGTGTGTGTGTGTGTGTGTGTGTGTTAGACATCAGCCCACTCAGAACCACAGATAGTTTCTCTTGCATTACGTAAGCCATCTGGAGTTTTCATGTGAGTACAGTTCAATGATTCTGTTGGGTTTTAGCACTGTGAAGGAAACGTTTTAGTTTTGGAAATTAAGGAGTAACCACGTATATATCTGTTTGCGTGAATTACAGACGCCTGCAAAGCTCCTCTGTGCCATCCATGTTTATGTAGTTCAGTTACTGGAGGATGACTTGAATGGGACGAAGGACAGTTCACTTCACAGCATAATGCCTCACAGATGGGCGGAAAGACAAACGTTTTTCAGCCTCCTAGCCTCCGTATCGCTGAGCCTCACATCATGGACCTTGTTTTTTTCCAATAAAACAGAGCCCTCACCACACACACGCTGTCTTTCATCACAGATATAGTCTAATAATGACTCAAAAGCCTTGCTCTATTACAAAAACGGTGGTCAAATGCAGCAGAAGAGAAGCAGCAGCAGTCATTTGCACACTGGCTCATCAGTCATTTTGCTGCAAGCTTATCGGAGACAATCACTCCTCCATAAAGGGCCAGGTGCTAAAATGTGCCACAGAGACGGGGAGAAATGAACAGGATGAAGAAACAGAACAGTAAATCACGCAGCAGGCAGGTTTAGTGAAGTGTACGCTCATAAATAGATTCTGCAGTAATATCTGTGTTCCAGACTGTAAAAATGCATCTAAATGAAGCCAAAAAGCACTGCCGTAGCTCTTGTATAAAAGTGAAAAAAGGGGGTTTAAATATGTCCGGCGACGCCTGGGGAATGCATTACCTCGGGTGGTAATGCTGCGCGCCAGTTCCAGAACTCAAATGTGCAGACATCAGCACCACAAAACCCCGAAATCTTTGCATATAGATTGAAGATGTCTAAATAGTTTCCGAAGTAAAACTAAAAGCAGGCTTCATGTGGTCCAGCATTTTTGTTTCAAGTCTCTCTCATCTGTCTTTTAATGCACTTTTATGGGTTGTATTCTTGTGTTTCCCATCCCACCCCATCCTGGTCCCCTAATTCGCTCCCTTTGTTTATGATTTCCCTTCAACACACGCCTTTAAAAAGGGGAAACTCCCATAGGTGGGTTTGTTATTTTGAAACTGGGACGGTTTTCTGTTCTCTTTGACTGCCCTGATTTTTACAAGTCTCTTCCCATGTTTTATGTTTTCTGCTTCTGCTGCTGTCTGCTTTTTTCCCCCCAACTGCATAGATCCAGTGCATGGCAGCTGCTGCTTCCATTATGTGTAACATGTGTCGGTCTGCAGCTCTGGCTCTGTCGGGGAGAGTGAAATGGTTGCACGTCTGCTTTCAGCACTCTGACATTAGCAGTTGTGCCCACGTGTGCTCATATCTGAGTGTATCTCAGAGCATTTGCATGTGTTTGTACTGTTGCAGTTCTCACGTCCCCCTTGTCAACAGAGCCTTGTTCTTTTCCTGCCTCAGATCCTCCTTTCAGTGCTTTTGCACTGCCTCGCTGTCTGCCTGTTTGTGACAAAGTCTTTATCGTTTCTCCTCATTCATCTCCTGACCCCAGAGCTGAACCGCTGTCCCAGGTTGTGATGAAAAACGTCAAACTCCAGGAAATATGGCCCCGCTGCCAGCTGCTGGTGCAGCGACGCAGCAGTTTTACTTCAGACATCCCGAGCTGTCTTTTGAAGCTTAATCACACCCTCAACAGGAGGAAAAACAAGGATTGATGACTTTTTGAGAGGCTGATGTACTGTTTTTTAATTAAATCCCTGATGAATCGTTATTAACAAAACGTGGCTCCCTTATGCATCATTCTCATAATGAGCGCTGCACGAGGCAATATTGTTAAGAGCAAGCTGTATATGGTGGGCCAGAGAATTAGAGAGATGTGTGATCATCAGTCAGTACATTCAGATATGCCACACATTCACACACCGCTGCTGTTCTGCCAGGAAAGTACAAGCAGAGCAGCCATTAAGTCGGTTTAATCATCCCGTTCCATACTGACGTTTAATTTGCCAGGAGGGAATGACAGAATAATAAACAGTGTCCTGAAGTGTCTGGATAACATTTTCTAAATTTGAAATGGTCCTGGACCAATTTTTGACTAATGAAATTAGATGAATGACAGAGAATGAATCACTTAACTCATTTATGAAGTGAATATACCAAATATTGGACTATGGGCTCACAGCGTCAGTGGTGATGGCTGATGTTTACATGGCTGTATTAATACTATAGTAACATCTATGGATGTTTAGAGGGCAACATTTAGCATGGTCACCACTTAGATAAGCATGTGTTAGTGTTTGTTAATTAGCACCAAAATACAGCTGTGGGCAATGGGAATGCCATTAGTTTTGCAGGTATTTGGTCAATAATCCTCACTTGTAGCACCACACAGAAATAATGATGTGACACGTCAAGCTCCATACTAAGTCAGTACCAGATGTGCTGTTACTCAAGTGTCATTTTGAGAGAGGAGCTGTTTTAATGTTGTTGAAAGTTGTGACACAGCTTTAAATCAGGGCATTAAATAAGCCAGTGCTCTCATAAACTTGCGCTGTATGACTGCACTGACAGTCCTGTCAAAACAGACAGTAGCAGTGTGGGAAATGTGTCTGGAGTGTAAAACAAACACACAGCTGCAGGCATTTTCAATGTGGGGGCCACTGATAAAGTAGGTGGGCTTCAGTGCAGTGTTATGGCAATGACTTCTCCATCCATCTGTTTACTTTCCAGGGCGATAGTGATGATTTGGACGCCACTGAGTCAGGCCGAGAGGAAAACGTGACGCGTGTTGAATCATTGCCATGTGTTGTTGCCTCACTCATGCCGATGAATGTCACATCTGAGCTGCCGGGCTGGCTGAACAGCCCGGACAGGGTTTGGTATGTGGTGGCTGCAGTACAAGGCTGGATCAGAGCGCTGCTTTCCACTGCATGCTGCTCGGTCATCTGACACATTCCTGTGGGAACAAGTCTCCCATGCTCTGGACAGCAGACACACCTACAGTAGACAGACACAGTCTGAGAGCAGAGTGCCTGTGGAGACCCACTGAGAGGTCATTTTAACTCATAAAAACTCAGTTTTAATTTTAGGTTGACAAGCCGATCAGCATTCGGCAGCTAAAGAGGCAGATTCCCTCAGAAGTAGATCAAGACCAAAAATGGAGAATTAATATTGGCACATAATGAACAATGATAATATTCTGCTGTATGTGTAAATAAGCATGCAACTCGTTTTTTCTGCAGCCCCCAGGAGGCCAAGAAAATCAGTTATGGCAGGTTTAATACAAAACTAGTGGTCTGCGGCCACGCTAGCAGCTAATGCTAGCAGGGCATCATGCTCTTACTCACGCTGCTGAGGTTTAGAAGATAAAATGTTTCCAGGATTCAACATTTGTGTTTAGCATTTTAGCATGCTAGCATTTGCAAATTAGCACATAACAAGAAGTGCAGCTGAGAGTGATAGGAAGCTCATTAGCTTAAACCAAACCAATAATTTTTGATGTTGCCTTCGCTTGCATACTGTGCTACAACAGCACGGCTGAAAACCCACCATGTCAAGGTTAGTTTCATTTGATCAGCATGGTAATATTCTACATTTAGCCCTTCTTTCATAGTGCCGGCAGCTATAAGGTGATGATTTCTATGAATATTTGATGCAAAATTTAGTATAAATCAAAAGAATTTAAGATCCTGGAGGTGATCTGCTTCACAGATAATTTCTTGTGAGGAGTGCTTTCATTCAGGTCTCTGTGGAAACACCATTAGTGCACAGGGGCTTTATTTATGTCTTCATTTCTTTGGGTTTTGATAGTAAATCCTGAAAGGTCTCACCTGAGGCACCTCAATCTGTAGACCAGCTGAGGTAATAAAGGTGAAGGATTCGTCTGATGTTACGTGGGCAACAACGCGCGCACACACACACACACACACGTCGTTAATTGGCTCGCCGTTGATTCTGTGTCGTGAAGCTGAGAGCTCCGTGTAGTTTTCATCTGATTGCCTTCATTTTCAATTTGGCTCAACTCAGAAAAAGCAATTTAGCAGGAGCTGTGGAGAAGCTGGATCATGCATACTGAGGACAAGCCGGTTGTGTGTGTGTGTTGGGAAATGTGAGGCTGAGAGTTTATCTGCTTCTCAAACAGTTGCACTTAATGCACAAGCACCTGCCGTGGGTCCATTAAAACAAATGGAAGAGCTTGTATGATAACTCTAAATTTGTTTATGTGCGGCCTGTATTATCACCAACAGATTTGTGCTTGAAGGGGGACACGTTGAAATGGCAGAGAGATGGGTGAGTAACATCACTGTATCACTCACTCACTCGTGACACACCAGGCTAGACAGCCCCGTAGCGTCCCATCATCAGCGAATGGCACATTTGACAGGTCTATTTTTGAAAATCACTTGACAACATCTGCTATTCTGGGAGAGGTAATGTGGGTTACATCTGCTCCTGTGAACTGGGCTGAAAATGAATCTTTTAATAAACATACAGCACTTTACCAGAAGTCAAGTTCACGATGAAGGACGAATGTGTATGATAGACTAAGACGTGATGATATTGATATTATACTCTAAAAGGCACTCTTTACTCCTGTTTGGGTGACATTTGCTAAAAACCAATGACCTTTGAGAGTTACAGATAGGGCACAGGTTTGTTCGAAGTACTGTCCTCATCGCTCCGCACACACGTCTGCCTCCATTTTTTGTCTCTTCAGTGGACGTTTAGGCCACGTGCTTCATGTACATCATAATTTGATTTGATCCATCTGTTTCACAGTCCCTTTTTTCCTTCAAATTTCTGCAGGTTCTTTCATTTCTGCAAATTCAACTCAAATAAGTTTTTATGCACAAATTGAAAATGTGCATGGAAACAGATGGCCTGAAAATATAATATATTGCCAGCCTTAGTTTCATCTAATATTATATTATGAACAGTATTTGCACCATGTTTTTGTATATTCAATCTTTAATCAGGTAATGAATCACTCATCTATAATAGATAATTGGCATAATGGATGAAAACAGAAAAAATAGCGATCATTTATTTATTGAAACTGACGTGTGCAGAGCTGCAACATTTTACAGTCCTTGGCCAAACTTAATCAATACTTGTGTGTACTTTTGGTTCTTTTTAAAGGCAGCTATTGTAATCGGACCGATGATTGTTCATCTGAGAGACAGTACGGGGGAGTGTTTGTTTATTGCTCATCTCTTCTGCTCTCAGGAGTTCTCCAAAGTCACAGCTTGAATGAGCAGTTTTTTCCTCCCGTTGGAAGCAATTAGTGGCTTCAGGCGAAGGATGCTGGGTAATTGTTTTTCCCAGTCCTCTGACAGATTTACTGATATTGAAGCAGCTACAGGACAGCTTATGAAATAAGCAGCGTGCAGTCCTTTGAGTTGTCCTCTGAACCCTATGGCGGTGCAAACACATGCTTGAAACAGATGGGAATTCGAAGTTACTGTGTTTGTTTAGGATTTGTTCGCTCACCTGTGCTCTGCGTCAGGGACGGTGTTAGCAGCTTAGCGGATGGCGTGGAAATGTCTGCCAAACCAGCGTCACCATGCCCGTCTGCTGAAGGAGCCGCACCTTCCTCAGCCTCCTCATCCTCCTTATCCTCTTTGCCTGGCAGCTCTGGGAAGACACATGCAGTTTAGCCTCTAAGCGATCTCAGGAATACAATTTAAAGAGCACGACCCTGTAGCTCTGAGTAGTCTGAGGAAAACAGATTAGCAAATCTGGAGCCCGAAGAAAGTTTAACCCGTTCTGTTCTCGGCTCAGAGCATGTCTGAGACTTCACATTTCAGGAATGGAAGGACTATATTTCTTAACCCAGTTCTGTCAAGTGGATTGGCCTATCAACCACTTAGTTGAAGCCAGTCATCCATAGCGCGGTAGTCTGGCCCTCTGTAGTCTAATTACATTGACATCCTGATGTGTGCGTGTGCATGGGTGTGTACATCCTGGTCCATCACAAACCCAGACCCCTCGTTCAATCATCTGTCTTAGTGCGATAAAGCGGAGGCAAACACGGAAGAGCGTTTCATAAAGAGCGCAGAGGGAGCAAACAGACAAGGGAAGCAAGAGCCAGAGAGGATGAGAAAGCAATGACGACATGACAGAGCCACATCATCCCCTTCTCCCTTTGGTGTGCTCACAAAACATGTTGTCACAGTCAGCCCTCTGTGCAGGATTTGTGTGTTTTACAACACAGCGCAGCAGTTATAAATGAAAGATGGAGCAGATTTTGGAGAATATTCAGAGAGTGAATCTGTTGGCAAAGGCTGACGATGAAGCCGGGGATGGCAGGTACAGTGTTAGTTTACATCTTCAGAATGAATATTAATAAAAAGATACCACGGCATAAGGCGGAGTGGGAGGAATAATGAGCGAGAGAAACAATCATAACAGCTACGAGGCAATGCAAGCTACTATCGTACAGTATAATCTAGGTCACGCTCACAGCGCCCGAGCTAATTGTGAGTTTTAAAAGTCTCCAAAGCAAAATCTGCTTTATTGCTCTGTTGGCCTCCACACAGCTGGAGATCTGTCTCAGCCACAGGAGAGGGAGAGTGATGAGTAACAGAGACTAATGCTAAAGAAAAAATACATACGTGTTTTTAACCACTAGTGGCTCCTACGCCCTTAGTTATCATGCTGTTTATATACATATTAGTTGTATATAAATGGAGTTTCTTGAGGACGGTTAAATTTTGACAGTTGCCTTGAAATTTTAACCAAACGTTTTTAACAGTGTAGATCTCAAATTATGCAAGTCATCTTTTCAGTATTTTTCCAAACAGGGGAAGCAAACAGGTGTATTTGTTCTGACAGTACCCGACTGAAGCAGGCCTCCTTGAAGTGTTTCGCCGTCACAGCTTTTTTGTTTTTACAGTTAAGCTGTTGTTTGTCAAGCGCGTCAAGTGAACTGGAAAGAGACGCTGTGCATCGCAGCCAGATCACTGCACCATCTTAGCTCTGCAGCACAGACGCTGTGACGGGCCTGCAGATTCAATTACAACATCTGACAAGATCTGCT
Source organism: Chaetodon auriga (assembly GCF_051107435.1). Lineage (NCBI taxonomy): Eukaryota > Metazoa > Chordata > Actinopteri > Chaetodontiformes > Chaetodontidae > Chaetodon > Chaetodon auriga. Next base: position 13,671,541 of record NC_135095.1, on the reverse strand, counting down.
GCAAATGAGATATAAAGACAGCAAACATGTGCGCTCCCTCACACAGTACGAAGAGCGGAACTCTTCAGCGTCTCACAAGCAAAATTACTGATGACCAGCTATTTACAGAGAGACTGCTGACAGAGCAAAATACAAACATAAAGGGATAAGAGAGAGGAAAGGAGTGGATCTGCATTTTACTTACTGAGCAGCTCAACACTGCACATGTGCTGAATTATCACTTCACTGTCTGCCTAATTAGTGCTTTCTTTCAACGCTCATGTCCTTAAAGAGTGATTTTCTGTCTGTTGTTTCTCAGTCAAAGAAGAATCTTTCTTGTCCTGTTCAGCTCAGGTTGTGAATGGCTGTTTCTCCATGCACGTGCGGCATTAAAATTCAGGTTTCGTCCTAAATTGAACTGAAAGTAGCACCCACAACTTTTTTTTGAAGCAATGATGGCCGTTTTGGTGCGGTATTTATTCACTGTACAGTGATTCAGAAGCTACTCATTATCTTCAGCTTCCAGAAATAATGAACAAAAGATGATGTTGCACTCCATTACACACTGCTTTATCTACACGAGCCCTGAGAGAGTTTGCAGAAGAACACGCACGTGGGTGTGTAACAAACATACTGAGCTTAGAGTGATAAGAAAGAAGAGGAACGGGATGGATAGCAGCGCAGCAGGGAGGATGCTCACAATCAGATGCATAAAAATGGAATATTATAAGTGAAACACCTCATCTGGAATTTCTTCTAAATGTACTTGCACCAAATTTCATCATGTTGTTGCTAATTTGGCTCAGTTCAAAGATCATTATTAAAAGATCTGCTGTAACTCCATTACGCTTTAAAGTCTTGCTTTAATATCAGGCTGAATAGAGGTGAGCAGTAATCCAGATTGTTCTATAATTGCTTATTTGCATTAGTCAGTGCAATCCAGCGTGAGAGCTGAGGGTCAAATCCTAAAAACAAACAGGTCTAATCCGTCCAGTTTTTCAAAACTCGTGGACTCTGTCTGGTAAAGAAGTCATTACGGGAAGATTAACATAACATTAAAGTCACCACACTGTTCCCTATTTGGATTTCAGCCCCTTTTTCCATGTCAATTCTACAAGGGCGTCGGATATTCATGTCACATGCTCTGCTTTAAATCCATCTCCATAATCAATCTATCGCGCTTTAGCTGTTTGGCATAGCACTCAGATCACAGAGACAATATATCCTTGCAGGTATTAATGGAGTGTGTTAAGGGTCTAGTCTCGCCATTGCCAGTGAGTACAGCATACAGTAATGGAAAAGGTGGGAGGAGGGGCAAGAAGGAGCAGGATGAAGGGAAGCTTTTAGGAAGAAAATGTGCAGCTCTCTGAGATGCTCCAGAATCTCATCAGCCTCAACCCCCAGTTCTGTCCCCCCGTTTTGTTCGCTCTCTCTTCTCATAATTGCCCTTGTTGATAGATATCGAAGTGTCCCTTAGTAGAGGATTTGACACAGATGCAGAGCTTTTTTTTTTTTTTAATACCTGACAGCCTCCTCAAGGGCACCACCTCACAGCAAATGCGCTCTGAAAGAAAATCCTCCCATTCGTGCGGTGATGTTCTACTCCTCCAGTGGGGAAGTGGTTCACCCAGCACAGCACACGCACAGTATATTCACACTGGGATAATGTACATTATGATAACACAGGGGTGCTGTGCTTTCATTTTCATATTAGTCTCCTGTGTCCTTTGGCAAGGTGTAATCGTTTAAACACGGCAGGACTCCGGTGCCATGCTACACCAAGCAGACTACTGGGGTGCATAAAAGCACCGTGTTCCATTGGTTGTCATTCTTCATGGATGACCAGAAGCTTCTCTCATCCCCGTCAAGCCGTTTTCGACCTTCAAAGCAGCCGTGGCTGACATGTCATGACAGAAAAAGTGACAGAGATTCGTGTTTGTACGGAGGCGAAAGGACTGCACGAGGAGGAGGGGAGCAGGGAGGGAGGAGGCTGAATGGCAAGAAGCACATTCAGCAGCCATGAGCAGCGACTGGCGAGCGGATGGTCCCGCAGGAGAGGCGGTGGTTTTGCTGAGTGTGCGCTTGGAATACTGATACACGGCCACAGCACCCCTCCCCACCCAGGCCGAGCCCCCCATCTTTTCTGTATGCCGCCACACGATGCTCGACCGAAAACAAGTGCAGACACAACACTGGGTGCTGCAGACAAAACATCACTTTCGGTACAAGCAGCGTAAAGCACTGTGGGACATGCAGGAGATGGAACAGTCGTATTCCAACACTGCAAGAGAACATTTGCTCTCGACCTGTGTTTTTTCACAGAGGAAGCGTTAATGAACTTTTTGACGATGAGCAGATTACATTGCTATCTCCAAGAGCTTAGTCTCGAAGCCCATTTTTTGTCCTTGGAAACAGCAGCTGACAAAACAGTCTCATCTCAAGGTCCATTTGGTAGGCGGGCTTGAGCTTCTGATTGGATCACACATGAAGAAGAAGTCCTTAAAGTACTTGGGGAAAGAAAATTACATCAGCATCTTCAATTCTATTCAGACCGGCCACTAGATCGACCTCGACATGAGATTTTTTCAAGCAATAAGCTAAAAGTTGTTTCAAATCAGAAGCACTAACATCAAAAATATATTTTTAAGAGATGATTTTAGGCAGTAGGTGTAGTGAGATGCAGAAAATGTGTTTAGAAAATGTTTTAAAATATTTGAATTGACTAATACTAAAAGGATATTGTCTTTTTTTTTAGCTAGGTGAACAATACAGACACAACTGTGAGTATACATCCACCAAACAATCATGGTTTTATCAGATATACACCAAACCTCGCCGGCTGAGAATAATCGACTCATCATTTTCTGCCTCAGCCTTTGACCCAACATGATGAATGCGTCTGTAGCTCAGGAGGATGTTCCTCTGAAGACTCATTAAGCATACAGACACCAGACTGCCACCAGTGTTGGGGGATGGGTCTTGAAGAAGGAGGTTTTGCCTCAATGTCGTGTCAAAGTCTCCTGAAACCTACTGGCTATCAGTAGCTGCTTTAGCTCACTGTCCTTCCCTTTTCACGCTCTGTGGAGAACAAAACCCCCATCGAGCAGCATTCAATCAAATACACTTTCCTTCCATTTATGGAGGTAATGTCTTATGCAATGTTGCTTGAAAACTCATTACAGACTGTTAAAGGGATTAGTTAAGTGTTTTTTGGGCGGTACAAATTGCTCTCTGGTAGCGGTTGTGAAATGCTAAATGAAGTAAGGATATAGATGCGGCCAGTCAACAAAAACACATCATTCCAAAAAGTCTCTTTAAATATCCACAACAGATTTCACAACAGATTTTGATGCTTTAATCTCCATTCAGACTTGTGTGTGTCATGGAACTATTTTATTGAATAGTTCAAAGTCTGTGGGCAGCAAGCATTGGAAACATAATTAAGATGTTTCATTGTTTTGTAGGAGCAGCTCTGTTCTGAAAGCGGTCACGTTGCTGAATTGTGTTTGTCCACAGGATCAGTAAAGCTAATATCTATCTATTAAAAAACCCCACAGAGTAAAACTCTGAGCAAGGTGAACAAGAAGACACCGTTACAATCAGGGAAATGTTGATTCCAGACTTGTACTACATGATTGTTGACTGACTTTCAACAAGATCTGGATTTATGCTAATGTCGGACCTTTGACTACTTACCATGTCAGAAATGTCATTGATCAAGCCGAACTGTCTGCAGCCTTTTGACAACCATCTATTGAACACTTAGAACCTGCCTCCACATGATTGATCACATCTATTGAGTCAATCCAGCCACTATTGATTTGTTCAGCTTTGCTTACCTCCTGCTATTGGGAAGTTAACCCTTTGGCTCTGAGTTGTGCTTGCTATGGATTCCGGCGGTAGTTTGTGATCAGTCCTAGTGGCAGTGGTGATTACCCCTGGCTGCTCCTGCATGGGCCCCGACCTGGTCACTGAGAAGCCCAGGTCAGCCCCACTCTGAGTGGGGTCACTTTCTGTCACTGTGGCCTCTCCAGCATGGAGGATAATATGAACAGTCGAGTCCTGGGGTATTCTGACAAACATGGATTCTGAGGATGTAGGGGGAGTAACGGTCAGTGTGGTCTCCACCAGTCCAGGGATTGTTGTTGTGGTTTGGGCTGCTGCCCATGTCAGGGCAGTGGGGACTGTAGTTTCTGGCGCTATCGTGGAAGCGATCTCTTCTGTAAAATCTTCAGCCTCCTCTTTATCAGTGAGTTCCTCAGGGAGGTGTTGCGGAGTGGCAGCCGTGTTGGATCTGGCTGCTCCTGCGGTGCCCCGTGGTGGGTGGGTATGTGTTGTATTTTGTTCAGGAGTCCTTGTGCTTGTAGAACTGTTGGTGAACAGAGTGTTTCTGATAGAACTGCTTGTGGGAGAGTAGGAGTCTGGAACAAGAGTATCATTGTGGCTCTGCGCTATGCTGCTGTGTGGAGAATCTGATGTTCCCGTGGGAAGTGATTCTGGTCCTATCTTCGTCACGCTCGTTAGGAGCCCCTGAGTCGAAGTGATGGGTGGCTCAGAGACTTCAGAAATGCTCCCTTCCCCTGAACCCAACTGGTCTTGCAAATGATCGATTGGCTCTGTCAGCCCTTTGGCGGTTGTGGTCAACACAGCCGCCTCGTCGTTACTGTCTGAGCTCCCATAAAAGGGGATATGGAACGGTAGCGAGGGAAGGGAAGGGAGCTTTGGCCACCAGGAAGAACTTTGTTTACTTTCAGGTGGGCTCTCTCTTGATGGTGTCGGCCCCCAGAGGGCTTCTTCATCAGCCACAGCCTGCTTGTGAAGTAGCAAAAAACACCAGAAGCAGAAAGCCAAGGTCCGGAGGAGGCGAAGCATGCTGTCGACAGTGGGGCACGGACCGGTCACATGTTGTTCTCCATTCTCCTGCTCCCTGAGGCGGGTTTGGCTGGCTGTCCGGCAAAATGGCCTAAAAGACAAGAACACACCGAGTGACACACTTTTCATCCACCCTCCTGACAGCTAAATTTAAGCCCACGAAAACCTAATAGAATTCACATCTGTTCATTTTTCTTTTCATCGAACATTTCTGGAAGGTCGGGTTTTCGTTTCTCAGAGGGTGACCTGCTTTTCGCCTGTTTTTCCAGACTGTAAAAGTAAATCAAGTCTAGAAACTGTGCCACCCATTACAAGCGACTGCTGAAGTTAGCAGGCTAAAAAAAATATGTCACCCACCACAAATCACAACAAGAACTTAAGCATTATGGACACCCCACAATTTGTGGTGTCCCGTTAGATGTGGTGGTCAGTATTTATGTCATACTGCTGCTCACATGCATGCTGTGTCGCAGTGGTTGGGCGGCTACACGGACTGACCAATTAGAGAAGGAACCTCCATCCATATGTAATCTATTCAGTGAGAAATGGCCAAGACATAATGTGTGTGTGCGTGGGGCTGGGGGAGGATTGTGAAGAATTAGGGTCTGGGTTGCCAACATAAGAAAAGAGGGACCTCTTTTTCTTTTGTGGAGCGCCGAGTGGTTCAAAGTCACTAGCCTGTTGCCTCAGTGAAAAGATTGGAGCACCAAAGGAATTTCCCCTGTGAGAACAACAACCTGTATGCTTTATCTGCACTTAACTCCCCACTAAACTCCCCCCCCAACCACCCCCACCCGAGTTTGGCCTTGCTCTCTTTCAATCTCAGATTTATTTGTTCTTGAAAGCAGAGGGACGGAGATCTGTTCGTGTGGGAGTAAAAAAAATCATGAATATTCACAGAAATAAGTGATCAGAGTGAAGTTCTCTCCAGCTTCTCTATCATACTCTCATTACTTCACACTTTTTCTTCATTGTCTACCTCTCTTCTTCTCTCTGACAAGTTTATTTACGACTCCCTTTTCCCCCTAATCCATGCCAGCTCTCTCTGCTCTCCCAACTTCTCGGTGTTTGCTTTCGTACCCACACACACCAGATCAATCGGCCACTAGCATAAGAGTCTCGAGCCCATTCTCGCTGATCAGGAGAGCAGGGACTTGACCTCCCATCTCCCCCTCTGTTCCCGCCTGGAGGGATGAAACCAGCCCGGATACGCAGTCAGCTGCTGAGATATGAAGGCTGACTACGAGGGGGGGGTCAAACACAGAGCTTCCCACACACTCCCTCGTTTTAGCATTTTGACTGAACAGCATGAAAATCAGCTTCCAGTGAGGTGAGGTTGTTTTTAGATGCCTGCGTGCTGAAGCTTGCACCAACCAACCCACACACGGTCACATTTCTTGCATGCAGAGATGTGATTGTAGATGAATTTGGATCTGACGCTGCATGTTAGTGCAATAGTGTACTTGTTCGCCCACATGTTCTGTTCTATATGTAGCAGGGTGAAATGTTCAGCCCCGCCCCTAACGCATGAGTGTGCTGCCATGCTCTCATTGCCACTTTGGCCAATCGCCATACAGGGGCACTCTATATGAGGGGACCGGGTTCATCCGGACTCCCTCTTGCTCCTTGGCGTTGAGACCGTTCACTTCCTGGTCGCCTCGTTTCCGCTCCCCCCCCCGCTGCCACCTGCACAGGTAACGTAGCATTAGCTGCCGGTACTGGTGTAGAAAGTTTGCTGTTTTATCTCACTAGTTGGCTCTCTTCATAGCACGGGGTACTTCCATACTTACGCGCCAGTCGCGCCAGTCTCCCAAACTGCCTGGCTGTCCTCCTGCTGCTGGAGCGTGCGAGCTTTCCACGTCCGCTCAGGTGGTTAAACAACATCCGATCGGTAAGCTAGCCTGATGGCAGTTTGTTGACGTTAGTTCGTGGGCCCCCCCCCCAGTGAGATTCTTAACTTTATTTTTTTGCAGGTGCTGCGGAACCGAAGCAGCGCCGGAGACCGGCACGACTTTGCCTGCTACTGTGTGCCTGCTGCTGCTTTGCCTGTTACGGTTTGCTTGCTACCGCTTTGCCTGTTACGGTTTGCTTGCTACCGCTTTGCCTGTTACGGTTTGCTTGCTACCGCTTTGCCTGCTACTGCTTTGCCTGCTACTGCTTTGCCTGCTATTGCTTGCCTGCCACTGTTTTACGTACTGTTGTCTGATTCGACGCTCTTTCGCCTGATGCCATCCTGCTTCATATAGCGTTGCTTCACGCTACTGGGGTTGGCTACGCTAACGGTGTGCTGCGCTTGGTGTGGCCCGCTTCGCCCCGTGCAACGCTGCAACTACAGCGCCGAATTGCAGAGCCTGTACTATTTTTTAGCTCGTGTGTGCGTGTGTGTGTGTGTGTGTGTGTGTGTGTGAGGATAGTGGGGTTGCCCTTGATTTTGCTTTATGTACTTTTGGAGTTAAATTGTTTTTGTTCAAGTTATGTTGTGTTCATTTATTTTCTTTTGTTTATATTATTTTATTCCTGATTTTTGTGGGATTTAAGTTCTTGCCGTTAAGTTGATACGCTGCCTTTGGATTTGGTTTGTTAATCAAATTGTTTTTGTTACTTTGATTTGGGGAATTGCGTTTTATTCTTTTTGTGAGTGTAACCCCATTAATTTTACTTCCCTTTTTCTCCTTACAGTTGCTGAGAGCCGATGGTGGTGGTTCTGGTGTCCTGGGTGGTGGGTTCCCTTCTTTTTTTTGTGTGTGTGCTGTGCGTCCCCTGGAATGGGCTCCTCCAACTAAAGTGTTTGCATGTGTGTGTGGCTGCCACGTGTGACCGGGGTGACCTGAATCCTCCTATTGGATCCCTCACACTCTTGTGGACCCGTCTCCCTGCCGGTAAGCCTCAGCACTGGAAGGTCCCCCCGTCCTTATCCCTTGTGTGCCGGTGGCATCTATGGTTTCTTTTGTGTGCACTTCATAATAAAGGATTGGTTGTTTATCTTTTTTTTAAGCACGTCTTCTGCCTCATCGTTACGAACCTTAGTGCCTTTAACTTGGGGTTTGTTGTTGTATTTCCTTGGGTGAAACTCCCAAGGTGGCGTTGTCCGGCTTGCCCTGGTTAGTGATATTCACTAACCAACCCACTATTAATTGCCCTCATCTGTCCTCGTGTCGCCACAATCTGGCGTTGTCGGCAGGATCACTTTGAGAGCAGAGACGTGCGTTTCTTGTCCTTTTTTTTCTTTCTTTGTCTTTCATACATAATCTTGTGATTTCAGGTAAAAGCAGTTCCAGGTGCGTGAGTGTTTTGTTGTCGTTGTTGTTGTTGTTTTTGTTTTTTTCTTATATCAAGCCGAGGCAAAGCAGCAGTTGGCTCCTGTGGAGGAAGTCTGGCCGGTGAGTGTACTCAACCCAAGCAGCGTGCTAAGTCTCCACTTTATTTGGTCAAGGTGTAGCTATGGAGGGAGAGTTGCAAGAGTTGAGGGATTTAGTTGCCCAGTTGAGAGCAGATAATGAGAGGCTGCGGCAGGAACAGGCTGCAGCCATATCTGCTCCTAGTGCCGTGCCATCTACTTCTGCAGTGCCCCCGACTGCCCCTTCCATTGCTAGTGCCCCTTTAGCAGAGAGACTCGTGTTTGTGCCCAGAGATAGGCGATGTCCTATGTTCAGGGGTAGAACTGGTATAGGGTTAGCTGAGTGGGTTGAAGAGATGCAGGCTTGCATAAGAGCACGTCATTTGGCTACATCCGATCAGGCCTTTTTCTTGTTTGATCACCTTGAGGGAGAGGCTCGGGAGGAGATCAAATTCCGTTCTAGTGCTGAACGGGGGGATCCAGCCAAAATAATTGCTGTGTTGCAAGAGCTCTATGGTTGTGCTGACTCTTACGTAGCCTTGCAAGAGGCTTTCTTTTCCAGACGACAGCAAGAGGGGGAGACCCTGCAAGAGTTTTCCCTTGCGTTAATGAGCCTCATGGCATCTGTAAAACAGCGTGCGCCTAGCGACATGCCGAACGCCGAGGTCTTGCTACGCGATCAGTTTGTCGAGCATGTTATTGACGGGGCTCTCCGCCGTGAGCTAAAACAGTTTGTGCGCAGGCAGCCTACTGCTACCTTGCTTGAGGTTCGGGGTGAGGCGATCAGGTGGGAGCGTGAGGGTTTGCCCGGAGGTGCTAGGGGCCGAAGTCACTCGGTCCCCTCAGTTCTTGGCCTTCAGTGTGGAGTCAAAAGTGGTCCTCAGGGGGTAGCTAACCCACCCCCTGTGTCCGAGTTGAGTGAGATGAGGGAGATGCTTAAAGTCCAGCAAGAGCAGCTTAATCAACTCACTCAAAGCATTTCTCGTTTACAGACTTCTCAGCAGCGCAGTCGTTCCCCTCATCGTGGCCCCATCATTTGTAGACGATGTCAGCAGCCGGGTCATTTTGCCAGGGAGTGCGATGGGGTTCGTGTTGCTCCTCGCACCCAGCCTTCCTTACCTGCGCAACAGTTCAGCAGGCAGCCCCATGCTACTCAGCCGTCGGAAAACTAGCGCCCGCCGAATTGCAGAGCCACAGTTCGGGGGGTGCAGCCACTGGCTCAGAAGTTGTTTTTGGTGATTCCACGGAGGTGTCCAAGCTCATGTCCTCTTGCCCTCATTTAGGCATAAGCATGGGTGGAATTAACGTCCCTTGCTTGATAGACACTGGTTCCATGGTGTCTACTGTAACAGAGAGCTTCTTCCACCAACATTTTGAGCCTTGGGGTCAAGAGAAACTTCAGTCATGCCACTGGCTACAGCTCACGGCAGCCAATGGTTTAGCCATCCCCTACATTGGCTACTTGGAGCTCGAAGTTGAGCTCTGTGGTAAGTTGATGCCGCGGTGTGGGGTTTTAGTGGTCAAGGACCCTCCTGGTGGTGTGTCTGCTCAGGTCCCTGGTGTTTTAGGGATGAATGTAATCCGCAGATGCTATCGAGAGCTCTTCGGGCAGCACGGCCTGGCCTTGTTTGATCTGCCCTCAGTATCTGAGGCGCCAGAGTCAGTTCTGCAGGCACTGCAGAAGTGCCACCAAGCCACTGTGCAGGCCCCCCAGCCTGTCTTGGGTAAGGTCAGGGTGCGTGGCAGGAGGGCATGCCGGATCCCCGGTGGCACAATGAAGATTGTTACGGCCACCTGCTCCAAACAGTACTCTGGTACCACCACGCTGTTTGAGCCCTTGGACTCTGGCCTTCCAGCTGGACTGCTTGCCTCTCCTGCGTTGGTTCGGGTGGAAAGGGGCACTGCCTACATTCCTATTGTGAATGTAGGTTCCACAGACGTGTTGCTCTATCCCCGTACTGTTGTGGGCAGTCTGGATGAGGTAAGCGTTGTGAGCATGCCTGCTGGGGTCACAGAAGTGCCATCTAGCATGGCCACAGTGGCCTCCCAGTCTGTTTCTGCTTCTGTCCCAGAGCAGATAGCGGCCATGGATTTGTCCTCCGTGCCTGCTGGGGAGCAGAGTAAGGTGAGGTCCCTCCTCACAAGGTATGCACCGGTCTTTTCTGCTCATGATGGGGACCTTGGCTGCACCAACTTGATTGCCCACGACATCCCTCTGGTGGACGATGTTCCTGTCCGCCAGCGTTACAGGCGCATCCCTCCCTCTGATTATGAGGTGGTGAAAGAGCATATTAATAACTTGCTGGAGGCCCAGGTAATCAGAGAGAGCAGCAGCCCCTACGCGTCCCCCATCGTACTTGTTAAAAAGAAAGACGGCAGTCTCCGTATGTGCGTTGACTATAGGCCGCTGAACAACAAGACCCGAAAGGATGCGTTTCCTCTCCCTCGCATTGAGGAGTCTCTTGATGCCTTGACAGGTGCCCGCTGGTTTTCCACCATGGATCTCGCCAGCGGGTACAACCAAGTCCCAGTTGCTGAGGCAGACCGGCCTAAAACAGCATTTTGCACTCCATTCGGCCTCTTTGAGTGGAATCGCATGCCTTTTGGGCTCTGCAATGCCCCCAGCACATTCCAGAGATTAATGCAACGGATCTTTGGGGACCAACAATGCCAATCCTTGTTGTTATATCTTGACGACATTGTGGTTTTCTCCTCCACGGTTGAGCAACACCTGGAGAGGCTGGAGGTGGTGCTGGGGCGGCTACAGCAGGAGGGGCTAAAAGCAAAGCTCTCAAAGTGCGTCTTTTTCCAACGGGAGGTGCGCTATTTGGGGCATGTGATTTCTGATCAAGGTGTCTCCACAGATCCCAGCAAGGTGGAGGTGGTAGCCAACTGGCAGCCTCCAACTACCATCTCTGAACTGCGGTCATTCCTTGGCTTTGCCAGTTACTACCGCCGGTTTGTGGAAGGTTTTGCCAAGTTGGCTGCCCCTCTACACCGGCTGGTGGCTGAGTGGGGCGGCACCAAGTCCAGGAAGAGGTCAGAGCATGCAGTTGCTGGAAACTGGTCTGAGGAGTGCCACAGCAGTTTTGAGGCCCTTAAGACCAAGCTTACCACTGCACCTGTCCTGGCTTATGCCGACTTCTCCCTCCCCTTCATCCTGGAGGTTGACGCCAGTCATGGTGGCCTGGGAGCAGTACTGTCGCAGGAGCAGGGTGGTAAGGTGAGGCCCATCGCTTATGCAAGCAGAAGTCTGAGGCCCACTGAGCGCAACATGACGAACTATAGTTCCATGAAGTTGGAGTTTTTGGCGCTGAAGTGGGCCATGACTGAAAAATTCAGGGAGTATCTGCTTGGTAACAAGTGTGTTGTCTTTACAGACAACAATCCCCTTAGCCACCTGTCATCTGCCAAGCTTGGTGCCACCGAACAGCGTTGGGCAGCCCAGCTTGCCGCATTTGACTTTGAGGTCAAGTACCGCTCGGGAAAGGCTAACCGGAATGCTGATGCTTTGTCTCGTCAGAATCCCCCTGGTGCACAGGACATGGAAATCCTGCTCCCGGGCACATCACTTCCTGAACCCTTGCAGCAAGTCTTGCAGGTTCCAAGGTCCAAGGTGACCCAAGCTGCCGTGGTGGCTTTGCCTCATCGTGCCCCCTCTGACATCTGTACACTCCAGCAGGCTGACCCTGTAATTCGGGAAGTCTTGACCTTCTGGACACAGAAGCGGCGCCCAAGCTATGAGGAGCGCAAACAGCTATCACAGCCGGCTTTGGCCCTCCTCCGCCAATGGGATCGCCTGGTTGAGAATAACGGAGTCTTGTATCGGCAGGTCATTTGCCCAGATGGTGCGGAGGCCGTTTTCCAGCTGCTGTTGCCTGCTGCCTTGAAAGAAGAGGTTCTGACAGAGGTCCACCAAAGGCATGGCCACCAAGGTGTCGAGAGGACCTTGGAGCTACTGCGACAGCGGTGTTACTGGCCAGGTATGCCCTCCGATGTGACACACTGGTGTCAATCGTGTGAGAGGTGCCTGGTTGCCAAAAACACCCAGCCCACGGCTCAAAGCTTCATGGGGCATTTGCTGGCATCTCGGCCTAACGAAATTGTGGCCATGGACTACACGGTGTTGGAGCCCACCCACACTGGGATTGAAAACGTCCTCATTATGACTGACGTTTTCAGTAAGTACACGCTGGCCATTCCCACCCGTGACCAACGAGCCTCCACTGTGGCTCAGGTTTTGGTCACAGAATGGTTTTGTAAGTTTGGTGTCCCTGCCCGTATACATTCAGATCAGGGCCGCAACTTTGAAAGCTGTCTGATTCAGCAGCTTTGTAGCCTCTATGGCGTTGAGAAATCCCGCACTACCCCGTACCATCCAGCTGGCAACGGGCAGTGCGAACGGTTCAATCGAACCCTTCACAACTTGCTGCGTACCCTGCCTGTCTCTCGGAAGCGGGACTGGCACTCCTGTTTGCCTCAGCTCTTGTACTCCTACAACACCACCCCCCACCAGGCTACTGGTGAGTCCCCGTTCTTCCTGATGTTTGGGCAGGAGCCCAGACTCCCAGTCGATTTCTTGTTGGGTCGAGTCCAGGACTCGGTCGGTGGTGATGTCAGTGAATGGATCCAGGAGCACCAAACCTGCTTACACATTGCCTTCGAAGGCGCCCGAGAGAGGCTGAGGGTTGCAGCTCAGCGCCGAAAGAATAACCACGACCGGCATGTCCGAGATGCCCCACTGCAGGAGGGCCAATGGGTGTTGTTGCGGGACCTCAATTTGAAAGGGCGGCATAAGATCCAGGATCTGTGGGGCTCTGTAGTGTATAAGGTCCTAAAAGCACCAAAAGAGGGAGGCTCTGTATACACCATTGCCCCTGTAGATGACCAGGCCAAAGTCAAACAGGTCCACCGCACACTGTTGAAGGCTGTAGTTGGGGCCGGTGCTCCAGATAGTGCTGCTGTCCCTCTTCCACCCTCTCCTGACCAGCCACAGTCAGAAGATGAACTACCTCGTGAGGGAGATTTGCTTGTGTTGAGGCATGAGACTTCTCATGCGACCCCCATACAAACAGCTGCAGTGACTCGAACCACTCCGTGGGTGCTGCTTCCACAAGTGGACCCAATCCCAATGGTGTCAGGCCCTGCTCCAGTTTCAGGGGCGGTGGTGGAGGATGCGCCACCTGCACGGTTGGCTGCCCCACCAGTCGATTACCCTGGAACCTGTGAAGTCGCAGCTCGTCGGAGCACGCGGTCAACCGCTGGTCAACACTCTAATGTGCATCATCTCCCAAGATCTGCGAGGGGCAGGGGAGATGGAACTGTGAACCTGCCAGCTCCTGTGTCTAATGCAGTGTCCGCACTCTTTAGACCCTGGAGCTAGCATCGATCCTTTGGTCTTGGCTGACCCATCGTCGGGGCGACGATGCATTTGGGGGGGGTAGATTGTAGCAGGGTGAAATGTTCAGCCCCGCCCCTAACGCATGAGTGTGCTGCCATGCTCTCATTGCCACTTTGGCCAATCGCCATACAGGGGCACTCTATATGAGGGGACCGGGTTCATCCGGACTCCCTCTTGCTCCTTGGCGTTGAGACCGTTCACTTCCTGGTCGCCTCGTTTCCGCTCCCCCCCCGCTGCCACCTGCACAGGTAACGTAGCATTAGCTGCCGGTACTGGTGTAGAAAGTTTGCTGTTTTATCTCACTAGTTGGCTCTCTTCATAGCACGGGGTACTTCCATACTTACGCGCCAGTCGCGCCAGTCTCCCAAACTGCCTGGCTGTCCTCCTGCTGCTGGAGCGTGCGAGCTTTCCACGTCCGCTCAGGTGGTTAAACAACATCCGATCGGTAAGCTAGCCTGATGGCAGTTTGTTGACGTTAGTTCGTGGGCCCCCCCCCCAGTGAGATTCTTAACTTTATTTTTTTGCAGGTGCTGCGGAACCGAAGCAGCGCCGGAGACCGGCACGACTTTGCCTGCTACTGTGTGCCTGCTGCTGCTTTGCCTGTTACGGTTTGCTTGCTACCGCTTTGCCTGTTACGGTTTGCTTGCTACCGCTTTGCCTGTTACGGTTTGCTTGCTACCGCTTTGCCTGCTACTGCTTTGCCTGCTACTGCTTTGCCTGCTATTGCTTGCCTGCCACTGTTTTACGTACTGTTGTCTGATTCGACGCTCTTTCGCCTGATGCCATCCTGCTTCATATAGCGTTGCTTCACGCTACTGGGGTTGGCTACGCTAACGGTGTGCTGCGCTTGGTGTGGCCCGCTTCGCCCCGTGCAACGCTGCAACTACAGCGCCGAATTGCAGAGCCTGTACTATTTTTTAGCTCGTGTGTGCGTGTGTGTGTGTGTGTGTGTGTGTGTGTGAGGATAGTGGGGTTGCCCTTGATTTTGCTTTATGTACTTTTGGAGTTAAATTGTTTTTGTTCAAGTTATGTTGTGTTCATTTATTTTCTTTTGTTTATATTATTTTATTCCTGATTTTTGTGGGATTTAAGTTCTTGCCGTTAAGTTGATACGCTGCCTTTGGATTTGGTTTGTTAATCAAATTGTTTTTGTTACTTTGATTTGGGGAATTGCGTTTTATTCTTTTTGTGAGTGTAACCCCATTAATTTTACTTCCCTTTTTCTCCTTACAGTTGCTGAGAGCCGATGGTGGTGGTTCTGGTGTCCTGGGTGGTGGGTTCCCTTCTTTTTTTTGTGTGTGTGCTGTGCGTCCCCTGGAATGGGCTCCTCCAACTAAAGTGTTTGCATGTGTGTGTGGCTGCCACGTGTGACCGGGGTGACCTGAATCCTCCTATTGGATCCCTCACACTCTTGTGGACCCGTCTCCCTGCCGGTAAGCCTCAGCACTGGAAGGTCCCCCCGTCCTTATCCCTTGTGTGCCGGTGGCATCTATGGTTTCTTTTGTGTGCACTTCATAATAAAGGATTGGTTGTTTATCTTTTTTTTAAGCACGTCTTCTGCCTCATCGTTACGAACCTTAGTGCCTTTAACTTGGGGTTTGTTGTTGTATTTCCTTGGGTGAAACTCCCAAGGTGGCGTTGTCCGGCTTGCCCTGGTTAGTGATATTCACTAACCAACCCACTATTAATTGCCCTCATCTGTCCTCGTGTCGCCACATATAGTAGGTACACACACTCTCGCATGCACGCTGCGTTGCCTTCTTCAAGACAATTATAAATCAATAAACTATTAAATGCTGTGTTTAAAGAGAAAGGGAAAGATGTCTTGTTGAGGAACCAAGTTTGATTAGTTGTGAAGCTTGAGGCAAATTATAGTCCATCCTTGATTGCCTTTCTGTTGATTTGATGCATTACTGATCAATTATTTAAACAGCGTCAGGAATATGTATAATTTATTTTGGCTAAGGTTCTCACATTTCACGTCAGTATCACTTTCACTCGGCATCGTGCGGTAAAAGGAAACTCCTGTAGCACACGAAACGACACTTCACGACACATCTTCCAACATGTTTTTAAGTTTCCAACTGTAGAATCACTCAATCAGAATGACTTTCATCAGTAACACCTCATCATGGAGCAGTTTACACGATTCTGCTCTTTCCAGTCAAGTAGAAGACTTTCGGTTTGCACTTTGTTTGATTTGACTCATGCGCCGTGGCAGATGGTATTCTGTTGATGGCTGACTCATCTTGTCATGGCACCAGGGTTCTAAATTAACACCCGCCAACCCGCCAAATGCGGGTTAAAATTCATATTGGCGGGTGTAAATAAAAACTTACTAGCCAATTTGGCCGGTAATGCATTAGGCAATCATGTCAGTCAGAGCCGCTCTACAGTTCTTGGTCATTTGTCCCCCTGACAGTCCGTCCTACATTTCCCATGAACACTGTCGTAATGCTACGTGATGACGTACAAGACGCCCATTGGCTGTGCGCAGGCACACTATAGTTTGCAGTGCAACCGGCGCGAGAAACCACGGAAACGCAAACGAAGAAGAAGAAGAATGAACGGCGGCGTATAAACTGTAAAAAAGGAGACTGAGCTAGCTAAAAGTAAAAAGTACAGTTAAACTACATGCGTGGTTGGGACAGACGTCTGGGGGCGAGAAGAGGAAGGAGGCAGGGGATGAGAATGTCGACAAAGCGTGCGAAACGAAGAAAAGAAAGTTTAACGCTAAATGGCTGACAGGTCGTGAATGGCTTGTGTTTGATCACGAAAATGCCGTCATGTTTTGTAAGGATTGCCGCATGTACACGAAAGAAAAAAACAAGACGAATAATTTTGTGGTGGGGACTAATAATTTTAAAGTCGAGGCAGTAAAGGACCATGAGAGTGCCCGAAGTCATCAGGAGAGCCGAAGGAGTCTGCAGTACTGACTGCTGCACTATTTGTGTTTTCTAGTTGTACATACATAATTCAATTTATTACCAATGCAATTTTTTGCAAGTGTTTAAGTCATGGCTGTTACTTATATATATTTCTTATTAAAGAAGGAAAGCAGAAACACTTTAAGTTGAAAGGAAAAATACATTTTATTAGGAATGTAATGATACTAAATACTGGAAAAATGTCTTTTAGAAAATAATAAATCTGACAGCATTTTTTGTTTGTATAAATTAAATGTTTGCACTTTCTGTGTATATTTTGTTTCATGTGTTGTACTTTCTGTGCATTTTTCATGCCAACAATGTAAATAAAATGATCAAATGCATTCAGTGGCACTCATAATCTCTTATTTTCAAGGGAAAAAATTTGGCTAGTGGAAATTCTGATTGGCTGGTAACTTTAGAAGGTCACCAGCCACATTGGCTGGTGATCAAAAAAGTTAATTTAGAACCCTGCATGGCACGCATGCAAGGGCCTTTTCTTAAAGATGTTTCTTAGGCTCTACCACCTCCACGAAAGTAGCTGAAGTTAGAATTCACTGCAACTCTGATTTGATCATAACATTACAATTAGCTACTATTTTAAAGCATTCTAAACAAACTAGCGATCAAGCTAACAAATTGATAACCTAATGTACTAGCCACAAATGAATCGAAAACCACAACACAGCTTCTGCATTACTACAATTCCAGAGTGGCCCTTTAACTTTCTTGTCACCATTCATGACCACATCAAATACAGGCCTGTTAGTGAGGGCATTGTCTGGCTTGACAGGCAGCAGAGCAAGTGGAAAGGAACTATAAAAAGTGTCTGTGGGGATTTTACAAGTCCCCTCCATTATTTTGCTGGCGTTTTGTCTCGCTGCTCCTGACAAAGATGGGGCCTGCCACTGTAGTGTGCTCAATGGAGCAGAGACGGAGAAAGACAAGGAGAGAGGCAGAAAGGAAGGGCAGAGAGCAAAAGACAAGGGCAGAAAAGGAGAGAGCGAGAGAGACAAAGACACCATATTGACATTCAGTTGTGGCATTCTTAGTGCAGGAGAGTAAACTCTGCGGCGGTCTCCCTAATGCTCATTTTAGTTTGTTGCCAGAGCCTCTTTTATTAACTCTGTAAACAGACTCTGGTCTTTCAATTTAGTCTGTGTGTGTATGTGTGTGTGTGTGTGTGTTTGTGTGTGTTTGTGTGTGTGAGAAGCCCCCTCTCTCTCCCTTCTCTCAGATCCATCAGCCATCTTGCTCTAAATCACCCGTCAACCTGCTGTACAACATTTCTCTATGGAAATTTCTCCATCCTAAATTAATCTGACCGCAGTATCACACCATTACAAGCCCCCTCCGCGAAGACTATGATCCTAACAGGGCCGCTGTGGCAAAGCTAACGAGAGAGAGCGACAGACGAAGAGAGGGGGTACGGGCTCGGAGAATGAAAGGAAAGGCAAATGAAGAAGAAAGCTGTTAAAGGAGTGGTGACTGAATTAGAGGTGTGCGTCGCTCCTGAGTGATTGAAATGGAGAGGCCCTACACTGAGGGGAGCCACAAATGGAGACGAATTGACTGTGGCCAAAATCATTATTATTTAACAAACCTGCTATGAACACGGCTAGGCCTGAGGATCAATGCCAACAGTGCAGGATAATGGAGTAATTTACCTCCCTGCAAATGGCCACTGTTGTGGGTGACAGTTGTTTTCCTCTGAATCGGCTGTGTGGGTGTGCATATTTACAAGCACTGTAGTTTTCACTCTAGTATTATTTCCATGGTTATATGATGGTATGTTTGCATCAGAGTTTGTATTTACATGTGCACCCTCCCACATGCTGTTGGCTGCTGGATTTTCAATTGCAGCTCTTTAACACAGGCTATCTCCCATCTAAGGAGTCAACTTATGGCTTTTTCCTGTTGTCCTCTCCTGACTTTGACGCTTACGCGGGAATGTCAATACTGAACAGATTCAATCTGACTTTCCACTTTAGGCCAGCAGGGATTTATTCTACATAAAGCAGCGCCTTTGAAGGGCTTTATAAGGTGTTAGAGAGCTTAACGCATCGAACAAGTGTCTGTCCATCCACCTATAAATCGATGTACTGTAGTTGTCACTATGGTTATGAAAAATTCTTGTGACAGCTTGGGAAAGAGAGCAACCAAGAAAAAATGAAGATTTCAGGTGATTAATGTCGTTTTACACGTAAAAAAAAAAACAAAAAAAGACTACCCCAGGATTTATTTAACCCTTGGCTTATTTAATCTTTACAGACAACACGACCATATTTATATCAATAAAGATATTACAGGCCATATCAATATTGTAATTTAAAATGAATCAGTCAGGTTATCGGTATTCCAGTGTTTTCATAGTATACAGCTCCTCCCTCTTAGCTTATCTTAGCATCAAGGGTGGAAACAGCTTGGCTGGCTCTGACTCGGTGTCTCTGTGGTGTGACAGCGAGTCTCTGGAAAGTTACCTCTTCTAGGCAGGAAATAGTCCGGTTCATTATTCATTAAGACCGCACCTGATTGTTTTTACTCTTTTGTACAGATAAAACAAACAAGATACACCGTGTTCGGAGCTTTAAATGTGTCGGCAGGTGGACCTTCAGACAGAGCCAAGATACCAGTTTCCAGTTTTACTGCAAAGCTAAGATAATCGGCTGCAGGCTGTAGTGTCACGTTTACCAGAAGGATATCAGAGTGCTATTGCTCTTGTGACTTAACTCAAAGCCAAAAAGCATCCCAAAATGGCATATCAGAAGAGGTCAGTTTTAAAAAACAGATTCCAGATCCAGATCCCAGTTTGTGTTTCATCGATCCCTGATTCACTTAACTGTATAATTCCTTATTTGACAACATTTTCAAGCTGATTCTCTGGCGTCCCATCACTAACTTGTGAGTAGTGAGGTACAGATCCACAGATAGAAATGGTGCAGCCAGCTGCAGTCAATAGTCCCTGGACATTATTGACCATAACGAGAGCTGCTCTCATGGCCGGGAATAGCCACATCTCTGGCCATGGGTCCAAATGAGCGGCATCACAGGCAGGACTCTGACAGGCTACGTCTGCCCTGCAGGCTTTACAACCGAACAACATCCTGAGTCATGCTATTTACAAACAAGATTAAAGCCTTGCTGTCCTAATCTGTGGGGTTTCCTCTGGCCATTTTACAAATTCAGTTCCCATAAGCAGAATTCTTCTCGGAGCATTAGCAGCACCATGAATGATCTCTCCTGCACTTTCATTTTTGCAAAACTTGTTGATTCGCATCAATGGTCATTTTTCCTTTTTCTCGGATTAGTTTGGTCCTCCAAACGTCTTCCGTGCCTCTTACGCTCCACTTATTTAAAACCCGACTTTGACCACTCATGAAACACATTCCCCGTGCTTGTGACTGACGTTAATTGTGCCGGGCTAATGCTTATGTTAGCCCTGCAGCTGATGAATGCAGTGAACCTGCCGACTATAAAGGGTGCTCTCAAACACAGGCGTTCCACCGGCTGCCTTTGCCATGGTGACAGCCAAAGCCAAAGACGTCTCGCTAATCCCCGGGATTTGAGCACCTTTTGGACTCCGCTGTTCCGCTTGTAGGAGTGTGCTGCACTCACATGCAAATAGCAGTCACACACACACACACACACACACACACACACACACAAACAATCCTTGCTTGCAAGAGCATCTGCTGGTTTGCTAGCACCAAAACACACACACACACATGCATATATTCTGTGCATCCTTATATTTAAATAGAATGAATAAACATGGTTATGACATGCATAATCCAAGGCAGGTAGTCATGAAAATTCCAGATGTTATCATCTTTATATGTCAGGTTCACCCAGATGACACACTGACAGACACACAACCTCTCATGAATACACCTACCAACACACACATTTCTGGTTTTCCTATAGATTTCCTATTCAATGATTGCCTCTGATGTCCCTAATCTGAAGCCCTCTAGCATGTGTTCCAGGGTATACAGTATGTTTGTGCGCCTCAGCGTGTAACAGCACGCATGTGGGAGTCAGACCCACACGTCCCTGTTCCTAGATGCAAAGCAGCTGATTAACATACACATGCAAACAGAGAGAGATGCACAGACAGGCAGATGAAAGCGTGTCAGCTGCTTACCTACAGATGTTTGGAATAAGATGGAGAATCCACAGCCAGCGGTGTGTGTGAGTGTGTGTGTGTGTGTGTGTGCTGCAAGAGAGACCGTCTTTCTGAGCCCGTGTAGGTTTGTCTGTGTGGAATAGAGTTCCAGTCTCCCTCCCTCTCCCTCCCTCTCTCTCTCTCTCTCTCTCTCTCTCTCTCTCTCTCTCTCTATTTGTCTATCTCTCTCGCTCCCTGCATCAGTAGTCCACTGTGTGGCTCCCATCACAATGCCTGTGGTCACACCTCACCGAGCAAATTGTTCATTAGCGGAGATCACCCAGTGCTGCGGACACTGGGAAACAGAGTTAGGCATCAGACTGCAATCGCTTATGCAAACACACACGTTACATGCGAAACCTTTACACACCTCCATGTGCGCACGGGCACAAGCTGTAAGCTGAATTCAGCGGTTTTCAGGCAGATATTAAGACCTAATGTAACTAGTACGCTGACGTTGACTTTTTGGGTCACCCAAAAATAGCTTTTCTTTCACAACCTGGTTCCAAAAAAAAAGTTGGGACGCTCTGTAAAATGTAAATAAAACAATCATTTTGCAAATGAACCATGTTTACCGACAACAGTTTTACATGAAGTGTTCCTGAGGCCATGTAGTAATGTCAATTATCCAATTGTGTTCACAAAGTGGTGAACCTCGCTCCATACTGCTTATGAGCGACTGAGCCTTTCCAGGATGCCCCTTTCATACGCTATCATGATACTATCACCTGTTACCAATGAATCTGTTTACCTGTGGAATGTTCCAAACAGGTGTTTTTGTCTGATGGGCCAACAAACACAAGCTGAAGAGTGACAGACAGGTTACGGAACCATTTGGTGGTTCAATCAAACTGCGGCAAGTAGAACAAGTCAAGGCTGAACCAGGAGGTCTGTCTGTAAACTGTGAGGTGGGAATGGATAGTTTGAATAATATTCTGAACATTTACTATCGTTTTCTGGGTAAACTGAGAAGCTTTGGATGGTCTGACTGCTTGTGTTTCTTGGCTTCTCTTTTGTGTAACCAGTAGGAATGATTCAAAATTCAACCTCACTGCCAAACAAGAACGTCAATATTGGACAGCTGTGTAAAACCCAGAATTAAGGTTCAGTGGCAGTGTTTTTGAAATCTGCTCCTGCAATGTGTGCGACTGGCAGCTATGGTTGGGTTGAGATTAGGGATAAATCAGAGTAATGGCAGATAGACCTTGGTTAAGGTATGAGTTAGGGAAAGATCATGGTTGCTGATGATGAATGCAAAAGTTCACCACAGGTCTGTGATTGGATGTGAGCTCCGGTCTCCTCTGATCTCCACAACCTTGCTTTCCACCATCCTACATATCGGGAGGTACAGAATTGTCCAATATGAACTGAAGCCATCCAGCCAAAACTAAGAAAATAATTCAAGTTCTCCCATAAAACATCTGTTTTATTAGTTTCCATCCCGCCCTACCCAAGCTCAGAACAACTCACGTCATGTCCAACCTCCTCCAAAGTTTACCAGAGGTTGAGGAGATTCACCTTTGACACAGTTTGAAACTGTCGTCTCTTTGTTGACATTTTGGGTGTCCAGTCAATGGAGGGTGTTACTGTTGTGCACCAACTTTGGCACAACATTCCTCAGATCTCTGCCTCTATGATCCCCAGGAATTTCCCAAATATAGAAACAATCAACGAACTCCCACCCCGAGGAAACGTAATTTCCTGCGCCTTGGCTGAGCGGTGCCTGCCGGTGATGAAGCCCCCTCCCCAGCTTGGCTCAGTCCCGCCGGCGCAGTCGAGATCGCCTTAATGACATGTTTGACCTTGACTCTCCTCGCTATTCTTACCACCTTTACTTTTACCCTCGTGAGATAAAAGACTAGTTTCCTTGCTCGGCGCCTGTTTCTTCTACTTTGAATTCAGGGTACTGGCGTGTTTTTATGCAGAATAAATTGGATTTAGATTGGATGTATTGTGTGAAGATGTATATCGTCCACACTTGAAATATATACACTGTTATTCTGACCTTCAAAAGTAGTCAAGACAGCTATATGCTAATACTGTAATGTCTGAGGGGCTGACACAGAATGTACCTCTCATACTAAACTGAGCTGGAGAAGTAATAAAGTGAGTCTTTTAAGGTTAAGAATCTACTGTTTTTCAGTAAAAGAAGCAGTTTTTAGAGACAGGAGATCTTGTATGAGGTTTGTTTACAGCCTCGTTTCACGCTAATGAAGGAATCAAATCATTTTTTTTATTAATAACTGTAGACACAAGTGCTTCTTATCAGCCTGCAGGCTTTGCCCAACAGCAGTGAGCGATATGAAAGATGGAATTAACTCTCAGTCTGATCTCAGGTCAGATTTAAATGTTTCAGTCTTATGAAGTTATGAATTTGGGACATAATAAGCTGCGCTTTAGACAGTGCTGGAGGACAGCTCTTACAACAGACGAGTGTTGTAATTAAAGAGCTTTAGTCAGGTCCCGGATCAGTTTTTATTTATTTGTATTCTCACGGTGTTTTGTTTTTGGTTTTGTTTTTGTTTGTTTTTTTTTAATAATTTAGTTTCTTATTTTGCCTTTATAGTAACGCAAATATAAGACATAACTGAGGGCAGACAACTTAACAAAAATGTAACATTAAACATCATAAAAATGGTAGAACTTGACTGGAAGATGGCCAAGTTACATTTTAAATACATAATGTACACATGCATTTCTTCACATGTGCATCAGATATCTCCTCAAATGTAACTTTTCCTTGAAATAAATGTAAATACAGCCAAAAATATAATTACATAGCAATTGCAGCTGAAAAAGAAAGTGTGTTATTTGAATGCTGATAGACAGAAAGTTAATTGGCACCCAAATTTCCACCAAAACGGCCATTTCCTGGTTCCAGCAACTCAATCTTCTACTGTGTTTTATCTCTTTGTTAATTGAATATCTTTGGGGTCGGGACTGTTCGTCGGACAAAACAAGACATGTGAAGATGTCACTTTGACTTCTGGGAACTTGGAATGGGAACTATTTTATTAATTGATAAAGAAAATAATCACGAGTTGCAGCGCTCATGAAAATATATGATTTATTTCCACTGTCTCTGCTTATTTAGCTTCTACTCGAGCCCATCAAAGCGGGTATCCTGCCGTAGCACTAAAAACACTCTTCCCCTTCCAATTTAAGATAACCCCTGTGGACCCGCTCACGCACTTTTACACATATTCCTGTGTTATCAGTGTGACTAATGGCAGTGGACTGCGGTGTGTTAAAGGGACTTTTCATGCTTTCTCAGGTCTGCCTGGTGTCTTGAGGACACTGTGAAACAGATTGGAGTCCCCCAGAGAATACTAAGAATTCAGTGCGTGTGTGTGTGTGTGTGTGTGTGTGTGACTTCATACTGATGTCCTCTCCTTGTACAGTCCACTGGCTCCAGCACACGGAAAGTGCCAGACAATGCTAGATTGTGGAGGTCAAAGAAAGTTTCTTTGTCTTGAGAAAAAAAAACCCCAAAACAATGGACTCTATCTATAGTTTATTGGCTCTGCCATCTACATGGACCCTGGCCAGGGCCATTTTTATAATTTTATAGTGACAGAAAGGTCAAGACTTCAAATCTCCCCAAAGCAGGATTTAACCTTTGTGAGTGTTTTTCTGCATCTATGAATATGTCTTAATTATGTTTCACACCACAAGCTGTAATTCACTGAAGTAAAAACAGGCCGAGGCGTGTCATTAATCGAGGTCATAACGTATGGAACGGCAGCAGTCACGGTGTAAATATGTCCTTTGAAAAAATCCATAAAGACAATCTGGCAGGGAGAGAAATCCGATACACACCCGTTCGCTCTTCACCAGCAACGCAACGTTTCGAGTCTCATGCAAAAGTGAAGCTGGTATGTGTGAATGGAGAGTCTGTGTGTGTGTGCGTGTGTGTGTGTGTGTGGATGTTCTGGTGTATATTTTATGAATGTGTTCTCACACAGCTTTCCTTGCAGATTTGATGTGGCTGATTAGGGCTGTTAGATGAGAATCAGGAATGACCTCGGTGTGCAAATCGTCTGCATTTAGCTACGAGATCGCCGCACTCACAGTACCATGGTACAGTACGTGCCTTTCATGAAGCACGTGTGCACTGTTTAAAGATGCATTGAGGCTTAAAGGAAGTTTGTGCGCACACATTATTCACATGAATTTGGCCGTGGCAGTCTCTATTTATCCACTATAAAACGCTATGTACTCGGAGTGCAGGCATTCGCTCTAGCTAGCAAACAATATGTACTCACTATGTGTGTGTGTGTGCGTCTGTTGGCTAACATGGCTAATATATTAGCAAACAGTTGAATATTCAGCAATCCAGCAGACACAGACCAACATTAGCATGAACCTGGAGTCATGTTTCAGACCACTTGACGAATATAACTCAAGTATTCGCCTCTTTTGCTGCTAAATGCTCCACTGTGTTCACTAGCTTGTCACTGTCTGATATTTGGTGCTGGGCAGGTCGTGAGCAGGGCTTTATCAGAGCCTTTTCCCTGGAAACAGCTGCCTGCTCCTTCTGGAAACTACGTTGATAAGTCATGAGACTGAATCAAAACAATAAAGTTTAAAACCGCGTCATGAAGCAGAAGCACTGTTTCCATGGGAGCCCTGCGGCTTTTTAACTGATACCTGCCAACCAATCAGACACAAGTATTCTCTGTGCTCATGGTCCGGTACAACTGCTAAATTAACATAATAGCAGATGAAACATCTGGAGGTATCAAATGGGTCCAGTGAGATGTGAGCTTGTCATCTGTAATCAGTGACTGTGTGTTTAATACATCAGCTCTGTGCACTTACTGGGGATTTAACGTGGTTTCCATACCAATAAGGAAGATTGATGGGATAGAAAAAAAAACGCAGACGACAGGTGTCACACATAAGATACAACAGCCGCCAAGCATGCTCTGATTGCAAATCGTGCCCTCACACGGAGAGGGGTTAAAAAGATGGAGGGAGATGGATGAAAGGGGGGGGGCTGATGGAAAAGACGGCAGAAAGATAAAGAAATGGTGGATGAACACGCCCTGTGTTGTGTCAGCCTTTACGTTTCTTCCTTGTTTGGGGGAATTTTTAGATTTTTTAATGTTTAAAGCTGCTGTAAACAATATTTTTATATTTACAGTGGATGAAGTAAATATGTGTAATGAAAAAGTAGTGAAGAGCCAACAAATAATTATCAGTGGACTCAAATAATTTTTTTGTTGTAACAGGTAGCGTAACGTAATCAGCTGTTTAGTTACATTTTCAAATGAGGGATCCTTTACTATGAAAACATTATCGTGTTTTCTGCTCCTTTTGTTGCCACAAAAAGAAAAGAAATTAAATACTCCATGCGTTTGCATTGCTTCTGTTTCTTTGCTACGTCTTGGGCGTAGCCGCGTACCTGTGGAAGGCATCCAATCGGTGTGCATGTGTAGCTCAGCTAATGAGATGGTGGAGGTATTCGCATGAATCTGAACTTGTGTGAAAGGGACGAAAACATCACGGTGAAATGCAAATTGTGCCTGAGTGATACAGAATGGCTGAGTAGCTCTGCTTCAACTTAGGAGAAGCGCCTGCAAGCAGTGCACACGCTCGTAATCAGTTACTGTTAATAAAGGCTGTAAAGGGGACATTACATCTGGTATTAGCCTGCAGAGTTAACGGTTATGGGCTGTAGACTAGGGTATGCAATGAGGGTAGAGTCAGTACATTCAAAGGTAGATGTACAGAAGGCGACACACACTCTGGATTACCAAAATGTACAAAGTAGCAAGTTGGATATTTCCCTCAGGAGTTAGTGGAGAGCAAACCAGAGCTAAAGGCAGAGTGAATATTGAGCTTAAAGCAAACCAGGGATTGTAAACAAAAGTCAGACAGTCTCAAGCTTTACAGTTTACGGTTTCCATTTGCCGGATGAGCAACAAACACATTTGATTATCGTGCTCTTCACCATGAATTTCAGATGCTAATACCGCTGATAAAAGCATAACCTCAGACTGTTTTGCTCTTCATTATGATTTGCTTCGCTTTGCAACCATGAGCAACCATAAAACTGAACATTTAGAATTCATAACACTCCTAACACTGCGGTTGGTGGAGAAGAGCAGAAATACCTGTATTTTCAATCTTTTTGTTGTGATCATTTCTCCTCAATAGCATTGTTGCCACCTGTTTCCTACAAACTCATGTAAAGAACTAAACCCTCCAGTGTTTTAATGCATCAGACTGGAGTTGGGAAGGCACATGATGCCAGGAGAAAATATGCCAGAGATGAGGGAGAGCAGTAAGATGGAAAGACTGGGAGAAAAAGCAGGAAGCTGCAACAGAATTTCCACACCCTGATGTGGGTGGACCCCTCCTGCCCAGAGAACGGAGAGGGCACATTCTCCCCTCCTCCCCTCTATTTCTTCTCTGCCTCCCGTCCCTCCCAGCTCTCTCTTTTTGCTCGGACAATAGGGGCCATGGTGAAACAATGCAAAGAGGAAAGGCCGGGGGTTTGTGTGGCAGCAATGGGGGGTGGTCTGAGGTGCTGAGAAGGGAACTTGGGTGAGAGGGCCTTGGAGCTTTACAGGAGGGGTCAGAAGAAAGCGATGGAAGCTTTCTTTTCCTGGGTGGGAGAGTTTTGATGAGGGAGACGTATAGAAAATCAGCAGGGATGAGGGGGGTTGTTCAAGAGGCTGATGTGAGATGGGGTCCAGGGACGTGGGGAAGAGAGGGGCACCCAGTGTTGAGGGTAACACAGCCACATGGCCCAGGGGCCGAGGGTTATGTTTTTGTGGGACTCAAACATTTTTCTGCCTGACTGAGTCTGAAAGTGATCATGCTGAGCCAGGCAGAGAAAATCTCAGGCCTTTTCTGTCGCACACACACACACACACACACACACACGCACACACACACACACACACACACACACACACACACACATACACACGCACACGCTTGGACACAAGATAAACTTGTTAGCCCAGCCACTGAAATTAAAGCTGGACTAGTTTGAAAGCATCACCAGATTTAGTTTTATTGACTAACTGTAACGGTTTGGGTCTGAGGATCCGACTCTTCCTCAGATTTGGGAGCTTTATCTGTGATGATGGTGTCGCTGTGTGAGCACTAAGCAACGGCCGCTCTTTTGCAGATGCACTACACAAAGGTCAGGTGTGTGGTGATGGCTGTCCAATGGATGTATTGCCTGGGCATCCCTTCACAGCAGTCAGGAGGAAAGAAAAATTAGAGTCACTGTATGCAAATATGAATGTTGTTGAACTACCAGCAAGCTCCTGCAAAATGTAGTAAAACTACTCCCAAACACTGACCACAGTATCCCAGTTTATAGTTAAAGCCTTATACATACAGGCTTCTGAAACAAGGGTATCAAATTAGATGTGCAACATATAATCATGACACCAAAAATCCTCCCACAACTGGGATATTACTGTGCATGCACACACCCTCCTTGAATTCTAGCAAACCCAAAAATAATCTTATATTCCATACTTACTGTACTCATACTGAAGGTCAAAAACAGAAGTACTGGAACATATAAGGTTGTTTGTGTGCGTGTGTGTTGCTGGGAGAAGGTGCATATGACTGCAGAAAATAGATCCAGGGAAGGAAAGGGGGAAAAAAGAGAAAGTGGTAGAGGATGTGATGACCTAAAACTGCCTCTGCTGCCCGTGTGTGAAAGAATGGAAAGACCCGATCACCACTGTGACAGCCATGTTACACTCACCAGCACATAACACTCTCAGGACAGCTCACATTTACAGCAAGCGACGCCGAGATGAGCTGCCGGTGATGTCAGAAAAGACATTTTCATGGTTTCAAAGCCACGGGAGAAAAAGTAACATACTTAATGCAAGTAACACAAATCAGATTTCAGATTAGAATTAATATGAAACCGCTGAGACACCAGTTGGAAACATTTGTGCTGTGCAGCCAAGCTTTATTCAAACCTACATAACCGTGTTTTGAATTCAAGCGTTCACGGGACAGTTTATGATAATACCAAGCTACTTCAGGGGAATTCAGAGTGGAAGGCTGAAGGTTACGGAGCTGAAGGAAACATCAGGTACAGAATAAAAACTCTTGAAACAGATTGAGGTACTTGTACTTTCCTTGAGCATTTACTTTACACTTGCAGTCTCCTACATTTTGGAGGAAAATATGGTATTTTTTGTCTGACAGCTGTAGTTTTGAGTTACTTTGCAGATGAAGGATTTGTGAGTAATTTTGCATGTTAACTGTAACTAAAACTGAGGCCGCCATCAAAGATGACACCAAAGATGATATGCGGGGTAGTTTCCACTTTTCATAAGCAATTGAACAAACAAGCTGGACTGAACACATTCATTTTAGTGGTCCACACACTGAAGTAGTCTCTTTTCTCTGTGGACCAGCTGTGTTAGCCTCTGGCTCCATCTCGTGGTGCTGAAATGTTTTGCAGTTACTTGATGGGTCGACCAAACAGATTTCATGATATCTTGATGTTTCCCTGTTTTTACGTATGTCCACAGGCTTCTTGAACCTTCAACTTTTTATTAAAGACAGTCTCTAAAACTGTTGTTTGTCTCTTGTTCTGATGTTTCAGGGTTCAAGGTTCATTTATTTATCATTGTACAACACAGGTACAACACAGTGAAATGAGAGCTGTATTCCCTTTATGCTCCTCACAAAACAAAAATGACAAAAATGGATGAATGAATAAAAGGTCCAAAAAATAAAACAGTTTCTGTGGTGAAAATAACGTTTAAAAACAGTTTCTATGTTGAAGTGCAGAGGATGAGTTCAGGAATCATACAGCCTGAGGGAAGAATCTTCAAAAAAAAACAAAAATCAAAACAAAACAAAACCAAAAAAGGAACCATGTGTTCCTGGATTAGCCCCGCCCACGGAATGTGTCTTCATGCGTGCAGCCAATGGGATCAAAGTGGCTTCGATGTAGTTCTAAGTGGCTTTGATGCAGTACTAGAATGGAAGCAGCTTTAAGGTCACACCAATAAATTCAGCTGCGAACTGCGAACACACCAGAGAGATACACAGAGGAGAGATATTCACATTGATTCATTGAGCGATTAACTGATTGTTATTCAGCTACCAACGAACACATTTTCCGACAACATTGTCTACTACATACGGCTAGTGTCTACTACAGATAACTGTTTTCAACTACAAACTGCGATCTACTAAACAACTACTGTCTACTATGAACAACTACAGTCGAACAGACAGTCCAATGGCGCAGAGAGGCTGCCCAAGGAAACACCAATGGAACAAGGGTCCCGGCCCTGCTCGTCAGGACGCTCCAATCCAACCCGCAGAATTCTACCGTCTGCAAAATGCCTTTCAACGCAGTCAGCAGCAGATCGACCAGCTGAAGATTCAGTTGAACAAGGCGTGGTATGAAAGGGATCAAGTGCTGACTGAAAAGAGGAGACTCACCTACAGTGTCTCCAACTTGGAAAGAGAAATTTGCAGACGGGATGAACTTCTGAAAGCCAGCCCTCAAGCAGCGACAAGTCCCCAGTCCCAGGCGGAACAGGGCGACCACATCCAGCACAAGTCCTTTCAACACAGTCAGCAGCAGATCAACCATCTGAAGATGCAGTTGAACCAGGCGTGGTATGAAAAGGATCAACTGCTGACTGAGAAGAGGAGACTCACCTACAGTGTCTCCAACTTGCAAAGAGAAATTTACAGACGGGATGAGCTTCTGAAAGCCAGGTCTCAAGAGACATCAAGTGAGGCAGAGACAAGTCCCCAGTCCCAAGAGGAAACCATCCTGCGCAAGGAGATGAGCGAGATGGCAGAGAACCAGGAGAGACTGCAGATGACGGTGAAAGATCTGGAGCAGCAGCTCCAACAGAGGGACACCGAAATCGCGGATCTCAAAAAGGAGAAAGACCATCTCTCTGACATGCTCAAAGAGGCCTCAGACTGCACCGAAGTTTTCAAGGAGAAGTTCGTAGAGCAGCTGGCCGAGAAGGAACAGACCTGGTGCCAGGAGATGAGCGAGATGGCAGAGAACCAGGAGAGACTGCAGATGACGGTGAACCATCTGGAGCAGGAGCTCCAGCAGAGGAACACCGAATTCGTGGATCTCAAAAAGGAGAAAGACCATCTCTCTGACTTGCTCAAAGAGGCCTCAGACTGCACCGAAGTTCTCGAGGAGAAGTTCGTAGAGCAGCTGGCCGAGAAGGAGCAGACCTGGTGCCAGGAGATGAGCGAGATGTCAGAGAACCAGGAGAGACTGCAGATGACGGTGAACCATCTGGAGCAAGAGCTCCAGCAGAGGGACACCGAAATCGTGGTTTTCAAAGAGGATTATCTCTCTGACATGCTCAAGGAGACTTCAGAAGGCATTGAAGTTCTCCAGGAGAAGTTCCTAAAGCAGCTGGATGACAACACAAAGAAATGGGAGACGATCATGGAGCAGGTGGAGAACCTGGAAAATCTCTGCGAAACACCAAAGGAGGCAGCGGCAAAGAAGAAACGCAGCTTCTGGTTTCACCTGGCTGGACAGACAGAGGAAGACAAGGTAGAGATGAAGGAAAGGAAAATGAAAGAAAAGCAAGAGAAGAAGGAAAAGAAAATGAAAGAAAAGCAAGACAAGGAGGACATGAAGAGGAAAGAAAAGCAAGACAAGGAGGACAAGAAAAAGAAAGAAAAGCAAGAAAAGGACGACAGGAAAAAGAAAGAAAAGCAAGACAAGGAGGACAAGAAAAAGAAGAAAACCGAGGGAAAGACTGAGGAGAAGAACGAGCCTTTCAGCGGCTGCGTTGGAGAGAAGAAGAGTGATGGTGACAGTGAGGTGGAGGTGCAGGCTGTTCAACTTGTGTAACAGCAGGTCCCTCTTCCTCCTCCCTTCACCCCCTCGGCCCTCCCCCCCTCTCCTCCTCACCCCACCATGTCGTCACCTCCCCTCCAGCCTGTCCTCACCGTTCCCCCTGTCCCCAAATTTAAAGACAGCGCAATGGATCAGTGACCACACTGCTTCCTCCTGGAAACACTTCCACCATGTTTCTCAGAGGACTGTCGGGTCACTGACCCATTGCACTGTGTGGGTTTTCTCCTGGTGCTCAGGTTTCCTCCCACCTAGAATAGTAAATTTTGAATAAAAAAAAATTGGAAAATTTAAAAAATAAAAATCAGTGATAAATCAATCATTTTGAAACAAGCATGTGTCTGTGAATGAATCTCTACTGTATAAAAATAACTGTAAGATATTATGATGGTTATGAAGAAGAAGTGCTGGTGTTACTCTAGATTTCAACAAGACAAAAGTCCTGTTTGGACAGGATTAACTTTACCTAATATGTCCTCCCAAATGGTAAATAACAGGAGCTGCTTCTGTACTGCTCAGTGGTGTAATGTACATAAGAACATTTACTCAAGTACTGCTGTTAAGTACAAGTTTGAGGTGCTTGTACTTGACTTTAGTCCCTTTTCCAAAAACACCTGCCTGAAACATTCCACGGGTAAACAGGTTCATTGGTCACAGTTATTCTATATACCCATATGTATATTAATACAAGTATGATCAAATAATATAAACATAATTAATATTATATCTACAGCAAGATTTCTGGCTTTGTAGATTTTTTTCAAAGTGAGCACAGACATTTAATCTTTCTTAATATTTACCAGTGTATACCAGTGTAAAGGGCCTCCTTGATGGATCACCATTCAATGAGTGCCTCATTTCCTCAGATGTTCCTTAATTTAAGGTCAAATTTGCTAGTTTAGTAGTTTACAAGTTTTCTGTTTTTATTTCACTGTTTAAGAAGAAAAAAGTCATCGAGCGGCTCATTTTGCGTTCACCCTCCATACCAGTTGATGGCGGTAATGCACCGTGTATTTATTTTCCACGCCCATTAAAAAAAAAAAATCAACCACGAAGAAGAAGAGGAAGCAGCTGTTCTTAAGACGAGCGCCGGTGCTGTGGCTGTACCGACCAACGTGAACGTCCAGACAGTCCTGGAGGACCGCGGCGCCCCCGCAGCTTTGAGCGCATCAGGATGGGAAACGTGCTGCTCTCCACAGGGTAACACAGAGATTTGCTGCTGTGATATTGCTTGCGTGTGACCTTCTCTTGCGGAACTGGCTTGATCCAAAAAAAAAAAAAAAAGATGTGCTCTGATGCTGAGCTACATCCGCATTTTTTATTAGCAGGAGATTAGAGTACATATTGTTCCAGGGCGCTCGGCGCAAAGTGGAGCGTGATGAGGTGCTTCACAGGCCAGCTCCACTGCTGTGAGCTGCATCCCATCAAAAAGTCACTTCAGTTTATTATCTGAGGCTTTAAAGCGTCGTATTACAGTGAGCTGAATGCACGGCGCTGCTTCAGGTGCCACATTCCGACATGGAATTTCACATATTTAATATTAGCAACATGAGTTTGGTGTTGCTTCGTTGTGTGCACGCCTCGTGAGCCAACATCACCGTGCTATCAGTTTATCATATGATAATAACATAGATTCTTCTATGCATACTCGACAAATAGTGATTTTACAGTATTTTCTGTCTTTGTCAGGTTTAAAGGCTTGATTGAACTAAATGTTAATATATTTCAATGAACGAGTCGTTTTCAGGATTTCTTTATGTTGTTTTTGTTTTTTTTTTTAATTTTCCCTTCAGACCCCTGATGGAAGAAGGCTGAGAGGAAAGACAGAAAACTGAAAGAAATTCATTGTGACATTTTATTTCTATTAAAAACTAACAAAAAATAACTGCAGCAATACCAAACCTTTAAGTTTGGCTCTCAGGAGGATGAATACAGTCGTGGAAACCATTTAGTTGTGTGCAAGTGTGAGAATGAGTCATTTTCCAGCTTGATTTTGTCCTTCGTTTTCGTTTCAGGTTCTTCGGGACTGCAGTCATATCTAAACAAGTCAGTGGAGCAAAGTTTATTACCAGAAGGATCAGCAGCGGCATAACTTACTATTACACTCCGTTCTCATTAAGTGACTCTCAAATGCCCCCTGCCCCTCAGTGCGTCCCAGCCCCGTCGCCCTCCCCTCTTTCTGTCAGCGACTCCTCCTCTCCCCTGCTCTCTGATTCACCTTCACACACACCTGTCTCTTCCCAAAAACAATCGGATTCCACCTCAGCTTCCCGTCCCCTTCTGCTTTTCCTCTCCTGGCTCGGTGCCCAGCCGGGGGCGGTGGCCAAGTACAGGGATCTTTACTTGGACCGTGGCATGGATGTCCTCGTGGTTAAGAGCAGTGTAATGCACTTCCTGTGGCCTCGATGGGGGCTCGACTACGGACAGGAGGTTTTGACGGTTCTGGAGGAACCTCAGTTCTCAGGGAGGTTGGTGCTGGTCCACGCCTCCTCCATTGGTGGCTTCACTTTCTCCCAGATCCTCATCCACATTGCTCGCGGACCAAAGGGACATGCTGGCCTGGCCCAGCGGGTAATCGGCCAGATCTATGACAGCCTGGTGGTTGGCACTCTGGAGCACATGGCGATAGGTGAGTCACTGATCCAGCTCAGGTTACTTTTGTGTTGGATATGTGTGTCAACTCTTTAAATAATCCATTTGCCAGCTGACCTACAGCGCTGCTCCAGTTTGTCAG
This sequence comes from Chaetodon auriga, assembly GCF_051107435.1. Lineage (NCBI taxonomy): Eukaryota > Metazoa > Chordata > Actinopteri > Chaetodontiformes > Chaetodontidae > Chaetodon > Chaetodon auriga. The sequence continues at coordinate 13,637,277 of NC_135095.1, read as the reverse complement.
GAGTCCAGGAATTATTTTTGGGATCTTGTTTCTGAGCTCCTCCTGTGACCATGTCTGCAGAAAGTTCACACTTGCATCAGTTCACATATATATGAGTAAAGGTTACTTTTTAATTTGTTAGATTGATCATTTAGTCAAAAAAAATGTCCCAAAATAGTGAAAATCCAAACAATAGTTTTTCATCTCTTCAAATTGTTTTTTTTTCAACCAAAAAAAGGTCCAAAAAACGAAGATATTCTATTCACTCTGATATAAAAGCAGCAAGTCCTCACACCTGAGAAGCTAGAACAGCTGCATCTGTGGCAAATTGTCTCGATGAAAGAGGAACAACGATCGTGCAAAATTGCTGTTAATTAATCAAGTTGGGCTGCAAGTAACGGCTTTCATCATCGATTAATCTGCAGATCATATGAAACATCAGAACCCCATAAAAATAAGTCTAAGCTGAACACACAGACATGACACACGTTTTTTGATTCAGTGTGACTGACAGTGTGCCCCAGGATATCTTTACCTGATGAGTAAACATCCATAAATCTGCCCTCAAATTGCTTGAGAATCATCACATTTATGGCTTTCTTTTTCCCAGTGATAATTCATTGCAAACAGGGGCTGCTCATGTCTACTTTGGCGTACTTTAAATGACGGCAGTTTGACAGAATGTAAACAACAGCTTTAAAGGTCCAGTGTGTAATATTTAGGTGGACCTGTGGGCAGAATATTGCAGAAATGAAATTAGTGCATAATCAAGCAAAATGAGAATCTCTGCTTTTTTGTTATCTTCGAATCAGCTCTTTTTATCTCCTGCATGGATTTTTACACACAGAAGCTCAGAATGGACAAGCCAAACGGACTCTAGAGAGCCCTTTCATGTTTTTTAGTTTAAGTGGCCACCATAGGGGAGGCTGAGGTGAGCCATTGGTCACAATCTTAATTGAATCCATGGCAACGTTATACTTCCTGTCGACATCACCCAAAGCAATATAGGAAGTGTAGTTACAAAACTTAGCTCATGAGAGTCATTCAAATAGAAGCAAGGTATATGTGATATGTAACTCTACTCTTAATTATGAGCTATAACCCTCTGTCTTGTTCTTCAGGCCTTGGCAAGACTCTGGTGCCACGTTTCGAGGGTTTTGTCAAAAACACCGCCATGCTTTACTTCTGGCTCTTCAAAACTCACACAGCAGACTTCTACGAGAACAGCATCCAGGTTTTCCACAACAGCCCCATTACTGCACCTGCCCTCTTCTTCTTCAGCGAAAACGATGCCCTGTGCGACCCAGTGGTCATGGAAAAGTGTATTAACCACTGGAGGAAGAGGGGCGTGACTGTGGTGGACAGGAAGTGGAAGGAGTCGATACATGCAGCGCACATGCGATGCCACCCAGAAGAGTACCTCTCTACCCTGGAGAAATTCTTGAACTCGCTGCCCATTTCCTGCATTTCAATGCAAACAGCTGGGGGAGTGAATGTCTAGTTTGACTGAATTTTAAAACTGTAAGTTGCTCTATGATTTCAAAGAGAAATTGCTTTGGTTATTTTATCATGCAGCTTTTGGTGAGCAGTGTAAGTTAACAGACACAACATTTATTCTCCTCTTTTAAGCACTATCACTTGTTTGACTTTGTTGTCAAGGATGCATCTTGAGAGATATTTAATTTATTACTGTGGAGGTTATGTTACGGGATGCTTGTTTTGCACAGGAAGTGTTCATGAATTGGTCTTGGACTTGATACCTGAAAGGTTTCTGCACATTATGTCAAGTAAAATTGTTGCTAACAGCACCTCTGTTCTTGTCGTTGCTCTATTTGTTTCAGCCGAAAAGCACCAAGATACACAAATTTCATACATCAGATTTACATTTACAATGCACTGTGGGATTTTGTTTGTTTGTGAAGGTGTTCAGGTCAGGCAGCAAGCAATTTTGAACAGGCATGATGTAGGGCAGCAAAGTAGAGTAGATTTAGCTGAGCAACTCATTTTTGCACAGATCTAAGACCTGATCTCATGTAGTGGTGAGAAAGACAGCATATTGTGTGTTTTGTGGCACACACAGTACTATGGGAGCGTGCAGCAGAAATGACCCATGAGAGGAAAACTCATGGGTGTGCAAAGTTGGCAGCAGTTAACTGCAGTGGGTATAAAAAGGACCCAAAGCAGGAAGTGAAAAACATGGCTGGCAATGCACCCAGTTCCAGTGAATGGCTGTGCATTGTAAAACAGATGAGTGACTCGGGAAAACATGGGTAAGTGCTCAATACCAAACTGGTGATGGGGGACACGAAGCTCTGTGAAGCACTCTATGAAGCAATTTTGCTGAAATGTTTAACAGTTTCGAAGCATTTTATACAGTCAAAATGGCGACATCTGGTGATTAAACGTCGCATTGCTTTTGTATGGATGAATTTTAACAGACCACGATCAAACAAAATACGAGTGGGTTCACTGCTTTCAATTTGTTCGATAAAGTTTGTGCAATTATAACGGATAACTTTAAAACCACTAGTCTTTAAGAAACTGGAGCAGATTGACAGAAACATCCCGTATTCAAATCCTGCACAACAGTTCCGTGATACGTCGTGTGACGTCGCTACGTCGTCCGAGCAGTTGAACGTGTCGTTTTGAGTGGTGACGTGATTTTTTTTAGCTGAGCGTCGGAATCTTTTTGCTGTGTTTCTGTAATGAAATATCGCATCTGTGTCTAATAGTCAGCTTCTAGAGTACCATAACTAATGTTAACAGGTGACGATGTAGACAGAAATGGTGACACACTGTTTGCTAGCTGAAAAAGCTCTGTTTGTATGTTTGGTAGACTGAGCTGCATGCTAAATGGCAGCACTGTTGATAGCCGTGACATGATGCTAGCTGCTGTTAGCTAGCATGTTGTTGGATAATGGTGTCAGACACGGGCATATGCTTTGATATTTGCCAGTGTGAAGGATCTGAAAGTGTGTTTGCTTACAACTGTTAGGGTGCTAGTTAGGTTACGGTGGTGGTTTGGATCATGTGGTTGCTCAGGCAGCACCTTTAGTTAGCTTAGCATGGTAACTGAGGATGACTGACAGTGGCTTAGTGGGTTGATTTGCGGCCACCGATGGCAGCGTGCATGTTAGCTAGCACGCTATTAGCTGATGGTAACTGGTGATGTGGACATGGAAATTGAGGGGGGATGTTCTGGGACCCTTGAGGACCTTGTTGACCCCTCTTGAAGTTGTCGGTCCGGCAGCTGGGTGCCCACCTGATGATCTAGTAGACTTGTCTGCACAATCACACTCAGATACATACTGAGAACATGAATACACGCGCACAAGTCGTTCATTCACACTCACAAGTAATATCATATTTCCTCATCCCACAGTCCGACTCACATGCTCTTGTGGGTACAGTATGCATGCACCCTAGTCCTCTCATGTTGTCCCCACTGGAATCCCTGCTTGCCCATGTTTGCCACAACTCCTTTAACTGTTTCATAAATGCCTCATGAATCATAAATGTTCTCAAAGATATCATTGGATTGCTTTAATAGTTTCACACATTGCCATTTCTATAATCTTTCCATGTCCGGGGGGTACATCTCACATTTCCTGGCAGAGTTTTTAATTCTATTCCCAGCTCTGACAAATACATAGTTTATGCGAGAATGATTTTTGTTGTAATTACTTTTTCAAATAGTATTGCATGTTTCATTATCATGTATTCTCATTAGTTTGTATTGTATTTTTAAACCTAGATTCTCATGTTGCTCTTTGGGAGATATGAGCACTTAACAAGTGAGATCTTTCTTTCCAGTCATCGTAACCAAAACACAAATGAACAGTCTTTATGCTTCAAGTGAAATACTTCTACCTTGTTTCTTTTCCCCCGTCTTTAAGTGTTTCCCTCAGCAATCCTGGTTCAGGATTGTATTGTACAGTACATCAAAGTTTTTGGTGTATTTTGTGCCTTAAAAAAATCCAGATTTTTCATTACAATTTGACTGATGACTATGAGATTTTGAATTTTAATTAAATGTATTTTTTTTGCCATAAAATGCACTCTGTTACATTTCAGCTTTTACTTTCAATTGTGAGTTGTTGATTTTGAGCTCATTTTGTTAACATATTCTCACCAGTACAATAAAAATACAGAAAATTGAAAAGTCATTGTAATACTGAGCAGGTTTAGTTCTTCCTGTAACTTTGGGTTGTTGGGAACAACACAACACATCACAGAACTCGCCTCTATGTCGTAAGGATGAGGCGTTCAGGGTACTGTAACACTTTCCAGCTGTGTGTGTGTCACAAGGCCGCTGCGTGATTTTGGTATGTCTTCATGTGGGTCTGAGTTCAGCCTTTATCAGCACATTCATGTGCTTTAAGAGGTGTTTTCTGTACTGAGAACTGTCCCTCCTGATTCATTTTGTATTTTTTTGTTTGTTTTTTCCCATCATGAATCCTATTTTGCATAACTTTTATAGTTTTTAATCCATTGCGTACTGAAGAAATAAAGAGCATTAATTAATAAAGATAACCTACTTCAGCATTTTTAAGTTTCAGAATGACTAATAAAATGATGTAAGCAATAATAAGTCTAGTTCAGTCTACAAAATAATAGTACAGTAATTTCCTTTCTGGTGCGCAGAAACAAGAAGTTCTATATGGTCACATTCAAATACAAAATATAAAACAATATTGTGACATAAATATATTCTTAGTCTCATTCTACCTTTCTAATTATTGTTATTATGACAAACATTTTGGTGTTATGCTGCCATGATGGTCACAGAAACTTTATTTTATATACATTAAATCTGGTATTTAGTGTGGTGTCTTTCTGTAACATACACGTTATACTAATATAGCGTCTATTTTACAAAAACAAATTTTCAGATTTTATTTCTCAACATTGAGATGAAGTTGAATTTATCAGTGTGAATTGATACTTTTGCATTTATTTAAAATAAATGTGTAAATATCGTCATTTTAAAAATGTAATTTCTTATTTTCATGTGTTCCAGGGGAGTGATTTTTTTTTTTGTGTGGATGAGGTTAAAACTTAAAAGACATTCAGTTTGTTTTCAAAGTAACACACAAGTAGTGAGATCATTTAAGAATATGCTTGTACAGGCAACAAACGTTGATTAAAATCTTTATTGAAAAGTTTATTATAACAAAAATTCAGCTAAAAAGTCTGACATCCCATTGACCATAAGCTTAATTTCTCTCCTTAATAAAATATTGCAATAAACGGTGCAATTCAAATCAAATGCCATCAGCGTTCCACATTCATCCACTACTTTACCCTAAAACATCTGCTACACAATAGAATACCCACAGCAACATGCAAAACATGTTTGAACTTGTAAACCATACTGGAAGAGACGTCTGTCGCTCGATCAAGACGTTTTTTAAAAATATTTAAACACTTCAAATATCATTCAATTTCTATAAATAATAAGTTTACGTACGTTTCAAATAATTTTCAAACTTCTACAAAATCTTTCAGAAGTTCACCTAAAATCGTGCATTACATGCAAAACGTCAGAGAATTCAGAGGAAGAGCATTATTGCTGAGAATGAAGTTGAACACATGCAGCACATCACTATGTGACAGAAGTATTGTGAAAAATAGTATCTGCAAAAACACATTACATGGACTACACTACGTGCAAATGAGCCGTTTTATATGTGCATTATGGCAGAACTTGGCGCATGTGGGTAGTTAAGAGTGGATTTCTCAGCAGACCTTGAGTTTGTCCTTGTTGAGAAGAAGCTTATCCAGGTAGCCTTGCACCTTGGCCAGAATCAGGTGAAGGTGACTGTCGGGGAACATATTGTCTCCGGTCTCTCCTCGGGGTCTGGCTTGGATGGGACAGTCCACTGTCAGGGCGAGGGAGCGCACCCTTCCCTCCAAGCTGGAGACATCAGCCTGGATCTGGCTGAGGAGCTCTGAGGAAGGGCTCTGCAGCTCGTTATCCAGAAGTCCAAGATCGTGACTGATACTAGTTAGTCCCACAATGGACGGAGTGCTGAACTCTATCTGTGGAGCCACTAGCAACTAAGGAGAAGAAGAACGTGGGCTGCATGTCAGTATGTTGCTCAGTTAAATCTCGAATAAAAGAAATCAGCCTTATTTTAATTATGCAGTTCCATACGATTACATGACCATGTTCTGAGACGCACATCCTTTCTTAAAACACGCTGATTAGAATCTGCTGGAAAACTCCGTGCACATCAAGCCCTCTACATACCTTTGTCTTTAGTTTCTTAATGTGGACCAGCGTTATCTGAGCTATGTTTATTATGCTGTTTATGGTATTTCTGATGGAGTCTCCCCTTGTGGGAAGACTTGAGCACCCAGGAGCTGCCACAAAAGAGACATAGAGAAGGGCCAGAGGGATTTGCATCCTTAAAAAAAAAAAAGAAAAGAAACTATATGAATAACAAAAATCTGCACAATCACAATCTGCATTTGTGCAAATATATAGCATATTTTTCCTTCAAACATGTTGGATAGACAAGGGGTTATTCTTCTATATTTTACAGTAGATAGAATTATAAGAGTCTTACCTGTGTTTTTGGACTCGTGGCTGTGCTCCTGTAACACTGAATGACAGAGATGACACATGCCTCTTTGCAGGTTTCCCCTCATTTAAATAGTCTGCTCTGAACTTGAGTCTTGCCTGGGTCCATTCCCCTCCTCTCTCCTCCCCCGACTCAAACCTGAGCCTGACCCTTACAGGTCAACCTATCAACATGCCCTCATTATGCTGGAAATTCACACCAAAAGCCATAAAAAAGATAGATCACATCGTTCTGACTCAGTCGCCTGGAACTCGCACACATCTTGTGTTCTTAGTTTTACTTTCCTGTAAGAGGATTTTGCTTGATGCATGAATGATGTGAGCCTGTTTTTGATGTTACAACCTTAACTGTTAAGCACTGGAAAATGTGTAGGTATAGCTTCAACTGGCACCATGCAGTGCAAACCCACTGATACCATGTGGCCAACCAAACTGAACTGATCATCATATAGGGAAATGTGTGTATGTAAATGTCATTTTATAGAGACAAAAGCAGCAAGAAGAAGTTAAAAATGGAAACATAATAACGGCACGTAAGCAGCTCCTAAACTGCGGTGGTTTCCAGAGGTGTTTTTCAAGGTCTGTCTGAAGGCCTCGTGCTCATACCGCCAAGCTTTTGAGTGTGTTTGCAATCTCTGTGTGTCACTTTGCTGCATGCTGTAGGAATATCCCCCTTTGTGCATCTTTATTCACTGTTGCCCCAATGGAAGTTCCCTTGTTGTGACCAAAAGCAGAATTTCCAGTGCACCAGTACTGCACCTGTAGGCTACTCACATCCTCCTCTACTTGTTTTTATAATTTTATTTTTTGCTTGATTGCAAAATTTAGCATGTTGTGCTTAGCTTGTCCATCTGTCAGTGCTGGAGACATCAGGTTGTTAGGAATAACACTGAATGCACTGACCTATTTCTGAAGTTAGTAAATTTACTGAGGAGCGGGAACCATTGGTCAGCTTTTTAAGCCCCCCTTTATGCAAGATGGCGCTGTGTTAGGTGGCCGCCTGTGGCAGTCACTGATGAGCAAACTGTAGAATAAACACTGTTCCTCGGTAGACAGTCATGGATGAATTATATTTCAGTCAGCCATGATCTATTCCAGTAACCTGTGTCTTCTTCTTTGTTCTTCTCACATGCTCGTCTTTCTTGTCCCTGCTGTTGTGTACACCATCTCCCCTTTAAACTCAGCCCTAATTGTGACACAGCTCCATATTTGCAAACCCAGTGGCACAAGATTCCCAGACGTTTGATCAATGTCAATACTTTTGTTGAGAAAGCGAGAATCATATAATGTAGTTTGCCAAAACAAACTCTTTCGCTCATCCAGTCTGGTTTGTTGCACTCCAACCCATTGGCCCTTAATGTTGGGGGAATAACGTGACGCAGATGGAAACACTTTGCTTCTGAAGCAGATAATATTAGGGAAGCAAAGAAAATGGGGACTGGGGAGGGGCAATTTCTTGGAATACAGGCTTTGGTCAATTCCAGTAAGCTGACATGGCACAGGGCCGACACAGTTCAACCCCATTTTTTCAGCACCAGCGGACCCCCCCTTTCCTATGAAAACATTTTTCAGTGCACCACTGGAACAAATGGTGTAGGCGATGACTCGTTTGCACAGGAAATAGCTGTGGTTTAATACACATGGCTGAAGAATGAGAATGATTGAACATTAGACGTCAAACCTCCACAGGATCAGATATCACAGACCGTCCAGTTATAGCTGCGTATTTTCTTTGGAATCTTGGAAACTCAAAATCAATTCAAATGAAATGCTTTGCAGTCGTAGCATCACTTCCTCCCTCACTTATAATCAACCAAATTTCCATCTATCCAGAAAATCTATATCAAATCATAGACCTCATTATCAAAATACTTTTACTCGCCTTTTTTTGTTTGTTTGTTTTTTTAGTCGCTTTATGGATGACGTCAGTTAGTCAGTAGGTCCAGACTGAAATATCCCAAAAGCAGCTGGATGGAGTCCCATTAACGTTTGACAAAGGATGAATCCCAGTGACTTTGGTGATCCCTAGATTTTCCTCTTGCACCACCACAAGGTTGGCATTTTTATTTTTCAGTGAATGTCTGGGCAGCTGTTGGATGGATTGCCATGAAGTTCAGACATTGTTGCCCTCTTCATAATGTCATAATTTGACCCCTTAACGTTTCCTCTTGGGCCTTCGTCTGGCCAAAATCTTCATTAGCCCAATAATTTTGTTTAAACATGATATTCCCATCAGCCTCAGCTGTACAGCCTTAGCAACTGTTAGCATGCTAATAGGCTAATCTAAGATGTGAACCTGATCACCTTAGCATGCTGAAGTTAGCCTTTTGCTCCAAGCATGGCTGTAGAGTCATAGTCTTGTTAATTGCTGCTTGAATGTAAAGAAACTCTTTGCCTAAGTTGTCGTTAGCTTGTTTCTCCATCGACTCTTTATAGGAGCAGTGACGTCAGACAAATGCAACCACGGAGATCTGATGACTGCACCACTTATGATGATGTTTTAACCATGATTATGATACAAACAAGTGTCCCTGCTTAGAAGTAATGAAACACATCTACCAGAACTACTAAATGAGCTTGATTCCTCTTCCTTGCGTCGTCTCCACTGACCTGAATGAAAGCACAGTATTTTTTTCCAGTCCTGCCATCATCACAAAATGACTGGAACAAGATTTATTTTCTGCTGAGTCCACTCTTGTCACTTCAAATCTGTTTTATGAGCCGGCTTTTGGCAATTAAATTTAATCACATCATTGAGTTGAAACAAAATGCTTGGCAAAAACACCAAGCCTGAGAACCAAAACACAGTCCAGGTCTTTGAAAGGCCCAAAGCCAGGAACAGCAAACTTGCCCTCGCATAGCATATTTTGTTACACCAAACGAAACTTTGACTTATCCACACTTAACGCTTTTTACCGTAACTTTGGTGTGAATACGTCATGGGGAGGAGACTTTCCAGTATGAATTTCAGACTGTCACTGTCCAGCTGGGACTTGTGAAAACTTTACTGGAACACGTTTTGAGCTGGGTTCAGCTCTTTTTTTGAACCGTCTTTTGTTTGACTTTGTGATGGAGCTGCTGTGTGTTCTTGGTTGCAGTTCTCAAAACATCCTCTGGAGAGCTACACTCACCCAGAGATTTAATGACGGAGCACTTCGCCTGTTTGTGTTGAGTGTCTGAGTCTCAACCCTGCATGACATTCTTCCTTTCTGATTCATTTCCTTTAAGGCGAGCCTTAAATAATCTCCTCAATGCAACACCTCAGAAATAATGCATTTAAGGGCATTTTAACTTGCAGGTTTGCTTTAATTCATCCTCCTTTACCCTGTTTAAACAATTCTCTTTAAATATGTGTTCATCTTGTTACAGCTGACAAGTTCTACTGACTTTTAACTGTGTATTTGATTATTTTCCTCTTATTTCACCATTGTGCAGACATGAAAAAATACCACAAATGTACTCCTTCTCCTCTAACCTTTTCTCTTGTTTCAAATGGCACAGAGCCAAAGATACGGAAAATATTTATTGTACAGTACGAGACCAAAAAAAGAAATCTCTCTCCACTGTCTTTTGCCCGTGGTTACAAATTTAATTTACTTCATTACAAGTGAGAGAGGAGCAAATGTGCATCCACCAACCCACGTCCCTATCTGATGACATGGATGAGGCACTGCCCTATTTCCCAGGGCGATGTGTGACACACAAATCGCAGGCCACGGCCGTGATTTCACTGGGAATCTCGAGCTCCAATCTGAAGGTCAGCCAGAGATTTGTTAGCTCAATTAATGGATGCAGAGGCCCGCTCTACCGGAAAACATGTCACTCGTATTAGTCTGCGATACTGTAGCCACCCACGAGGCAGGAAGAGTCAGGGGCTTAAGCCGGGATTGGCTGGAGCTGTTGTTGGACAGTAAAATCAGTTTTACTTGAAGACATATGGAAATAATGAAAGCAATTTTCAGTAGCTGGTGTGACTTAATACTGAATGTTTAAGGAGGTTTTTGATAAACGTCACAGATAATTGCTTGTGAAGCAATTTTTAAAAGGAGAATTAGAAATCTTAATTTGTGCATTTTTTCACTGACAATTTGTAATTTGTTTGGATTAGTGTGATTTATTAGCAATATTTAGTACAGTAGACACACACAAAGTGCTAAAGCAGGAAGGGTTCTGTTGATATATCAGACAGACAAGAAGACAGAGCAATATTTTATCTTGATTTTATTTCATCTTTATTTAACAGGTCATGACACTTAATGAAGAACTGTGCAGCTCACAATAATGAACATGTAAATGGCAGCAGCTGAAAAAAAGAGGAGTGAGTTTAGTAAAAGAAAACTGAACATGGATGACCACTAAAGCACAGACACCGTCAGGAGAGCAGCTTAGCACATGGTGACGAATGAAAGGAGGCTGAGCTGGAGCGAGATGGAATCAGGGACGCTTCACATCTGCATAATGTCGCTTACCGCGTGCGTCTAACTGTGCAGGCCCACTATACTGCAAGGAACGCCACATGTACACTTGTGCGCTGTATGTGCTGTAGTCATGTGATTAGTTTAAATGAAGTGTCCTCGTCAGTGCACAAAACCCGCCTCGGGTTTTGACGTACAAAAACCACATTATGAAGGCTCCTGGGTTTGGATAAGTAATGACGTTTACATAACACACAGTGCGTCAAAGGCTGGAAGCTGCACGTTCATTTCCCCTCCGCTCATTTGTTCAGTGTTCATCCTATTTATGTTGTTTCTGGGGGTAATTCTGTCATTGTCTGGGCTTGCTTTACATTGATGAAGATGCCATTTTTAAAAAAACACATCATGACACCTAATGGATTTTTAAGAAGTATATTATATATAAATACGACATTGGATCTTTGCTTTATAATCTTAACTATTTCTGCAAGGATTGATGAACTTAGAGCAATGAATCGTTTGGCTTATTGGTGTGAAAAGCATCAGGCAGCGACAAGTTCTTTACGTTTTCAGTTCACAGATCAGAGATGATGTGAAATCACTGCAAATGCTCACAACATATTTTTTTGTTTACTGTTTACAGGTGAGCAAAAAAGAGATGACATGACAGATCTCCATTTACTGCCAGTGCAAAACATGGAGTCTTGGCCAAAAAAAGACAAAATATTAAAATTATATAACACATTAACAGTAGAATCTGAGTTACAGGTACAATATGATATCCAAAATCCACATCTGGACCGTCTCAAACCTTCACTAACTCATCTGCATTTCATTGTCTGCACCTGCGCCTGTGGTACTAGTTATTAGTGCAGATTAATATGTAATATGGTAGGTCGATAATGTTTTGTTTTGTTTTGTTTTTTTTGCTGTGAAAAGAGATTTTATTTTGTGTATTTATTGTAGATTTTGTTGCAGCCTCATCACACTCCCCTTGCTATGTATCAATACAGCCTGGTATGTGTAAATTGGCAAAAATCTAAGTGTTTTCCTGTCTGTTAATTTTGATATTGGGGAGCTTTAGGAAGTGTAGCTTGACACTCTTCGACCTGAGGTCAGGGCGAGTAAAGCTGCTGTCTATTTTTTACTGTAACGAGACTCTTTGCTATTGGATTTTTCTCCGGTTGCCTTCTCTGATTAAGACATCTGTTCTGCCACATCCTGCACTACGCCTCTCACATGCGTCTTATTTCAAAATCAGATTCTTGTATTTCACAACCGATGAAAAGCCACACCTAAGCTTGTCCAAGCCTTTGACAGTCTCAGATTCTGAATGATACTCTGAGTCGTGTATGTATGCCACAAATGAGTAGTGGCCTCACTCTGAAACACCCACAGAGATGAAACATACTCACGGATCCATCAGGGAGAAAGAAAAGCGATGCCTGCTTCAGATGCCAGAATCCAGTGCAGATACTTTTTGGGGTAAGGGCTTCCTGGCTACTGCCTTAGGAACAGCAAGCCCAGACCGCAAAAAGACCCACAATGGACAGAAATTTGGGGTGATCTCCTCAGCATCTATAGGGGAAAAAAAAGAGCCATCAGTGTGTCTGATGCATGTAAGCAATTTGTAAAGCAGGCAGAGTTCAGTATGGGTGGAAGCAGCTCACTTTGTTCAGTGTTATCAGTCAGACACACACCATCTCTACACAATACAAGTTGACCACAGAATAAACCAATCAAGTCTGGATAAGCAGGATATTATTGGTCATCCTGTCAAGGTCAGGATCTACAATCTTTCATAAACAGCTGGAGCCTATTGCTCCCAATCTCCTTAAAAAAGCTCCAGGTCACACAATCAGGTGCCTCACTTTTGTCTGAATCCCCTTTTCTTGACACATGAGTTCCCTTCTGTCCCGAAACGCTTGAACTATTCCTCCCGTTAAACGCGACTCATCCATCATCCACAGAGAGCCCAATGGGCCTCGTCCACAAAACATCTTACAGTTTTCTGAAGAACTGCGTAAAAACCCAAAGCAGGATTTCTGAAATATTCCTTTACAGTTCTAATTTAACGTGATTCGTTTGTAAAATGGATGCCTGTTAATGCTGAGTGGCCGGGGGAGACGGCCCCTGACTGAATGAGACGTGGAGAGCGACAGACAAAACGTATGGATGCAAAAAGCAATGAAAAACTGCAGCATCATTTTCATTCTTAATTAGCTCTGAGCGGAGTTGGACACTAATTAAATTTGCGCATCATCCTTGTGAGATGGTAAACTGGATGATATCATAACTTTGACTGTTGGTCTTGACAGGAGCTTCCTGCCGGCAGTGTCTAAACACATCCAGCTGCACACATACAGTATGGTGTGAGTGATTGTACCATACTGTAATTAAGTGAATTGTTCTAAAGGCTCTTAAAGCTTATCAGGGGTCTGATTAGCTACGAGATCTTGGTCTACTTCACCTGTTTTGTCCGTTTTTGTCCGTGAAATGTATATTTCTATGTGACACTTGTTCAGTTTCATGAACATGAACAGGACTTCCACACATTTACACGTCAAGATCAACTTTGATCATGTTCACTTTTGCTGAATGAGAGCCGCCATCTCCAGGAATCAAGGTGTGTTTTTTAGTGCATTTTTGTCATTCCTGTACGCAAGTACTCCTTCATCTTCCTTTGGCAAACTTTGTCATACTAGTATGAAAGTTTGTCTCCATGTGCAACCAGAAAACGAGGAAAACGGAAGCTGGACAAGGCCTGAAGAATCGCCTCTGATGAAGCACACACGCTCTTCTTTCTGTGTTTTATCATGAACAAAAATATGAAGCTGCCATTCCTGTTCTTAAAAATATGATGAGTGCAGCTGGTTCAATATCTCGAGGGCTCTTCCACTTCCACAACTTGCACCTTTGACCTGCGACCATTCAAAATGTGTCCAACGCTCGCATTTGAGCGACCTGTGAGATCCAGGATGCAGACATCTTGTGCACCTGGTCATCTTCACCTCGTCCTTTCCCCCAGTCAGACTCCTCGTCAGCGTTGGTCAGGAGTAGCACGTTCTCCTCCTTGACTCTATTCTTCTCTAGGGTCCTTAAAGGAGTAAGGCGTTGTCTTTCCCTTGGCTGGTCAACCCCACCATGTGATCCATACTGCCCTCCACCTCACCACATTCAAAATCTCCAGCTTTCATTAACTCCACACGGGCCATGGCAGGAAATGACCTCACTCAGAACAGCACAGTGGTATGAACAGTCAGTTTTCTTTAGAGTCAGAGCTAAACTGCTCCACAAACCTCCATCTCCTTTAAATTTGGTTTCTCAGGAGGAACGCCAGCGCTTATTTGGCCACCCACTACCATGGTATCTGAGCTGAATATTGTAATATATCTTGAATATTGTCTTTTCCTGATTTTAAAGACCACATTCCAGTTATGTGAAACAGTTTCCTTGACTTATCTGACTGCTGCGGAGTGCAAATAAATGCCTCTACCTGCTTGACCACCTGAAACACACTACCAATGATTTTAGATCATCCACCTCTAATTCTGATCAAATATTGTGTCAAAGTAGAAAATATTGTCTCAGTTTGAAATGGAGGTGCCAAAATCTGCATTCACTGAGTTTTACCTAGAAACACTGGCAAATGCTACAAGAGCAAGAGGGACTGTTTTTACGATTCCAGCTGTTCATTTAGACAAATAAGCCTTAAACTACTGCTTCCACCTTTGATTCTCTATAACTGAAGAATATTCAGAAAACCACAGCAGCAATAAATCTCTGACGTTCAGCCCACGTTTCAGAGCTCAAACTCATCACCTTCCACCATGTCAGAGCTCTGAGATCATGTTAAAACCATTATTCTACATTAAAGCTTCAAAGGCTTGCATAAGGCGTTTAAACCACAAATATAGAATTAGGACGTCCCCAGTCACACCCTACACAGTGCTGACATAGCCGATACAGCTACAGAACAAACACATGATGGATTCACTGAGCTAATATCTCTGAATCTGTTGAGAAATCAACGAAAAAAAAAATGTGTCCACTCCAAATGTCCTGCAGGAAAATCTGGATGTATAAAACATTCAATTACCACAAACCACTACCCACCATCACCAGCCAGGCAGTGTGTGCCAGTGCACCGCACTGTGTGAGGACGACAGCAGAAAACACAAAACACTGAGCTACATCTTTCATACTGCATGAATTCAGTCATACAGATAGTTGCTCTGAACGCCTCCCCATGCCACACCCTCATCATAACCAAATCACTGCCTGCAAAACCACCATCTCCAAAGATCCAGGCCTAAATCGTATTTCCAGGAGGCTCCAAATGAGACGGCGCAGGTGAATATTTCATGTAAACTTCCTGTCTCATCAGCCAAGGTGTATTTTATCACATCAGTAGCAGCGTGTAATGAAACACAACGTAATAAAATGCTCTTTTACAACGTTTTCTGGCTCGTACAGTCAGCACAGTTTTACCTCGTGCAAAAGTTCATGTTTAAATTCTCGAGCATTGCAGGTTTATTGAGGGTGTATTCAGTCTCTGGTGTGTCTTTCATGAGGTTTATATTGTCATCATAACTTGTATTTATCTTCTTTTCTTTCTTTTTTTTACAACTCTCGATTTAGGGACATTTATTGTAAAGGAATATCATAAATTTTAAGTTGCCTTTATAGCAAAAGGAGTGTGAGAATGGGGGGGGAATATTCCAGACATTACACATGCAATCTTGAAACGTTACAACCTGCAGCAATCATCAGTGCAGCACATATCTTGACGGATATGTTTGCAGCTCTAGTTTTTTGGTGTGAATCCAGTCAAAGTGCAGGCCTACATCGTGAAATTTCATGCTCCAGTAAAGAACAAGTTCACAAAAGGGGGTTTTGAAAAGGGCTTTTGTGGTGTGTATGGAGGAGGCGTGCTCAGCACACGACCACATCTGGACGGGGCCTATGCCTGTATATGGGTGTTACGTCAAGCCCAGGGCGGATAGGGACCAGCAGACTGGACCATCTGCACACGTAGGCATCTGCCACACTTACCTCACCACATGCGTCATATGGGGGGGGAAAAAAGTGTCACATCCCCTACTGCTCTTTCTCTAAATGTGTCCTACATTGTCCCATATTCGGCTTACTTTGTTATACTCTAACTGAAGCCTGCGCGTTTTGATTATTTCTTTCCTCAATGAATAACGTGTGGTGTAACTGTGCTGGCTCGCCAATTATCTCATTTTCGCGGTGTCAGTTCCTCAGGCCCTTAACCAGCGTCCCGTCTCCTAGAAGTTGCCGAGGTAAGGTCCACCTCTACAGCGGAGGATGATCGCTGTTCAAAGCCGACAGCCTGGCACCTGCTCATCGGCCTTAAAAGGCTGGATGTAGCGCTCTCCATGGTCCTGAAAGACACAGTGAGCTGTCCATGGTGCTGGAACCAGCTCTCGCTGCGTGGTGAACGCCCTGCACTGGAGCCCAGGTTGTGGAAAGAGGGGAAAGTGTTGGTAAAAAAAAAAAAAAAAAAAATGGTTAAATGGAGGGAGACAGAAACACCAAAAATCAAACTCTAAAAGAAAAAGAAAAAATATATAGAAATACAAAACAACCGTATAAAGCTCTTTTTTGGGCATCACGATGGGATGTGCAGCCTGAAGATGAATTGATCGTGCATGAATTGGCACTTGTTGCCATAACGCATTGAAAGCCTGCCGAGTGGGCAATATGTGTTTGTGCGTGCGTGCGTGCGTGCGCGTGTGCACCCGTAGAACAGTCTAATCTTCGCTGTTCCACTAAAAAGAAGTAACGTTACTTCTTCTAGGCTCCACGCGCACGACTGCCCCCCATCACACACACACACACACACACACACACACACACACACACACACACACCGCCCGGGTATGAAAAGTAGCCTCTTGGCAGATGATGATCAACCAGCTCCGTTTCTATAGATAGCTCGATCTTAACGGAACTCACCGGAATCGTTTACATTTCACTCTCCCAAACGATGTGAGATGTTGAGTGATTGGCATTGCAATTAGACGACACTGCTCGCAAGTGCTGCCTTGAGCCTCTCGTGGTGTTTCTAATATTTCAAAGATCACGGCCAGTCCTCCAAATTCTGATCATCGCACTGAAATGTATTTCCCCTCAGTGCCCGCTCTCTCTCTCAGCGGTGAATATACACACATGCACACATTATATCGATGGATGCAGAATTTGTATTGCATCGGTGTAACAGGGCTGTAGACGGAGCACGTCCACCGCTGCGGTTAATGATAAAGAATTGCAATCAACTCAGTGGAAGTCTACACGAAGACACTTTGAGTTGAATGTGTTTTCCTATCATCACACATCAACACGTCTCTCCGGAGAAAACACTGGCCACTCACGCTTCGCCGTCAAACTCGGGGATGAATTTCTCAATGGCTTTCTATATGGCAACACTGTCTATAAGCACGAAAACAGAATGGCAGCTTGTTGTTTTACTCACTTCAACAATAAGCAAAGAGGAAATAATAAAAATAGAATGGGCTCACCCAGTCATCACCGATCCGAGGAAGCGTGCATCATTTTTCTCTTCCCCCCCTTTTTCCCTCCAATAATCCCTGGGAATTTGAACGGCACCCATTGATATGCAGCAGTAGGGTCCCCCCCCAACACCCCCCCCACCCCTCCACCTCCACCCTCTCACCCTCCCTCCATCCTCTCTCTTCCCAGACGTCAGTCGCATTGCCTCCCATTCATTTCGGTCTATATTTATTTTATTTCTGTGCATTTCTTAATTCTTAATCCATTTTGTCCTCCTCCCTCCTCTCTGGAAAATGCTGCAAAACCTCTAATGGAAGCCACTCAATTCCTCCAGTCTGCTTCTTGCTGGTGACCTGCATTGACGTCATTGCGTCATTAGGTTTCCCCTGGAAACACGGGAGAGCCAAAAATAGAAACACATTAATTCAAACCCCAGGCTGGGGGGAGGGGGTTGGGGAAGGGGCTAGTTGGGGGCTGTTTTTGGCGACTATTTCTTTCTATCAATCCATAATCTTCTGACCCCCCCTGCTTCAACCCCCCCAGGACACACACACACACACACACACACACACACACACACACCCTTCTCTTTGGTTTCCCTTCAGTGCTTACTGAGCTCCATCTCAACACACACACACACACACACACACACACACACTGCAACCATTAGGAAATATCCCTTTGTCATATTTGTATAGGCTTTTAAAATACGCCTGATAGTAAATTATAATTTAGCATCAGTATGCTGTTTTTGGCAAACATTTTTCTTGTGTTTCTGTGTGATTTTTAGGGGCATTATTGTACCTGAAGGTTATCTTGCTCCATCTCGTCATATAATCTTGTTAATGTAATGTTCTCCAGAGGAGGAGTGGGTTTGAGAAGCTGCAGCATAGAGCCTCAAGAGCACAAGGGGTCTATACTGCATATTATCGTCATATTGTACTTAAGGACTGTTGCGATGTGCTTCTTCAGCACTATAATATAATATTTCTGTAGTTTGTTGTTTGGAGTTTCAGTGATGAATCCACAGTAACTTGCTAGTTATTAAAATTTCTGAAATTATCATTGTAATATAACTAGAAACTTAAATTGTGTCCGTGGCAACAATTTATAGTTAGAGTTTATTATACTTTGTGATCGTTTTATTGTCTTCTTCATTACCATGTCACTGTGATCTGAAAATGACATTATCATAGTTTTTATGGTAGCATTTAGCTGACATTTATCAACCTTTATAGTTTATAGTAGAGATGCTTCGGTAGTATCACATTATTTTTTTTCGGTTTGAACCACAGCTGAAACCTTCTGGTGGATTCATGGCTGGATCAGCCTGCTAGAGGGGCTTGGGGGCAAAAATGAGCTTGTGGACCCCCTTAACCCCCGTTAGTCCCAGTCTCTGTGCAACATGTACGTGGTTTTCTGTGTCGTGATCTGATCAAACACAATATAGAAGTGCGAAATGAAAACAATAAATGTCTTGAAACAGACATTTGACAGGGAGTCAGGATGGGAACCTACCTCAAGGTCCTTTTTATGTTGGTTTGACATAAAGAATAATATAAGTATGAGTACCACCCCTGCGTCACACTCTCAATAAGAGCCAAACAAATACTTATCAGTTTATTAACCGCAGTTACTCTCAGAAATATTTAATATTCTCAGTCAAAAATGGAAAAGATGTAAAATATGGGGAGAGTAGAAAAGCTCCTGGTAGTAATATAATACTGTACCTTAATATTATGCTCAACGTTCTTTATACAAACATGATCAAAGGTGAGAGACAGAGACAGTGATGATTAGTTTTTACAGAACTTGCTGTCCTCTGATGTTAACTTGATTATCGTCCACAGTGGGAAATATTTGGTTCCACGTCCCATCATCCAGGATGGGACCTGCTTACCTCCCCAAAAACCATATAGATGGATTTTGATGCAGTATTTTGGCTCTACAGCATCTTTGATTTGTCATACAGCCAATTATGATAGGTGAGTAAATAATGATGATAATGCAAATATCCCCAATATAAGTCAACATTATATTTTCAAATTGATGACTAGGATTATGAATAGATTTAACAGCATGAATTTCTGCTTTTCTCTTGAAAGCACCCTCACATAACTTACATCAGTTTGAGACTCTCTGCAATGCATTCAATAACTTTTTCTCAAACCGAGGGCGCATCACATGTACGAAATAGTTGTATAGCATTCATTCATTGTTCTTTCATTCATGCAGTCATTCATGTACTTCTCCTCTTAATCCATTCACATATCCAGGGCAGCCACCTTTCCAGTGACGCAAAGCCCTCCTCCCATTTAATCGCTTTAGCATCATCTATCTGCTCTGATGTTCGAGATCAAGTGACATACGGCGCCGCGTGCACGCCCCTCCCCTTCCCCGGTGCGCTCGCGCCGTGCGACGCCGCTCACATACAGCCACGTGCTCCCGTGCACACGCTCCAGCCTCGTGACACCCGGCCGGAGGCACGCGCACTGGCACATGAGTGGTGATGCTGCATTCACGCTGTGGCCTTAAAGAAAGAAAGAAAGAAAGAAAGAAGGAAGGAAGGAAGGAGAGACAGAAAGGGAAAACTCTGGCAGCATCAGCATCGCGAGATGATAGCGGACCGCAATGGCAAACAGCCAGTCGTTGCCAGGGTGATTTCCCTAAACAAGTCATTCTGCCACCCACAAACAGTAGAGTGTGTATGTGTGACTCTTAACTTTTAATTTCTGGATTATTATTTGCTTAGATTATTCTTCTGGCTTCTTGTGGTCCAGATCCGCAGTGCTACAGTTATTGTCTAGGTAAGCTTAGTCTGAAACATCAGAAGAGAATTCACCTCTGGAAAGTTGTTGTCATCCATCTTTGTCACACATTTCACCAGTTAATCTTCTCAGTTTAACTAATACTGCAACTCAACTATTATTATTATCAGCAAAAGACTCAGAAAGAAAGGCTCACCATACCTCCTGAACATTTGTTTGCCTTTCTGGATGCTCACGCCTAAAACTCTGCTGCAGCTTGTGCAGCCAAGCAGCTGCTTTAGATTTTAAAGTCAGCTCCATGTTCAAGTGTCCTCAGAGCAGTTTATCTGCTGTAAACTTTCTTTTTCTTTATGAATTTAACCTGATGGGGATGCACCAACATGACTAAAACAAACGATGGCTCCAAACATGCCCAAGGAATATTATACCACACCAGTCTAATGGAGACTGATGCAATGATGTGTGTCCCTCAATGCTAGAAGTCATTTCTGTGCAGTAAGGACGTGTTGTTGTGGATGATGACCAGAGTGTGGTAACCTTCAACAGCAGGTATGGGGGACTTCCTGTTAATAAAAGCTGTGTGGAGAACCTGTATTCTGTCATGGCCCTCCACATCTCTGCTGATGAAATCACAGACGATGCCCTGATCATCGTCCTTCAGATCTGGCCAGTCAGGGTTGCTTTTGGATCTGCTTCTTTAACTCCAAAGTGACTCTAGGGATCACCTTGAGCTTGCACGAGGACCTGCCACTGACATGGACACTTTCTCACTCATGTCATGGCCAAGAAAGGGACGTTCTATTCATCCTCCTTCACAACTAAAAGTCTCTGTCAAACAAGATTATCAACCACTTAGGTGGTGCTTCTAGATCATTCAGTGGTGGTGTGGTCTGCAGACACACTCTGCCTCAGCCAGCTTTCCAGTGTATTCTGGTTCGGTGGATATAACAAGGATAATGCTGATAATGATACTATTACTAATATCCATGTTACTGTATCCACCCGTACGAATCACCTTCATCAAAACAAACTTCAAAGAAAGCAACATTGCATGTAAAACCACACAACAGTATAATACAGTATAATAGTAATCTGCTGACATTGTGGACTGCTACTGGTCACTTCATGTACAAAATTGTATTCAAAATAAAATTTAATAAATATTGAATTTGACTACCTACTTTATTAAGAGCCTTTTGAGTGTCCTTCCTATGGTAAAATATGAAATAGCTGTAAGTGTAAATGATGAATAATCATCTTTATATAGAGCGTAATAGGATGTTAATTGCTTAATGCAGCGCACCTGTGTGAGAATCTGCGTTTCTTTGGTTTCTGTGATTCGTTCAGGCTTGTTACCTGTCTGTATGCTTTGATAAGTTACTGCACCACCAGAAATGAGACATTTTTATTTTCTTTTTAAAATTTCGGTGATAAGATGAACATCCGTGTCCATCAGAGATTCGTCGCAGTAAAACGTTAGCTTAACGACGTCAACATGCGTAATATTACCATAAGGTATGCTACATATGTAAGTGCTACGCTCTTAACAACTTTAGCATGTACCCTCGACAGTTTAGCTAACTTTAGCTAATGCTAAAAAATAGACTGGTAAATTATGGGTGGATTTGGTCACGTTAGCCGAGCTAGCGTTACCTTAAAACGTCGTTTTAAAGTTATTTACAAGCTACTGTGACCCTGCTCAAAACCAAACAAAAGCTTATTGTTAGCTAACGGATGAATTCTAGCCACCAGCTAACAGCTAGCTAAAAGTGCTACGTGATGTTGATACTGTGAGGATAAGTTAGTAAACTTGTTGTGAATTAGCTAGTAAATAATGCTGTCGCATTTTAGCAAAGCAAGGCCAGGCAGGATAGTATGCTAGCTAATGGCTTACTGAAATGGGGTTGTTTTGTGTACTTTGTTTATTTTAGCTGATGCCGTATGTTATATCAAACATCCACAAGACAGTACGCAACTGCCAAACATTCGTGGAGGACCTGCCATGCCTACATGTGGAAATTTCAGGTATTTAGATGATGTATATATATTTTCACTTTATAATTTTGCTATTACTGTGGCAGCAATATAAACTTAGGGAAAAGGACTAGCCATATAACCTTTGTGATACTTAAGACTCAACAGACTGGGTATGACAATGACATTTTCATTACATGAGGTGAAATATTATCATACAGCTTTGATAAGCACAAAGTAACGGCTTTCAAGTTTAGTGTACTATGCCTATGTGGCAACCAGCTTCTATGGCACAGTACTATGATAGTGCAGTTGCATGGTAGTTTGGGCACCACCATGATGATACATTTTACAAGTACCATGGTATCATCAGGTTTTATGTGGTATTACTATTGTGGTGTGTATTTTTCAACTCATGCAAGCCATACAAGCATGGTTAATCCTATGTGGATTTTAGATAGAGTCCATTTAGTTTTCATGCATTTATTCCGATAACGAACCAAAAAGTACATTATGATGCGTTAGAAATAAGACATTCAAAATGATGTAAAGTTTGATGCTATGTCTCTTTAGAGTGCCTTCAACACATACTCATCAGCTAAATGCATGTTTGTATCGCCATGTTTTTTTTTTTTTAGAGGTAATCATACTTCCAAGATGAAGTGAATTGCCTTTTCCTCTTTATTAGCTTTCCTTTACTGCTTCTGTTTTATCTCTTGTGCTGATTCCTGGCCGATTGGAGAGTTTGAGCGTTGTGCTCGTGACAGTGATGATAATGGTGAAGACTGTCAATAGGATGACTAGATGACAAACTTTATTGCGTGTGTGTGTGTTCCTGTGACTTCTCTTTGTTTGGGAGTCATAGATGCCAGGTGCAAACAGAGTGGCATTAAGGACAGAATATGACTTTTGGTTATTTTTCAGCACTTTCCTGACGGGACAGTGAGCTCTTGAGTTTAGTGTTTTGGTGTGGCTTTCTACTGACGTTGGGCCAGCAGGCATTTGTTACGTTCAGCCCAGCCTAGAGAGGAGATGGTGAACATGTTGCGCTTGAGTGACAGAGCTCATGTGGGGCATTAAAAAAACAATATAACTTTAACTTTGCCGCGTAATGTGTTACTGGACATGAACTCAAGCCTTAGCTGTGTGCAAAAGCAATTCAGTCGTAAGTGAACGAAGAACTAAGCGGGATCATGTCTTCTCCACACTGGTAACGACTAAAAACAGCCCCATCATAGTACATGCGAATGCAGAATTAAGTTTGCGGCCCGTTATAACTGATGAATTGTGCCTTTTTAAAAATTAATGGTGGCAGTGTTAAACTTCTAAATCCATCAAAATGTTTACACTTTCCTATCTCACATGGCCATCAAACTATTTTACCACTATTTATACTCTTAGTTCTCATGATGATACTGTCTGTATGTTTTACAGTTCAGAGAAACAAATGCACCCTTTTCTTCATCCATTTAGACTGGCCACATTAATACTGCTAGATGAAAACACCAGTAAGCTAAATGCAATTTTTTCTCACCTCACCCCATTACCTCGGTCAATATCTAATCTACCTCTTCCTCCTTCTGATGTTTCTATTGATTCTCCAGACAAGTTTTACCATGGTCCTTAGCATGTGTATTAATGATCTCTCCCTTTCTCTGTCTTTCTGTCGTGCACACACACGCACACACACACACACACACACACACACACACACACACACACACAGAAGCAACTGGTGTGCTGCTAGGTCGAAGACACTTTGACAGGGATGCATGTGTGTGTGACTGTAAGTGTGTGGGAGGGTTAGCAGTTGAGGGATTTGAAATATCAAGCAGAGACTGATGGAGGCTGAGTGAAATGGATCCAAATGTGCTTGGATTTGTAATGTTTTCCTTAAAGCTGGATTTCAGTTGATTGGTCAGATTGAGAAAATGTGGTCTTTGGTCCACAAGCAGATTGAGCAAATGTTCTTGCCTCACTGTCTGCTGACCTAGGTGGTTAGGCAACATCGGGGTGGTAGCACTGCACCACAGCACACTGCACTAACTGCTGATGCCATCTGCTGGCCAAAAGTATAAACTGCAATCACAGTGTTAAACCAGATCCACCAGATCAAATACCTTTCCACAGGCTTTTGAAGCATTTCTAATACTGTGATCATCAGTCCTTGCCTGCTTTGCTTCATTTTACTCTTACACTTGCACATCAGTTTTGCTGCACAGAATTTCTGTGCTTGACAGAAGTGTGCAGTGTTTTGGAAAAGATGAAACAAACAGATGTGTCCAAAAAGAAAGGATAAGAGGAGACATCTAACATGCTTCTTGCAGGATGGGTCCATCTACATGCTTCAAATTTGTGCTAAATTACCTCTGCCAGTGGCAAATAAAACATCTCTGTGAAGGCAGTATTCAAAGTCTGACATCAAGCATTTGAAATATCAAGCAACAGAAACACAATTAGCTTGAAGAGTATTATGAAATGATGTCTGCTCTCTCTGTAATTCAAGATCTAAATCCTAGTCGCTGCATTTATGAATGAATGAGCTTTACCACCCGTTGGTATTTTTTGCCTCTTTGGAGTTTAAATGTATGCAAAGATCAAAGCCACCCTTCAGGAGGAAGAGGTGGTGCAATAAGCAGAAACCCCCAGACTATTCACACAGCAGTCCCTCTCCTCCTGTAACCGAGTCGCAGCCTTCCTCACACACTCAGAGGTGCTGCTGCAAACGGCCACCAGGGGGCAGGAGTGCTCAGGAGTGTTTTTTTTCTCCCTCCCGCCCTCCCTCTTCTCCCCTCATGCCTTCTCTTCAGCTGTTTGTCTGCTCAAAGTGAATGTAGAAACACACATGCACGCATACACACACAAAAAAAATCACACATACACTGAACTACATGTGAATATGAATATTAATTTCCTTGGGGAAAATCTAGATGTTTACTCACAGTTGTACATATTCAAAATAAAAAATGCCTGTGCAGACATCTCGTCGCAGTTGCTCCCGAGCTTGGGATGACATTGCAGTTTCTCTCTGAGACCATATTATGCTCGTATGTGGCCCTGAAGTGACTTCACAAGGTCACAACCTCCCCATTCCCCCACCACTCATTGCTCCACCGCTCCACCGCTGCACCGCATGATCAAGGTTTAGCTGCATCAAACATCCCTTCACAGCGACACATCTACTGACTCCCTATTTATACCAGATTGTTAATGGCTACTGTTATTAATTTCACAGGGAGGCAATCAAACAAAGCCTTACACTGGGGGTTGCAGCAGATGTCTGATGTAACCTTCAAAGTCTTTTTCAGACGGACCCTTAGCAGGCGGGCCGCAACCTTGGTGTTGGGAAGATGAAATCAGTCGGGGGAAATGAGAGTAAGACAGGAAAACAGGACAATAAAATCGAAAGCATGTATAAGATGTAGGTGGAGAGAGTGGAAGCGAGTGACGGAGGGCGGGCTGATATCAAAGAGGCCTTTGTTCAAGCCTCCTCCAGTAGCTGTATGAGGATCAGAGCCAGAGAGCAGTGGACCTTGAGGACCTTGAGAGGGGGAATTGAATGCTTACGCTGCAGAACTCTATCTTCAAGGCTCTCTGCCCTCAACTTTTTCATTTTTTATCATTAATTATTTCTCGCTAATTGCTGGGATTAGAAAAAGAGGGAGAGAGAAAGGGCGCTCTGGGTCTCTGGAGTCTTAGACCAGTGTGTGTGTGCGCGTGTGTGTGTGTGTGGTGTGTGCATATGCAGTATGCCTACATATACACTTCTTCCCCGTATATAAAGAAAAGAACAAGGGGGAGAAGCACAAATTAAACTTTCTTGGTCAGCAAGGTTGTTAGCACTCTGTAGTTGATTGTGCTTGTTGAACCATAGAACTATTTCCATTAAGTTTAAGAAGATGGTCATAGCCCAGCAATGTCCTTGTACAGTGGTTAACACTGGAGGTGATTGGGTTTCATTTTTTTTCCCCTAGCCTTTTCTGTGAGAGTATTTTCACTCGCTGAAGCCATAGAGTGTTTGATAGACGCATTCATTTAGACATATGGCACTTATTTCAGTTGTGAGTATTGCTTTTACATTCTCCAAAGGATGCTGTTGTAGATTGCTGTGCTTTTAATACCTTTGAGACAGCCATTTTTCTCTTCATTTCAGTATGGTAGGAAGACTAACTTAGAGAGACTTTAAACTTGCTGAGGCTCGGTTATCCATTACAGTGATGTCTCGTTTTATTTTTGTCAAAGGTACTTTATTGATGATATATTTAACACTGCAGACTTATTTGAAAAGTCTCCTGCTGACTCCTGCTTTTACGTGCTGGAAAAAAGCTCCAAAATCAGAGACGTACGAGCTTCTTGATGAACAGCACTTGCAAGATACATTTGAGCCGTATTTAAACACAGAAGACACACAATAAACAAACATTATCAGCAATTTAGCAACTCTACGGAGTGACAATTGTTCAGTCTATACTGGAGTTATGCTGTTTGTGTTATGCATGGGATACAAGGCATGCAACTGAATCATCCTCGGCCTATTGAGTCCTTAATGTTGGTGGGCATATTTTGCCAGAAGTGATGAGAGGGTGCAGCTGGGGAGGAGTGATGGGTGGATCTGATTGAGAACCTTAAGGACACTATGTCCGCTAAGTTATCTGCTAACACTAGTGCCACCTAGGTAGCTTGTTCAGCAAGATGCATCCTTAATTCAAAGTTTACTGTGAAAACAGGCTTAAATAGACTTCTATACATTCATATGTTTTTTGCAGTCACTCCCTGCTGGCCATTAGAAAGAATGCAGGTTTAAGTCACTTCCACACTGGTTTCACTTGTCAGACCTGGAGCCTACGTCCACTCCTTTTATACGGTCTGTGACCAAAACATGTCACAACACTACACGGCTACTGACACATACTTTTATACTCTGTCAGACTGTCAGTACTCTGTGATTGAAGACGAACCTAGTCAGCATTGTAATGGATCAGCAGCTCCTTTCCCAAACCAGTGATGGAAACCCAGTGTGAAATCGTTTGCCCTCGTGCATCTTTGGTAATCTGCGCCACATTCACTGACAATCCCAGACCCATCACTCTGTCCCTCTTAGGAGCCAAACATTGAGAGGCTGGTCCAGACTGGGCATTGTGCCGACAGCTGCACTTGCCAGCGACAGTGCTCACCAATATTGAGGAAGCTTCCTGGGCTGGGCTGCAAATACATTAATCATTTCTCTGAACCACAGTGCTGTCATGGGATATTAGTCTTGCCAGCTGTGAAGTAATAAGATGGAGGGCAGGAAGAGTTTACATCATTGCTATAGCCACATAGTGTGCAATTGTGCCACCCACAATGGAATTCTATCCCCGAAGTACATCTTGCCTTTTTAATGTTCAGATCAGAATAACCAAGAAACAATCTTTACACAATTTTTTGCACAGATTACACACATGAGATGTAACCTGTTAAGTAGTGAACTTTTAAAGTGCTGGCAGGCGTATTTGGTTACTTGTGGGCAGAGCCAGG
The DNA here is from genome assembly GCF_051107435.1 of Chaetodon auriga. NCBI lineage: Eukaryota > Metazoa > Chordata > Actinopteri > Chaetodontiformes > Chaetodontidae > Chaetodon > Chaetodon auriga. Next base: position 13,609,501 of record NC_135095.1, on the reverse strand, counting down.
CTAGTGAGAGGCCGTTCACGGTCGTGTAGCCACATGTTCTTCCAGGTTACACTAGTGCATGTCATTAAAAAGCATCTTGCTGCACTGTTGAGCGGCCTTAACAGTAGCTGTCCGTTTGGCTCGAGCTGTATTTCTAAATGTAGCACCTGCTGGCGTAATCTTCATTCAGCAAAACATAACTTGGTTACTCGAATCACATCGCCTGCAGAGAGTGAGAACCCTACACTCCCCATACTGAGCAGGTGAAAGGGCCCCAGAGCCCCATAAGGATGAATGGTCTCACCCTGATGGGTTGTGCACATGCTTGCAATTTCTCAGAGTACCAAGGCAACCGGACACGTTGCATCAGTACACTGCCTGTAAAGTCTCATAAGGGAGCCAAGCCTGTATGAAATCAAACCCTCTTTTTTATTAACGTATGGCTCGTTCCGATGGTGCCCCCATTCATCATGTTTGTGATCAATTCACCCTGCACGTTATCTGCCTTCCAATGAGCTAAGCTTTATTTATTATCAGCTGATAATAAAAGTTCTCGTCGAGAGCACAGCACACACATGTGGCGGATGGATGAACCTGCTGTGCTGCTTCCTGTCGTGTTTTACAGCTCACCTGATGCCTGTATAAAATATATAGTATGTATGTCCAAGTTCAGTGCAGTCGTTAAAAGTGCAGCTCGAGCAGCAGAAATGCTAATGTGCTTTGACTGGCACCTACTGACTGACACTAATGCCACAGTTTCCAACTCTAATGTCACCACAGCTAATTGATCAGATTGACTTTGGACATTGACATACAGCAACTTAAAACCTTCTTCAGATAACTTGCCACCTGTAGCACGAAATAGTGTCTTTTCACGAAGTTCACTGAGGTGAATCTGGGAAAATATTATATTCCCTTCTTGACTTGTGAAGCAAAATACTGGATGTACCAGTATTTTAAGACAAACGCTTTTCAATCAGTATTAATTTCTGACATTTTTGGGTTACAGGCTATGTGTGCAGTTTGCTTGCCGCTGCTGTTGGCAGGGCACTGGACCACAGCTGTAACATTAACCCCAGCTTGTGCTCAGAGGAGTTGGGACTTTTGGTTAGCGTGTTACTCCTCCTCTTTCTTCGCCCTCTCTCCGGTTTCTTTTTTGGCCTGCTGCCCCAACAGTGTGCTGACATTTTAGCATTAGTAGTTCTGTCAGAGTGTGAAAGAATCAGCCCATACTGCCCCCCCCTTAGCGCCCGAGGACAGCAGTCTGATTGGTATGTGTGTTGTGTGTATTCTCCACACCAAGTGATGTTGTTCTTCAGTCAATACAGCAGCCTGCTGTGTGTCATCGGGAATGAAGGCACCTCATAGCCTTTCAGCCCCTCTAAATCCACCCGAGATGATTCTATAACAGAGTGTCAGAGTTCAAAACAAACAATATTCTCACTCAATCCATTCATAAAACCACTGTCCTGTTCGATCACATCACTTTGCAGCCATCCGTACTCTGTCGCCCAGCCTCGTCTCTGCCAAAATTCAAGTGCCAGGCCATGGGCTGAGACCTTGTGGGTCATTTGCAGAACACAGGGAGCTGGCTGTGCTTATAGCATGAAGCCGTCGTTGTGTGGTGCCAATATGGAACAACCTGAGTTCAAACTCCTGAGTACCCAGATGGACTACTGGAGGGCAGAAAGGGGGACACATTTGTTTAGTCTCGCAGTGCAGCAGACGAAGGTGTGTGTGTGTTTGTGTGTGCGCGCACATTTTCATTTTAGATTATCAGAGGGTATTGTGCTTATGTCAGGTATGATAAAATTAATGTGTTTTTGTTTGAGTGTTAGATAGGGAAGAGTATAATGTGTTTGGGCGCGTGGCCTGGCCTGCCTGTTGTGCTTAGTGTCAGGATACAGTGTAACTGTGTAGAGAAGGCTGGCATGGCTGGGCATGCCCCTTGCACCCCCACAGGGGTTTTGAAAAGTGCACATCTCACCAAAATGTCACTTTAGCTACAGTGAGCCACCCTAAACACCACCAAGTGCTCTTTCTCTTTCTCGCTCTGCACCCTCTCTTGTCCTCTTTCACTCTTACTTTTTGATGAACACACCTGAATAATCCCCTTGAGAAAGGAGAATGGAAATGCCAAGAAAACTCTCGTACACTGTAATGAACCGCTTGCTTGGCAGTACGTGCAGACTGTGTGTGTGTGTGTGTGTGTGTGTGTGTGTGTGTGTGTGTGTGCGTGCAGTACCACATGTATGCAGACATATTAGTCACAACTGTTACGGAAAATGTGTCCACTTGAGAGGATGATTTTTGTGCACGAGTGAGGTTCACTAATCTCCTTGTATGTTAATGATGAGAAGAGGCATATATTGCCTCAATTCAACATCTCAAATGCTACATGCGTAGTTATGCAATTATGATAATAAGCATTTTACAAGCTGCAAAAGAGGCGCCAGGGGCCAAATGGGGAGATGAGGGAAAAGTTACTTAGGCCTTGAAAATAATTTGACGGTAGTTATTACAGGCTTATTGCTGTGGATGACATCTATTTCTCTGGTTTCTGACAGCACATCATCCTGACTTTCCTATAATAGCTCTGGTTGGCAGATCAGGACTGGTGAGAATAAATTAGAAATGATTCCTAGAGCGCAGTATTAGGAGCTTTTTTTAAATAGTGCCACTTTTATGAAAAAAGGGCCATGTAATCACTCAGGCTAGACTTTGATTAAGCGGTAAAGTGAGCTGGTGAAAGTGTGGATTTCATGGTGACAGAGCTTATTTGGTTTTGACAGTTCATCCTCCATGTCTTTCTCTAATTCCAACCTTTCCTCATCCTTCCTGTTACGCCGGACCCCTTTCATGTTACATCCTATTCTTCATCTCTGTGCTTGTGTCATTTCTTCGTGTGCTCATGCTGTTATCGCATGTATTCATTTGTACAATCCTTTATGCTGTCTCTTTTACTTTAACATTACAATAGCTATTACAAAAGGTCCTGCTTTATTCCTGTGATGCCTTCATTCCTTTGCACAGTAGTGATTGTCATTGCCTTTGCCATCATAGGTTTACACCGGTACTCTGTGTACATCCCTGCACCATGGCAATGGCATTCAGAGACATGCTGTACTTACTAAGTTCAATGCAACACAATGGAATACATCTCTCCTTAGTCTTTACATTGCTCCTATATTTCAGACTACAGTTTAATGCATTCATACAGCAAGTGATTGGAGGTCATTTATTATCTGCATATATATGCGTTTTAATAAACACCACCTTGGGTTATGATTCGGCAGTGAGCAAGATTGAAACTTGGTTAGAAACTTTCAATAAACACATGAATTGATAGCCATGGTGTACTGCCTTTGCTAGCCCTGCTGAAAACACCAGGATAAATTAAAAGAAAAATGTGTATATTCAGGGTCACATGGGATCAGGGTGCCTTGACGCAGCTGGGGGTGGGGAGATATTGACTCACTGAAGACCAAAGTTCCTCCTTTCTTTATTGAAGCACTGGAATGTGTGATGGTGATGTGGTGCTTGCTGTATAGCTTGCTGTAAGTGTTCCCAGTAGATTTGCTGAACTGTGGCATAGTGTGAAGTGTGTTCAAGGGCATATTGGCTGCTGTCAGAGTGCTTAACATTTTCTACCAGCCTTGGCTCAAAGCGCGTGTGTGAAATGATAATCTTCGCTTAAAGTGATTGATCTTTTGTTTTTAAATTCAAATTGCCTCCCAGTGTTTTCTTTGAGTGTGTGCATCTGTGCATCCTTTCCATGTGTGCATCTGTGTGTACATTTTATATGGCCTTACCCTGTTTGTGTGTATGTATGTGTCAGTCAATCTTTGGGTGTGTGTGAGTTTTGTGAGCCTTTACATGAGCAATTTGTGTTTGGAAGAGGTCTAACTTAAAGAGTGTGTGCTCACTGGAGTAGGTATCTGTGTGTGTGTGTGTGTGTGTGTGTGTGTGTGTGTGTGTGTGTGTGTGTGTGTGTGTGTGTGTGTGTGTGTGTGTGTGTGTGTGCGTCTGACCTCCTAGCACAAATCCCCGTACTTGACTGTGTTTGATCTTTTATCTCCAAAACACAAAGATTGAATAGCACTGTACGTGCGGACTATAAAGCGATTAGCTCGGAGCTCAGAACATATTGATCAAGATTATATTTGAGCGCAGGTCTGCGAGAACTGGCAAAGCACATTCATCAGTTATGGCAGACACATTTAAATTGTAATTACTCAACAATGTCAACTCCGCTCCCTCCCTTCCACACCTGCTTTTACACACTGTTATCCATATTCATGATTTAAGAGTTGCACTCGTCCATCCTGGAGGAAAAAATATACAGATGTTTTCGGCCGATGAAAGAGACAAACATACGAAATTAGACACGCTTTTGAACCCAACGGCAGATCCAAGAGCACACGCTTAAAATAAAGGACACACCCACATGTAGACAAACACACACACACACTACACGCATTAGCATTTCAAACAGCAGCATGCAGCCTAAATGGCTCATACATAATATGGGACATACATTAAGACACTTACAGTTACTACTGCTGTGGCTCCAAACATTTGCTGCCCCATGGATTAAATCTCATTTATGCATATTTAACTGCTGTAGGATTAGAATTATCACTCTTGTCCAATTACTCTCTTCCCGGACCCATTTGCATTCTTGCTCTCTCCCCCTCTCTCCGTCCTCTTTTTATCTTTTTCTTTAGATTTCTCTTTTTTCTCTCCTTCCGTCTTTTGCATTTGCAAGGTTATAGAGTGGTAATTAAATAAATTGGAGGATAGAGAGTAATCACATCTTTCTCAGAGCTGTGTGATAAATGCTTTGTCCTGATGACACCACAGCCAAAATCAAAGGAAAAATTTCCACTACATCTGTCTCCTCTGTTTGTCCTTCCCTCCCCCGCCCCCACTAATGATCAATATGTCCTAATGTTTCAGACTTGCCTCAGTCTCACTTATCTCTTTTCTATTAATATGCAAACACAGTTACGCACAGAAGTCGGGCCGTAGTAAGGGAGGAGACGGTTAATTTTACTGTAGCCGCAGGCAAGCATCTGGAAACAGAGTAGAGAAACATGTAGTGAGAAAAAGAAAAAAGGACGAGAGGAAGTTCGAAGGGGTAGAGATGGTGAGAGAAAACAGCTGGTGAGGTCTAGCAGTGCTGTGTTTGCAGAAAACGTAGGCAGCTGGTGACCCAGAAACATCCTCTCCTCTTCCCAACACCCAAGCATTGCTGCAATCACTGCAGCGAGAGAGGGAGAGAGTCACTACTACGTATTCAGCCTCAGCACCTAATACAGTGGTTAATTACCATAATGATACACAGATAACAAACCGAAAAAGCGGCCACGAATACAGAGTTAAACTGACACTGTGCTTATGCAACATCTTACTTCTGCTCCAGCATCCACAGAACATTGTGGGTGCTGTGCAGTTCAGGCATGTGTCGGGCGTAGCCCCCCTGAGTTGTTGGTCTGTTGTAGGACTTTATTTATGCATATGTTTTTATCTATATTTTTTCTTTTAAATATGCCGCTTAATTGCAAAATCAGAGGTAAACAGAAGGATAAATTGTACATCTGAGCCTGCGAGGGATTTGTGCTGTGCCATCTCTGCATTATACAATTATACGCCAGGATTGTTTACTTTGCTGCTTCTGCTTTATCTCACTTCAGTTCAACCTAAATGTAACTGATCTGATTTGTGACGAGTCATACTTTTATTGTGGTATTGTGCATGCATGGATTTATTTTATTTTATTTTTTTGCTCCGCTTCACTTTTTAGCCTGTGTGCTCTGCAGTGGTGTGTGCACTGATTATGTTATTAGCACACATTTGGATGATAATATTGGCCAGACTACAGCGAACAATTACTTGCCTGATTGACTGGCCCAAAACAACATTAGCTGAAGCTTTTGATTTCTCGAATAATCAACACAAATGAAGAGGCTAAGTGGTTAATTTGCAGCTTTATTGCATGATTTAATAAGGTTTTCATAGATCCCCTATGGATTTGCTTACAGTTTAGCTGAATAATGAATAATGCTTTGCAATCTTTCCCCGTTCAGTCACAGTCAGATATCATAGCAATTGAGTTTGACGCGAGTATTATCTGCAGAGTGGTATTCCATTTCTTATTAATGAATCCTACCCAAATATTCTGTAAAGCTTTATGAATCTTAAGCGAAACTTTGGCTTAATTCATTTTCTATGAAAGCGCACATTCCATTTAGCAATTAGATCGCCTTGATGGGACGCCGGCGGGGATGCTCGCACGCATAAAGAGCTTCATGAATGTGGCTGCGAAGTGACAACCATGATGACGGACCCTGACATTAAAAGCTTTAGGTGCAATAAATGAGAACATTCGATTTAGATGTTTATTTGTAATGAACTGCAGAATTTCACATTCGCATCAATTTATATGCACACCAGCCAGTGTATCCATTACCATGGCAACACACTGTTACTCAGTGCGCTCTCCAGAAGTGATTTGCAAATGTCCTCTCTCTCTTCCCCTCCCCTCCCTTCTTCTCTTCATCCATTTCTTCCTCTGACACTGTTATTCTTTTGCGTTCCTCTTCTCAGTCCGTCCACATCTTTAGTCAGCAGTGCAGCTGCAGTAGGAATACTGTGACCCGCTGGTTAATAATAAAAAGGCTGATAGGTGGGATTAAATTATTATGCACGTAGAAGAAGAAGAAGAAGAAGAAGAAGAAGAAGAAGGTGCATATGCTTCATATACCTGTCTGTGCCTTTGAGTGCTCTATTCAATCCTTACCCACACTTTTCTGGCTAATTTTTCTATTCCTTTGTGCCCTTTGTCTCCCTCTCCTCTCTGCTCTGTCACTTCCTCTTAGAAGCCTTCATCTTGATGTCTTCCTCTGCATTGACCCTGCTTCTTTGCTTCTCCTCTGTGAAACTTTTTTCCTTTTTTTTTTAAAAAATCTCCCTTTACATTTTTTGCTCTCCCAGCAACTTTTGTCTATGGACAATATCGCTCCCATACATAGAGGAGTATCTTTCTCTGTTATTCTTCTGTTTTGTATGCTCTTCTATTCTCACTCCCTCCTTGTAGGAGGAGCACACCCTATTTTTTTTTTGTCGGCTGAAGTCCTTATCAAGCGTGACTCACAATTCAACTATTTCTACAGTGGAGCTTGTCCTCTGGAGTCTTGCTCTTTTCCTGTCTTCTTACACATTTTATCTCTTTTCAGCATTTCCTTCAATTTTTCTTGCCCTGTTTTTTGTATTCTACATAATCTTACCTCTCTTATTATCTCCACATACCGCATAGTCTTCTCTCTCTCTCTCCGACGTCTCCCTCGCTCTTTCTCACATCACCGTCCCTTTCTGCTCTCCTTCTTGAGTTCTGTAAACATAAACATTTTAGGTGTCTGCCATCGCAGATATCCAGGGCGAGTCTGTCACCAGAATCATTTCAATGCTAATTTCTCTGGCATCTGTGATAAATAAATTCACTCTGACAAACACACAGTCGTGAGCTTCAGAGGATTGGACCCGTTCGTTTTTATTCTTGCCTCCCTGACTGCCTCTCCCTCTTTTCCGGGTGCTGGGCCATCAGGATCTGTGGCCAGCCGCATTCAATAAACACACACAGACACGTGTACACACAAACACAGCCGCGCACACACATATTTACTCTCAGCAGAGTCAACATGCACATAGTGTATGCATACACAACACAGCATATATTGTACACAAAACGAAATTGCACAACAATACTGTAGCATACACACATACTGCACACACTAATGCACACAAACAAACATTGCCGCAGATGTACAGGACAAACACACGCGCACACACATCCAGACTGTGCGGGCAGCTGCACACATTCATACATATTTTCACATTCAGTGCAAGTTGTTTTATTACATCTATGCGGATACTGTCTTTGTTTATGTACAATGTAATTCCTAACCCACATTCTTCAGTTGAAAACATGTTTTCATGAGTGCAAGGCCGTGCATTCTGTTGGAAAGATTCATTCACAGTCCTCTCTGTGCACATCTGAGTGTGGAGGGAGGGAGAGGGGGCATGTGAAGACCAGAGACAGGATGTTGGACAGAGAACAGTTACATCTTTAATGTCTCTGTGCTCGTACAGTGTAGAGGGATTCTAGGGGAATCCTCCGCAATGCAGTGCTGTCATGGGGAGTGAGCCCCCATATCCCTCAGATGCAAGCTCATATAGATATTCATATATAACAGTTACGTATTCCCACAGCAGCTGCAACACGGCTCATGCACATTAAAATGATTCACTCAGATTGTGATTAGACACTGCCCGCCTTAAATAAAAAGATGCTGTGAGACGCTCGCTCTGAAGTATGTGCGCTATGTTATTGTACGCACTGTTGTTTTACATATTAATAGATATTCTCCAGTATCAGTATGTAAAATCTGAATTTGCATGCATGCACATGTAGAGTCAAACTGAAAACCTTTTTTTTTATGTACAAATTCTGTAACATATGCTTGATCATGGCTGTTTATGCATTTGCCAGCTCCTATCAGTGCTCACCGACTTGTGAAATCTGAGAATAATACGGATGGCAAAGCGAGGAAAACACCAAAGAAGCGCCCTGTGATGAACAAAGCTGGCCTTGATGACTGTTTGCAGTCTGGTTTTTATAGTGTATTTGACCGTTTGGACACACTTATGTGCTGTTGTGGACTAAAGTGGTACAGTAGTAGTGCTTGTCCTTTGCTGCTTCTTTTGTAAGCTCTGTATTTAGTGAATGCTGTGCCATCTTATAATGTTGTCTTTTTTTTTTTTTTTTTTTTTAACTTTCATTTTCTTTCAGCTTCAGCATGCACACACACACACACACACATGCTCACAGTTTCTCTCACATTCCCTCATACAGTAGGGTCTGTCTCCACCACTGGGATCGGGGGTCAGGCACTCAATATCTCCCACCTTGTCATGCTGTGAGGAGGCCACCACCCTAGCTTTGTTGTGTCGACACCTTGATCCTCTTAACCGTGCCACATAGAATTGGGAGTGTGTGAATAGCAGCCGTGTGTGTGGCAGCATGTGTACATATGTACACAAATCAGTGGTGCTTGTTGTTTGATGAGCATGTGTCTGTGTTGTTCAGTGTGTCGCTCAGTGTGTGTGAATTCTTTTGCTGCGATCCCTGTGAGTACCTGTTTGAACTTTAGTTTTCCAGGACATTTCATGATTGAGGACTGAAATCTATAATATTTTTAGCCATCTAAATGACTCTAGGGATGACAGTGTCAGGTGGTCAGTTGGTCAGTTGGTCCACTGTTTTGGCCCAGACTGAAATGTCTCAACAGCTACAGTACCACTACCTGTACAGCATGGATTAACATGAAATACTGTACAGACATTCAGAAGCTTCAGAGGAGGAATTCTCCCAGGTGATGCCCTGACTTTCCATCTAGTGCCATCAATGTGACAAATACTTTTGTTTTATGATCAAATACCTGAAATAACTATTGGCATTCCCATCAGCCTCGGCTGTAGTTTGTATTTAATACTAATTAGCAGATGTTAGCATGCTTACATTAGCATTTTGCCCTATAAGTACAACCTCACGGAGCTGCCAGCAGGGCTGCACACTCTTAGTCTTGTTTAGTCAATATATTGCCCTTCGATGCTGGTATGGTTGAGAAAAAGGCACAGATTATGATATTGTCACTTCATAATAACAACACCAGAGTGAAATAACTGTAGTGTGAATATCTAGTTACAGAATTCCTCTTTAAATTTGATTTAACATTAGAATGAGGATCTTGTTTAGTCTAAGATGAGGGTCAGGAATCTTGTGGTGTTTTAAAGTTTGGATTGTGGTTTAGGTGATATGCGAAGTCAAGTCAGTATCAGTAATGTCGGGCTGCTTCTTGCACAGCATTTACAAGCGTGCTGCCCCGGTGCTGGCAACAGCAGGACTCATGTAACAACAGTAAATCATCGCACACTGGGAGGCTTGTGTCAGTATTCTTTATGAGCTTTTATTGTATTTATTCAATCACAAGTGCAACTGTGCAAACAACGTGCTCGCTCAGGTTCGCTTGCCAGCAGAAGTGTACTTACAAGTACAGTTAAATTACAGTGTTGGCTTACGTGCTCTTTTCCATGGCTTTGAACAGCGTGTCTGTTTTTTCTCTGCTGCCGCTGTCTGCTGCCCCAGACTGTTAATTTAGGATACTGGCTGTGTAAGAGTGAGGGGAGCTCTGCCGGGGAATGTGAGCTGCTAGCAAAAGAGGAGAGTGTGTCTGGACTCCCATAACAGGGCAGCTACTCCCTCACCTTGTCTAAACCCACCCCCCACTCCCCAAACCACCCCCTGCCCCTCTGAGAAATCAAGGAGTCTTGTGTGTGGTCAGTTCCCTGTGTGCCACTCTGGGATCAGACCTCAGGCGTAGACTACCTGAACAGGGGTCAGGGTTCAGAAGGGACAGTTGCCCATGTCTTCCTCACCAAGAGAACAGAGTTTGAGTGAGAGCATAAACAAGCAAAGCATTTTAATAAGAAGGGTGAAGGCACGAATATGACTTTGACAAAGAGGAAGGAAAAATGGGCGGGCTGCAGAAGAAATAATCAATGTCTCTGAATGCATCTGTGGGTGAGATGAGCCAGAAAAGTGTGTGCACAATGGACATGAAGGCCACAGAGTCAATACACGCTGGCTGTGGTAAAGCCGGTTGTGTGAACACTGACGGAACAGACTGTGTTGTCCCTGCATGCTGAAAGCACACAAGAGTGTACAGCGTGGACTCTGTGAACTTTATCGCTCGTCACAGGTTTGCAGTTAGCTGTGCAGCACTTGAAAAAGGTACATTTTGTTCCACTTTTCAAACATGCCTTTTAATGGCAAGAGGAAGAGTACACCGATTCAGCTGATGTTAATGTTACAAGTACTGAAAACGATCAACAGGAGGAAGAAACAGACAAAGGAAATGTTATTTCTAACAAAGTGTGCTCATGAATCCAAAGCTGACTGCTATGCTTGCACGTACACATAGATTATGCCCTTCTCCATATTTAGAATACACACATTTGTTCCCTCCAGTGCCTCCAGTAAAGTAGGTGGTGGTGGTATACAGTCTCAAAAGTGATGGTTGTAAACTGCGGCCTAGATTTCGCCAATGTTAGTTAAAGTCTGTAATAGCTGTTTTAATCCATTATGACTACAATGTGTTGCATTCTTGCTTTCAGCCATCTTCAGTAACACAGTTGAGATGTACATCATTTCTAAAACCCCCAGACTTCATTGATGCCACCGATGCCACCGATGTTTCCTCGCACATCAAATGACTTTCTGTATTGAATTAAATAGCACCCACAAATAATGAAAATGACAAGGTAGGAAGAAGATATAGGACAGTATTTTTAATATTGCATATATAATGCAGCATATCTCTGCCGTGCTAAGTAGATATCAGGGTAGATTTATGTTAAATTCAGGGACACACATGCACACACAATTCCACCAACCACCAGGCACCTGCCCTGACCTTATCTAAGGTCATTTCAAATCAGCCCCCCCCCCCCCCACCTCTCCCTTTTTCTCGCCTTAATTTCTTAATCAACCGAAATTAATTACACATCGCTTTGCATTACTTCTCTCAGCACGGAAAGCATTGAAAGTGGTCTGATGCTTTAGCCAGGGGTTTTTTTTTTTTTGTTGACGACATTTTTTTCCTGGTGTGGTTGGCTTTAAAATGAACTTTAGTGGCACAGCCTTAAGGTTGAAGTTGATGTTTAAGCTTTGCTTGGGTTTTGCTATCTGATTTAGTTGCCATTAACTGTCCATTGAGTTTCTTTCCCGTTTCTGTCTCTCTCACTCTCACTGTGGCTGTAGTGTTACGTGTGCCCTTCGACGCTTTTAGCTAGCTCTCCTCTCCCCAGCTGAGTGTGCATCTGTCCTCTACACTTTCAGCACAACTTCCTGTGACAGTATTTGTACATTGTGTGTGTGTGTTGGGGGGTGGATGTGTGTGTGTGCGTATGTGTGTGTGTCGCTGTGTCCTCTAACTACGCTCTCCATGTGGAAAGCAGAGTGATGCAGGATGCTGCTCCAGCAGGAACGTGGCTGCAGGCTTTCAGTGCCATACATTGTCATTGTTAAGACGTCTGAGTGGGTGTGTGGACAAGCAAACTACTGTGACACACGCACACAAAGTGTAATGTGTAGTCCACAAGGCCGACTTTTCTCCTTAATCGTGCAGCACGGAACTTTGAGCATTTCACCTCTTTCGCCGTCTCGCTTACCTTCCTGCAGTACGAGTACCTGAGACAGGATGTGAGTGAGAGAGTGGACCAATATCTGACAAGACACATCTGAAGGATTAACAAGGACTCTCCCTGGAGAACCTTCGTTCCATTAGTACGTTCTGTCACACACCTCCTCCTGCAGACTTTGGTCATTAAACCTAAGGACACAGACTCCAAGACAATTTTTCATTATAAAAACCTGTGCAGCTCCGTGTCCCTACGTCTCAGAAAACCTATTTGTGATGTGAGTTGAATAAATTCGCATGCTTATGTTCAGTGATGGCATAAATTGTGGCAGCTTTGGGGAATCTACCCTTGAAATAATGCATGGTCTAATACCTGACACGGCATATTTGAGTATAGTAATAAGACACCTCTGATGATAGAGTAGGGATGCACCAATCTGACTTTCCTCCTCTACGATACTGATTCTGATGCCTCGACTCAGGGTGCTGTGCAAAACTGAATGTGTTACGCTTACAAAAAGAAGTTGCAACTTCTCTTAAAGTTGTGCCCTTTAGACTCCTGGCTTTTTCTGGCAGGAAGCCAGCCCGCCCATCAAAGAAACTTATGTTGAGTTTGCCTTTTCTCTTGCTGCAGTTGTCCCAGCAATTGCCTGAAACAGCCACCATCCAACCAGTGTTGGATCAGTGAAGCGACTTCCACTACTCTATATGCAATGTGGCTGCAAAAAAAAGTTGCTTCGACCAAGCTTCCCTCACCTGGAGGACCTTAATTGCCTGTCTAGAACCCAAAGGCTCAGTGGTGTGTGGCCCACTGAGATTTCCAACAGACTGTCAGCTCTATGCTGTTTGAAAATCCAGCTGATGTGCCCTAATTGACCCTTGAGTGCTTTGGCAGAGTGCCGGCACACCACACTGCTTCTCTACCATCAGTCTTCAATGCACACTGCCTTGGGAATCAACTATTCATCATATATTAGTATGCAAACAGCATGTTCCAAGGTCTTCTTAGTATAAGTAACTTATTTCTCAGATCTTTAGATGGTAGAATCCCTGAAATGTCATAGTATATGTACACACACACACACGCACAGTGATTATCCTCCTCATATAATTAAGTTGGTTGATCACTCATTTATTTACCTGTTTTTATATCAGGCGTCAGTCTTTAAGAGTGTTTGGAGCATTAAAACCCAACTGTATCAGTATCATATTTTAATCCTATACCTACAATATAGATGGTTATTCTTGTCATAATCCAATTTAACAGTGCCTTTCTACGTATTTATGTGTCTAAAGTGTGTCGGCTTTGTAAATAAACCTCCATTTTAGAAGTAGAATAGTGCCAGTTTATTGTCTGGAAATACATTTCCATGAAATATAATTTCACCATATATTTGCTACATTGCGGTAACTTGAACAGATTTATTTGACATGATTTATAGTTTCATTTATATTTCATCAGAAGACGCTTTTAGAGGTCACCTCATCTCAATGTACTGTGCTGAATCACAGCGGCATCCTGTTTTCTCATCCTTTCCAACTTTCCTCATCTCCTTTTAAACTTTCTTCATCCCCTGTCACGGTCTTCCAGCGCGAGGGCTGAAATAAAGAGCAGTAAAAGTTGTCTTGCACCCCTGCTTTGATAGAGAGGAAACCCTTTAAAGGACAGGTGAAGGGAGGGGTGGGGGGCATCGGGGGGAGGGTGGAGGAGTTCTTTTATTTCAACTTCAGTGCTCAAAAGATCAATATGGTCCCACGAGAACAGGAGATAAGAAGAGTAATATACAGCAGTAATGTGTCAGCATCACTTACCATCTGATTACCGCCTCTGTTGCTACCAATAAACATCATTGCTTTTTCAATTATTTATGACACCGGCAGATTGTATTCCTGAAAGCTAGAGGAAAGTGATTTTTCTTTGCAACCGGGCCTAGTGAAGCCTTTAGTTAGTTAGGTATTTTGAATTGCATGGGTAATGTAGGCACCCTCTCTTCTTTAGGATGATGATATAAGAAATTATGGCGACAGACCTTCATTTGAAAAGCTCAACATACGATTCAAATGTTAAAAAAAGACATTTGCTATATCCGTAGTGTATACAGGAGTCAACAGCTAACTGCCACCAACATGCATGTACTGCACATTCTGAGACTGCAAGAGGACGTAGCTGGATAGTCTGTACATGTATGCATGCAAAAGAGCAGTGGTGAGACAATAGCCAAGAGTTTTTGCTCTAAATCTGATTAAGCAGCATCTTCAAAATAAATGGAAAAAAGAAAAACTGCCTTAATGAGCAAAAATCACTGATTGTTGTCTGATTCAGGCAGGTAGTGCAGTCCAACAGCAGCTGATGGCCAACTGTTGGCTCAGGGGTTTAGGGCTGTTAGCGAGCCAGAATTGTAAACACTAATTGGGTCGTCCAAGTTTGAATTGACCCATTGCTCACTCTGTTCTACTGCTGCGCAACACGACAAGCTAATCAAAGATACTTGTTCATAATGTTCCACTGTGAATAGTTCCCTCTGTATTGTTGTATTTATTTATTAGGTTTTTAATCTGTTTATTTTATTCATAACTGAGATTCATTCCTGGCCTTTATGCTCTTTGCTCTTGCTGAGATTAATGCAGTCTAAGTTTCCGCTGAGACTGGCTTTCAAGAATCCCTTTCTTTCTCAAAAAGAAGTTTTCGTTTTACTCCCTCTACAATTTTGTTTTTATCTGTTAGATACTGAATGAGGCATTGTTCCTATTATATTATTTACTACTATTCATAACTATTTTCTCAGCTGAGTAAAGAACAAATGGAAAACGTCTTTTACTTATTAGAACTCTGTTTGATTTATGAAGACAGGGATTATGATGTCACTGTTAGTGTTTCAGGCCATTCACTTAAGCATGAGGTTCATTTCAGTTTGCTGAAATGGTTTCCAGAACTAAACAAACACTGGCGCTGGTGTTGTGTTTACACTTAAAGATACTTATACAACACTTGCACACAGCACATTTTCTACCATGAGTGTTTACCATCAGTTAGCGTTGTTCATTCACATTTTATTCAAGTTTTCATCCAACGCTGTGCTGGTGTAAACACTTACAGAATTAAATCAACACAGATTTTCTGTCATTGACTTTCTCAAGCACACACAAGCACTAAACCTTCTCTCCACTCCTTTCTCATCCTTTTTCAGCGTGTGCCCTGCTCCAACACTTCATTTTAATTTAGTTTACACACTCATGTGTCAGCCTCAATGCTTCCTGACCTTGGTATGTCCCTCTCTGCTGTGTGACAGCCTACAGTGTCTTTAGGCCCTCAAGGATAGCAAACAGTCAAAACCTTGCCCATCATTACATTATACAGCTAATGCAATAACAGTTAGGTGCAGGAAGTGTGCCAGCAAGCCCACTGCAGGCGACAAGGGTTCCTGCTCTGCGTGTACGTATTTGTGCTTGTGTATGCATTTGTACTGTATGTGTGTTTGTGCACCTGCACATTTACAGGGGCTGTTTGTCTGTATATGTGTGTGAGGGTTTAATGAAGCACTCTTAACTCAGCACATTCCCCCCCGGCATGGGCGACTCAGGGGCGAGGCTGTCAGACTTTGCATGAGTACACTGCCAAAAGATTGCCTTAGTTCCACACTGTAATGATAAAGCAAAGAGAGCAGACATCACTTTGCTCGCCAATCTTATTCCCATAATCCTAGTGTTATTGCATAGCCTGATACTGTGTGTGGTGGCCGGGGTAGAGCAACTTACTGCCCACATACCTGGACATGTGCACGCACACACATGCACGCTGTGGCTTGCTGAGGTTCGATTGGTGGGCTCAGCCGAGTGTGGCCAGATGTGTAGATGATATTTCACGAGGCCAGATCAATGACCTTCCTGTCTAACTTCAGAATTGCCTTTTTATTGTTATAGATTAAAGGGAAGGAACCCACAGTTGAACACATATTGATGAAGAGCACTCAGCAATGTCAAATCTATATGTATGCATGTCTGCAACACATGACAGCCCCTTAAGAGCACACAAGTTATATAATAACCTTTATTGTTTGGTGAGGCTGAGAGGATACTGCTGTTGAGAAAATAATGATCAGATTACAATAATGAAATTAATCATTACTTGCAGACCTACATAATACTAAACCGGCAGCTTTGTGGGCAGTTTTCCTGTGAATCCCCATGCTGAACGTAGTGATGGGGAGGCTACATTTCTCCCTTTGTTGTTTATCTGCAGCACTGATTCCAAAGAAAATGCATAGACTGATTTATTCTCATTGAAACATATGCATTCTGTTATACTTTACTTACGCTAGCAGACTACAAAATCCACTCTCAGATCTTGATATGAAAGCATTTGGGAGTGCTAATTACAAAAACCATAAAGTTGTAAAAACAAGAAGCACTTCAATCTCAAAAACCTTCATCATACAATGTCTTCGCTCTGTGTGAACTCACGGCACCCAGCAAACACCAGATGATTACATGATTTTGATTGTTTGTCACTCGCTCTGGCTTTTATGGATTTTCGCTGGCTGCTTCCAGTTTTCATTTGTATGATCAAGTTGTCAAACAGTCCCTCTTCCACCTTGACTTAGAGGACAGCTTTACCAAGGCTGTCATGCAAATCAGACTAAAATATGGACGAACTGTCTTTGAGGTAAACAGAGCGATCGGAGGCAGCAAAGAGAGGGAGAACGGGGAGAACACGAGTGGGACAAAGATCAAAGCACAACTGCGCTATGTGTTGAATACCAATAGGTGGACATTATGCCAACTACAGTATGTGTGTTGGCTCTTGATTATATTATATTGTGAGGACCCAAACCTGGTATTGCGCTCATGTCTTGGGAGCCAGCCAATCTGGTGGGGTTCAAACAGCGATCTCCATGCCGCATTTTTGAGAAATGCATTAAAAATACACTGATAATCAGTTCAGTTTTCCCTCATACTTGAAAGCCAGTGCCAGACTGATGCAAGTGCTTGTGAAGCTATTTTTAAAGGACAACGTATTGACTTTGCCTGTAGTTTGACGTATCTGAAGTGAATGTGACATAACCAACTCTTAGAGATTGGAAAAGGTTGCTATTTTGTTGCCATACAATAGCTAACATTTGGAGTAAGCTGTACTGTATACTAAACAAACAGACCTGTATAATACAGTTGTGTTTGTGTACTGGTACGTTGTAAATAGTCATGGAAATTTTAATATGGGTCCTTGAAAGGTCGTGTAAAAGTTAAGCAAGAGGAAAGTAATGTAGTCAGTGGAGAGTCCCCATATGGATAGACAACCTCCTGTGTGTTTGTGTCTCTGTGCGCTTGAATTTCTGCCTGTGTGCCAGCGCCTGTATCCACTCATTATGCAGAAATCCTAATCAAACACTGCTGAGCTCTGACCACCTGCACCCAGTTGTCAGCCAGCCGGCGTCAATTGTGTGTCTGCCAGCGTCTCTTAAAAAGAAATAATTTCATCACAAGTGCAATTCTGGTTTGTGCTTAATCTATAATTTAACGGCCACTTTTATCCAGAGTGATTAACAAAACAGAGTGCACTGAAAAGTGGCCTTACAAGCATGGCAAGCTTGGCGACGGACCTAATCAAATCTTTTTTACCAGCACAGCCACACAGTGCCAATGCACAAAGTAGTCTTATTAATCTCTTTATTTTTCTGTCATCTTGGGAGGTGAATTGGCAAAGTGAAAATCCTCATTAAAATGAAATCACACAAATCAAACTTTTGTATTATTTGCTGCAATATGTCACAAATGTCTCGAAGAATTCAGCTCATAGACCGGCTCCAAGGAGAGACATTGAAGTTATTTTAAAAGGACATTGTCACTGCTCCACTTGTTTGACAGTGACATTTTTGTCACCATTTTGGCTCAATGCGGCATGTTTACTTTGCCACTGGCAGCTAGAACCCCACTTTAGCTTTTTATACTCTTGGTTCAGCCAAGTGAGTGACAGCCATGTTGTAACCAGCAGCACAGTCCTGGCGAAGGATAGATAGCTTGGTAAACATCAATGGCATAGAAGCTCTTCTGTCAGATATAATTGCACTCTTCAGGGGTAGAGAATGATTCATCAAAGTCAAAGAGAAGGAAAAGGATCCATTCTGGGATGAGTGAAAGAACAGGGAAGAGTGTGAAAAATAATGGCGAGACAAGGGGTTTGGGATGTGGAGAGAAGGGGAGGGAGAGAACAGAGACCAGGGAAAATGGCACAAAATGAGAAAACTGTGAATGATAAATGGAGAGAGGGCGAGTTCTGGAAAGCAAGGGATATGGGGTAGGTGTTGTGTAACATTTATTCATGCATGCGTGTGTGTGGGAATGTGGGTGCATGCACGTACCAACCAGGAAGTGTCTGGGGGCCCCTCTGTGTGTGTGTGTGTGTGTCCTAATCGATTCTCTCTGTGCCATCTTCAAGCCGTCCCCCCGCCCCCAGCCTGAGGGATATTTGTGTTTGCCTGCAGTCTGCTACTTAAAAGAAGCTCTGAAAAAACACAAATTTGCAGGAGACGTGCACACACAGGCGGCGTACCTCACACAGAATAGAGAATCAGTAGCGTTTCTCACATCTCTCACTCTCCCTCTCTGTCTCCCTCTTCAAGGGATGTTCTTTCAGCGAGCCAAAGCACAGTGAGTACCCACCGACTTAGGAGGAGCCGCAGTGCCAGTTTGGCAGTATCTGTGGCCCCGAGGCAACGCTGTATCACTCCATTGTCCACTTTTCATCTCACTCCGAGAGATCCAGTTAAAATCATAGGCCCCCACTTCTGACAGCGGAGAATGGATCAAATGTTTGACTTTGATTGGTTGTGACAGTCGTGAGCATTTCAACGCGCTGACTTCACCTGTAACCTGGAGCAGCGGTTCCAAAGCTGGCGGTCAGGAAAAATAATTGGTAGGGGTCAGCAGATGATTAAAAGGTTTGATTTTTTTTTTTTTTTTTTGTGTGTGTGTGTAAAACCTTTACCTCTTCAGACATTTAAACATCTTTCAAAAGAAGAAAAGAAAACAGTTTGAAACTCTTAACGACTAATCTGCTATTAGAATTAGCTATTAGTCAATCAACAAAAAAATAATTTACAAGGACAATGTTTTAAGTTTGTTTAAGTGATGTTTATGTAAAAAAAAGCCCCCTCTGAAAAGGCTGGAGGTTACAGCTTCTTGAATGTTAGTCTTCTGTGATCGTGAAGTAAATATCAAAAATATGCCAATTTGGACTCTGGGAACTTAAAATTTTTCTCTGTTTTCTCACATCATTTAGACCAAACAATCGAATAATCACGAAAATATTTGGCAGATCAATCGGTAAGGTAAATATTTGTTAGCTGTAACCCTGCTAAAATGTATGCTATCCATGCTATACAAGAGTTGCACATAGAAGCGACTTGTGGGGGCGCCTTGATAGCTCCTCTTTCCCGTCTCTCTCCAGCTGCACTGTCAAATGGGGGGGAAAAAAAAAAATGCCCCAACATCTTAAAGAAAAAAATGACTTCAGAAGTCAAGGAACTGACTCTAATGTCGGCTACGCAGCAACATTCAGCTGAAAGTGATCATTTCCTAACAAGTCAGACTGTAGTGGCAACATATTGAATTGAGAAAGGGTACATTTTATTCCTTATGAATTCAGTTTTTTATTGGTGCGATAAAGAATGTATTTTCATTCAAAAGTTACACAGGCTTTCCTCGGATTTGGCTGTTAGGGGACAATATATGAGTTACAATGTACAAGTTAAACTTTATTGTTATTCAAGACACGAGGGGTGCACAGCAAATTGTGTTTACTTTGCTAAATGCCTCATCTCACTGTGAAAAATAACAGATTTTGCAGTTGAACAACGAACTTCAACATCAGACACGACAATAACATTGCATTTGTTATAGTTACAAATATAGTAGTTCTAACTATAAAGAGCAAATATGATCAAATATTAAATATTAAACTTACAATTATGGAAAAAAGTGGGTCAGCAACACATTAGAAAAGGCAGCCCATACAAATTTTATGCGAAGCAATATCAGTTTGCATACTTGCCAACATATACACGACTATATCCATATATCTGCAATAAGCCTATATGAGCTGATATTACCCGCCTGATGACATATCGTTCACGCTCTAGTAGGGACTCAATGAATAAGCAAATGAGTTTGTACCCTGCTAGCATGTTTCATTTCCCCCTGTTTTTTAGTTGTTGTTTACGTCTCCTCAGGCGCACCTCGGTGTGTACGTGGAGATGTCAGATTCGCCATCAGCCCAGAGCACTTGCTCTCTGTGTTAAGCACTGCTGTGGGATGTTTCTGTGGTTTTGAGGTGAAACCGTGTCACTGCACTGCCCCAAGGCATGTGGGGGGCTCGTCAAAGTTAAGCCTGTTATCTGTCTGTGACGTCACCGCTGCACGCAGAACAGACACTCAGGCTCACGCACACACACACACACACACGCATACAGAATGAGACAAACAAAACAGACATTATATAACCAGAAACCATGACATGGCACTTGTCCCACAGAAATCCCCCTCTGGAGAGAGAAAGAAGGAACAGAGATGGGAGCGGTGGCAAAAAGAAGAAATGAAGGCAGATACTGTGGGAAATGGGTTGAGAGTAATAGAGAGAGGAAAGTAGAATTAGGATGTAACAACAGTGTTTGTTTGTGTACATCCACCTCGCAAAAGGGCGTGAGAAGGAGTAACAGAGGAAGAGAGGTGATGTAAAGTAACTGCGAGCTGCCAGAGCCGGAGGTATTGACTGACTGATGAAGGCTCTAAAGCCTTATAGACTCACTGCACCAAACAGACGCATATGTTGGCCTCATGGCCTCCCTCTTCCTCTCTCCCACATACATATTCACATTCTGCACATCCACTCCTCTCGTCCATGCTGACTCCACATCTTAAACCTTAAAAAAATACACCTTCAGAGTCCTCAACTGTTCCCTCTTCCTTCAGCTTATTTACCCAACTCTTCCTCCTCCTCTGTCTTGTCAACACTTGAGGAGGAGGGGGCCCCAGATTGCTGTAGCAGCTGCTGCTGCTGTTGCTGGTGGCGAGGGTATTGGAGATGTACAGTCTATCCTCACCTCTCTGTCCCTCTCTCACTCTCTCTCTCACTCTCTCTCTCACTCTCTCACTCTCTCTCTCTCTCTCACTCTCACTCTCACTCTCTGTGCTCTGCCCAGCGGATGTTTATCCAGGCCCTGAGCTCGCAGCTCTCGGTGGACTGGGCCTTCCACCAATCACACTCAGCTTGAAGCCAAGCAGCTTGTGCAAAACCATGCAGGGGAGAGAGACTGAAAGACTGTGGGCGTGCATGTTTGTGTTTTTTGGGGTCAGGTTGGATCAAAAAAAAGACAAAAACAGAGTGAAAACTGTACTCCTGTACCTGTGTTTGACAATCACCACATCAACTTTTTGTCAGTTTCGTACATCATCACTCGTCCTCCTCGTTATGACTCCTGTATGCCTCCTACCGCCGTCCCACGCCGTGGCCAAGAAATGATAGCTGCTATAGCTTAATTTAAATAGCTCATAACTGCCTCGGAGATATTTTGGCTGCTGATTCAACTCCTGTTGCGGCGTTTCATTTTATGTACATGGCAGCTTTACAGCCAAATCAAAAAGGGTTTGTTGACTGCACTAACCACTGCGCAAGTTGTTCTCACTGCAGAATGTGAATAAGGAATAGAAACAAGTTGGCCTGTGTTGTATATTGTCTTGACACTCTGTCTGATCCTCACAGGGTGCTGAAGTTCAGACATTTAGATTGACAGCTTCCACTGTCGTGCAGTTTCCGGGTGCGTTTGATGTTTTTGACGCGTTACATCTGTGTTATCTGACGCGTCTTCCCCGACATTGTTCGGGCTCTGTGATGCAAGGTTGCTGTTTTTCTAATCTGTGTTCAGTACACAGGGAGATTGGTATTTGCATGTGAATTGCTTTTCTGTTGCCTCTGATGTAGAGTACGATAGCATGCTGTACGAGCACCCGATGGGAGAAAAGCATTTCTTCTTTTTTTTTCTCCTCCTTCTTCTTCTTCTTCTTCTTCTTCTTTCATGTCTGTCTCCTTTGAGGCGAAAAAACAATAGGTGGAACAGAGGCGCTCCTGCTGCATTGCTGCAGTAAAAATTGATTAAATGTGGAAAAAAAGGCTAAAAAGGTATTTGTGATTGAGGTGTGTGAATAGTGAAAAGCAAGACAGTTGGGATAGACCTGCTGGAGGTCCCATAGCTCCTGGCAACCACCCCTTTTTCCCCCATCTTCTATCTTCAGCCATCTCTCCACCTCATCCCTGCTGACGCCTTTGCTCCACTCCCAACTTCCCTAGCCACACTTTCCTTCCTCTTGTCCTTTCCTCCCTCTATTTTATCTCTCCATCTCCCTTGCTCCTCCCTCTATTTCAGAGCCAGCTGTGTAACTCTGCTAATGACGCTGAGAAAGCATGCTGTCAGCACATCCTCCAAGCCGCCAGGGCACGGTTACATAAGCTGGTTAACAGAGCAGGCCCACTGCCATGTCAACCCCTCATCATTATTAGGAGAAAAAAATGAGAGAAGAAGAAGAAGAAGCAGGGGGCGAAAAGGAAAAGGAGAGGGCCAAATGTGAAGTGAACATATGCTCACTCCTTTTCTGTCTCTATCTCACACACACATGCGCTTCAGTCATCCCATCATTTGTAATACCAACACATTTTTCAACCCTTCCACATGCTTGGCAACAAATTCCCACGTTCCAACAAATTCTTTTTCATCTCCCCACTTCTCCTTCGCCCATCGTATACACACAAACAAACACACAGATACATATGGTACACCCACATTTGTGAGTGGGCTTCAGCAAGCCAGGGGTCTTTTTATGACTCGACCAAGAGGGTTGCTCCTCGCATGCTATCAAGGGCCCTAATTAGAGCCATCAGGTAATTAAGCACAATTAGGGGATTAACAGCTATGTTGGAATAGAAACGAAAGACCTCCCACCATTTTTAGCCAAAGGCATATAAAGCGAAAAGCACACGCACGCATGCACGCACGCACACACACACTTGCCTACACACCAAGCCCTTCCCTCTTCCTTTTTTCTCATCTCCCAATACAACTGTGGCTCAGCTTTAATGTATCTTTTAAGACCTTTCTTCTCTCTTTGGCATCCCTGCTTAAAATCGTAGATTCCCTTTAACAATCTAAATCCCCCCACTTGTATTCTCCCCCATCTAATCTCTAATCTCCAACTCAGCCGCGGAAAGCAAGGTCATGTGGGACAGCCCGAAAACGAAAGAATATGAGGATGGAGAGTTACAGCCCTCATACGGCTCTCCGGCCTAGCAAAACAAAGTCCTCTGACTTATAACGTTGTTAGCCCGCTAACAAAGAGAAACGAGCTGCTTACGTGCAACAAATTGGGGCACCACCTAAAACAAATGAAGCCTCACAAAAACACAACCCCCACCAGCCAAGGTCTAACAAACATGGTAATCCATCTTTCATGTGTATAGTAATGTATTCACTCTGTGCAGGTTTCCTATGCCTTAAATATACATCTATGGATAGCAGCAAGTGTTTTGGGTTACTGAGGGTTATTGTATGTTTGTGAGAGTTCTGAATATGCGTAGAATTATAAATGCATCCATTTATATCGCCTTACAACAAATGCATATCTTCATTTCTTTAGTGTTTTGGCCCTCAAGCTCAGTTTGAGTAATGGCAACTTTGGCAGAATGAAGTTAGGGCCTCTTTTGCGCGTGTGTGTGTGTGTGTGGGTGGGGAAGGGGGGTTATTTTGCCATCAATTATGAATGCACAAGCTTTAGCCGCACCCTGGAGCTTGGTATGTAAACTTCGCTTTGATGTTAATCGCATACTGCACTGATTTAAATGAGTGTGTGTGTGAAACAAGACAAGAATTTGGATTTGCTTGAGTTACAGTTACGGGTGTTTGTGTGTGTCTGCGTGCTTTTTAGTGTGCATCTGCGCATGAATAATAGCTTATTTGCTCTGTGTATGTGTATTTATTTGTGTGTGTGTTTGGGATGATGATGGAGTAAAGTGATGGAAGAAATAGAAAAGTAGAAGGGGAGAGGGAGACATAAAGAGAGCATGGACGCACATGCACCAGCCTCTCTGTACTTTTTGTCCGCAATATTATGTAATAAAAAGAACTGGCACAGAGGGGTATAAGCAAAAAGCTAAAAGGAAGGAGGGAAAAGCTAAAGAGAGGAAATAAAGCTGAGGGAGCCAGACCTAAATATTCAGAGATGTATTGCATTAATGGAATATGCTTCACTACAA
This sequence comes from Chaetodon auriga, assembly GCF_051107435.1. Classification (NCBI taxonomy): domain Eukaryota; kingdom Metazoa; phylum Chordata; class Actinopteri; order Chaetodontiformes; family Chaetodontidae; genus Chaetodon; species Chaetodon auriga. Next base: position 13,584,967 of record NC_135095.1, on the reverse strand, counting down.
TATAGTGCGCAGCCATTTAGGGATCTGCCTTTGTCATTAGGCAAATTAAATCTTCTTAATGTTCCCTCTGTTTAGTAATGGAGGCTCCTCTGTCATCCCCCTCCTTCCCTCCTCTCTTTCCCCTCCTCTCCTGCTCCCTCTGTCTTGCTCCCTCTCGTGTCTCCCTTTGGCATCCCTGTGGTGCTCAGTACTCCGCAGTCAGCTTTTGCTGTCTAGCATACGCCACTAAAGCTCTAAGTACATCTTCCCAAGACTCTGTACTTAGCTGTGGTGCTGTCACTGCATTGCTGTAAAGCTCCTGCTACCCAAGCACAGCATAGCACCAGTGCAGACATTTCCAGGACCTTTATCACAAATGGTTTGGGACTAAAGAGTGAGCTTTGTCACCTGATTGCAGTGAATATGCCACAAGGATTGCAGCAATTTGCAGAATGACTAAAAGCAGTGCTTTTGGTTGCATATGCATCACACTTGTGGAACTGAGTGTCTCTACCTAGTAAAAGCTATGAATATGTGACCTCCATGTTGGTTTTCAGCACCGTAGACTGCTCCAGGCTCAGCCAGTCAGCATGCAGTGTGGTTCAGGACCAAGGACAGCACCACTGCACCCAGTCTCCTTGCAGCTGTGCAGCAGTTAAAATTTTCCTTTTAAAAGTTGATGTTAAAGTCTATTAACAGCCTCAACTAATGGCTAATGGCAGCTGTGCTTATTCAAAAAATGACAGCATTGGTCATTGGTTTCAATTCTCAAATCTAAGCTTTTTGTGTTTGTGCAAATAATGACTGTCCTCTCAAAAGCCCCTTTACGCACTTGTTGGATTTAAAAAGCCCCAAAAAGGGGTATAGAAATTCAGGACTATTTATTTATGTGTTATTTGACATGTACACAACACTTACACAGACATTGTTATATTATTATTTATTTTATTTAATTTATTTTTTTTTTTTAAAGAGTTAAAAATACGGGAGATCTACAGGAAAATATTCAAATGGCAGGACAGCGGGAGAGAAGGTAAAATACAGGAAAAATGGGAGGCGTGACAGGTCTGCCTTTCACACATGCTGTCCATCCCATGAAAACAGCTTCTCGCCTGCCATGCTCCTGAAAATTAAGAGACATCATCTGCTGTGTTTGCATACATCAAGCCAGCTTCTTCTTCTTCGGTTGAGTTTTATGGCAGTTGGCACCCCTGAATGTTGTGTTACCGCCATCTGCTGCTCTGTCCCTTGTCCCATCTATTCCGGCTTCGCCATTACATGTGTGTGTGAATACAATGAAAATATTCCTGAATAGCAAAGACAGACGTAGTGTGACATTGTTCTACTGCCATAGAAAGTCTTAGAGAATAGGTCAGGTTGGATCGTTTGGGACCAGCCTTCACAACCTAACAAGTACGATAAAGATGTAGCTTCTCCCACCCAAACAGGGGCAACAATGATAAAATCAGGGTCAGAGATAATATAATATATTCCCTGACGGGCCTGAGAAGGAGTTTAAACAGGCAAAATAACGGAAAACATCTGCATGGTGGACCTTTGGGGCGTAGGGCATTTTAATTACAGGGGTGGTAGATACAAAGGGCTTGTTTCAGTACTGTATGGTTTAGGACTTATTGGTCTAACAGTAGTCTTAAACCTAATCACTAGAAATGTAATCATGGATTTCAGGAGATACTGCAGTTCTTTAATTTGATGCTAGGCTACAGTGAAAACATGCCTATTCTCCAATGGCTTTCTGCATCTAATTAATTTTGTCATTACCAGTGCTACTTGTTATTGGTCTCCAGTGGACTTCCGTGGCTTAGCCCAGTAATGTGACGCCACTTCAATTATCTGGAGTTGTGGGAAAACAGGGGATAAATTAATTTACTGTTCATAGATTACCATACAACACATGTACTGCGTATGTGGATAACTGCCCTGTCTGTTATGTATTTTTTAATCTCTCCTTCCCCAATTTCATGTCACCTACTAACTTATCTGTGCTGACAGATTAAATGAGCTCACTGTACACAGGAGGTACGCCTAACCCATGGGCATCCATTACACAGTACTGCAGCAGAAAGAGAGGGAGGGGAAGGGAGCGGTGGCGGACGGGGAGAGATCGAGAGAGTGACAAAGCTATGAAAGAGACAACATGAAAATTGGAAAGCAAAGGAGAAAAATCACAAAATGATGGAGGAAAGGAATCAAGAAAGAACTCTTGGGAGGAGGGATAAGGAGAGGCAGGAAGATTGGAGAGTGTCTGTGAAACACCTTTTCGAACTCCCAGCAGAGAGAGCGCAGTTACAGCTCATTACCTGAGAGGGGCAGCAGAGATGCAGCTTTCCTGTGGCTACTTTCTAAGCTCCTATTTACACAGACCAACAAAGACTCTTCTCTTTCTCTCTTTCAAACACACACTTTCACAAACACATGAATGTTTCTCCCCCTCCCCTCCCTTTCTCACCTTAAATTTGGCAAACAAAAAGAAGAAAGGCTGAGGAGATGTAGAGACTTTAAAATTGGTGCAGATGTATCTCTCTTCTCGAGTCAGAGAGCTGGCATCCTTGACCACCTCCATGTTCAGTCATCTCAGTCTTTAATAGGCAGTGTTGAACTAGCAGGTGATCTGCACTGACAGTGTGAAGGCACAGCTTGTAGCAAAGGCTAATTGGTGTGGACTGACTTCAGAGAGAGTGTAGCCACTCAGTGGTTGAGTGGTTGGGGGAGGTGGCAAGGCCAGAGAGCACGGTAGGACATGCAGTGTAAGGATCATACAGTGTGGAAGAGGGGAGCTTCTTTCTCTTCCTCACGGGCCTTTTTAATCATTATCAAGGGCATCCTGATGGTTCAGTGCACGTACCGAGACTTGTACTTGTCATATTGAACATTCGAACTTGGCTCAAGGCCTTTCTTGGATGTGATCTTCATTCAGATAGGAGGTAACACAATGACCAAAGTGATAATTAAATCATCTTAAATAACCTCCTTCTAAAGCACTCTGTGTGAAGAGAAGTTTGGCAAGATTCAAATTGGGGCAGATTCAAACAAAAATAAGTTATTCCCAAGCAGACCTGCGAGATGAAATTACAGATGACCTGCTGTGCAGTATTATGCATACTTAAACTGCAGTACATCAGCCGTGGACACGCTATAAACAGCCACACGCATATGCAGCTGTGCAATGAAAGTATAAATACAGATGTGTAGTAGTGGTAGTATGCTTGACATTTGGCTGAAATGTCTCTGATGCTGACACAGCCAATGCCAGAGAGGAGTGATGTCCCAGAGGCAGGACTCAGCGTTCACTATGACTCATCAGCACGTGTACACACACACACACACACACACACACACACACACACACACACACACAAACTCACATACACGCATATGCGTGGATGTTAGAAGCGTCTGTATGTTGGCATGAGGGGGTCTTCCCCATCTCTCATCCCTGTAGAGCTTAGTACAGCTCATCCAGCGGAGTGTGTATCCATCGCTCCAGGACACACTGTTAGAGGAACTGTATGTGTGAGTCATGGCTGCAGGGGAGGGAGTTTTGATGCCAAACTGTACACAGTGTGTGTCTGTGATATATGCTATACAGTATATGTGTGCGAGATATGAGTGTATACGTATGTGTACATGCCTCCTCTTTGAATTAAGAAAATAGAGTTGGAGAGTGTAGGACGAGCGAGACAGAAAGAGGAAGAGCAATGTGCAAGCATGTTGTGAATCACGCATGACCTACACGTGGGAACTCAAATTAGGCGAAAGTTCACACAGACACAGTTTTGTGTGCCATTTTGTGTACCGTTTTGGGGACCATTTAGTGTGAAATATGATAACAGCAGCACACAGAACTGCCAAAGCAGCTGCTATTGCTTTGTTGGCTTTGACCACCGGAGGCAGCTTGTTGATCGTACATCTTCCATCAACAGGGCGTGTGTGATTGAGGAAATTACTTGCCAGCTACCTGATTTTTTTAAAAGCAACACCTCACCTTGATTTGGACAGGCAAAATAGGGTTTTTAAAAGCCTAGTACAAGTGTTTGGACAAAGTATAGGCTTTACCTCATCCAAAAGTTCAGTTTTCCTCTGGGTCTCAGTTTTCCTTTACCTTAAGGGCAATTAATCTATCCTGGAGCGAGTTACTGCCAAATGAATGAGCAAATAGTGAGCTTACTTTGCTTTCTTGCTCACTTAATTAGGCATCCTCCTGCCAAATAGCCTCCAGAAGTCTCCCTGTCACCTCCTGTACAAGGCCACACTGGGTTTCCTCCATTGCAGCCTCTGTGGGGGCCCAATTCAGAATCAGCTGTCCCTCCAAGGAACGAAGCTTCTGTCTGTCTGAGCTCTTTAGTCTGGTGTTAAGAACTACCACAGCCATCCTTTGCCAAGCTTGTCATCATAACAAGCTTACACTGTAAATGCCCAAGATTAAGCTAGATATTGGCAGTATACTGCAGTGCCCTTATTTGCTAGATTCACTCTAATCTGATATGCGGGATGATGGACGCCAACGGTTTGAGCTAGGGCAGTTGGATAACAGCTTGTCAATATTTGGTCAGCATTGGTCAGTGTGTAATGCCGGACTTACACTGATATAATCCAAAGAAACAGCAGATTGTAGCGACAGTAGATGCTGGTATTTATGTTTGTGTCTGGGTAGCAGCCAGTGTTGGATTCAGTATCTGTCGAATCCACAAGTAAGCACAGACCAGAGAGAAATTCTCAGCTCAGTATGCAACATAACCTTCCTACTCACCACTTTTTAGGTACCTATAGGTACTTTTATCCTCCCCGTTGTTAGATAAGACCCAAGCGAGTATCCTGTAGAGAGAGCAATGTGAGACTGTGAATCCTCGACACTCACAACCTACAAAGTATTGTCAGTTTTGCTAAAAGGCACTATTGTCTTTACTCCAATTACTTATTAGCGTTTCCCTTTGGTACTATGCTTCTCATGTGAATTTTCTTGTGATTATATTGCATACTTTCTCACATGTTAACTGGCTAACCACTTTAACACTTTAAGGACAGTTATATAGTTTTATCTTTGTAGATACAACAGGTGCAAGATTTTCCTACCAAGACAGGCACAAACAATTGCTAATTTGCTGTATAGTGATAAGATATTTGTCAAGCAATTACTAGTTTGTGTATTTTTTTCAAAATTTGCCTCAAAGACAAATCCGAAATGGCGATACAACTTAAATACTTGACTCAAACATCTTATTCACTTTATTGCTCATCAGCTGGGTTGTTGAAGAACGTTTAATGGTGCAGAGTGGAGTTTGGCAAAGCTCTCATTTCATCATGAGGTTCAGAAGACAAACAGATTTTAGCTGCAAAGCTTTAAGTAGCACATTCCTCCCATTTTAATGCATTCCTCTCTCAGCAATGCCCGTAGCTGCTCCTCAAGACGCTGGTGTGTGTAATAGGGCTGCTTTGGAAGAGCTCTCCCCCAGCTGCCGTGCTAATTGAGGTGCAGAGACGAGCCCCAGCCAGATGGAAGGAAGATGCCGCAAATTGATTCCTCGCATTCGTCTTCATTAAGGTCTCGGCTCTGGGGCTCTGCGAAGAGAAAGTCTGAGAGGGGAAGAGAAAGCGAAGGAGGGGAAGAGAGAGGGAAAGCAGGCCAGAAGAGACCCCCTCCGGCCCTGAGGACTCTGCTCTGATGAGGTGAATTCTGACTCTCCTAAACAGTGTGTTCACGCCTTGATGTGTGTGCGGCAATCAGGAGGAAGGAAAAGAAGCTCCGTTCATTCTCTCGCACAAACACCTCCCCATGTGCTGAAACTTCAGGGAGGCGGACATCCACCCTGCCCCTCTCGCTTCCTCCCTTTTGTGACCCCCAACTCCAGATCAAACCCCACCTTCTCTCAGCCTCCAGCGGGGCTCAGCCAGTTCTCTGCCACTTTCAATTATGTGTTAGCAGCTTCTACTAACTAGAGCCCAGAAGGTTCAAAGCACCATAGTAGCTTGTGAGAAGAAGTTTCATACCATCATGACAGAATGGGTATACGCACAAAAAATGCACACACAACAGCACGCACACAGCTGCCCCCTGTTGACCATACGCACTTTTAAGCACTGCTCCCGTATTTGTCTCACTCACAACCCCAATGATGCAGCGTCGGCAATTACCCGACAACATAGAAAGAATGATCTGTCACTTCCACAAATTACATTCCCCATACTTAATGGGACCCACGTTTATGTAACGATCGTCTCAAATTCTCACCGTGGGAGCACTAACACTCTGTCTTCCTGCCATGCGACGGGACTCCACACATCTTTCACCGCATGTTAGCCACCGCCGCCCTGCACCCAAGGAAATAAATGTACAACAACCTCGTGCTCAACAAATAAATAATGAACATATCAGCATTTTTTTTTTTTTTTTTTTTAACTCTGCGTCACAAATATGTATGCAATAAAAAATTCCTCTGTTCTATTTTTCCCAGCATATTGGAAAAAAGAGGATTTGTCAACGGTGATAAGCTTTTGGAGCGTGCTGCACGGCGGTAACATGAAAGGGGATTTTGGATGGGACGGGCTGGCTGGCAGGCAGGGGTGCGAACGCTATAGTTGGTTAGCTGAAGGTGGGAGGTTGGCAGGGCGAAGGGAGGGGGAGGGGGGTTGCTGTTTGATGTTTCATCTATTATTCGTGCCACGCTACCTGGATTATGTGCCGACTGACTTGGGGGGGTTACTTAGGCCTGTCACCCAGCTGTCTGGAAGGGCTTTTTCATTTCACTGTCTGTCTACTTCGCCCCCCACTCTCTCGCTCTCTCTCTAACACACACCAGTCCTTTTCTTTCCCTGTCATCCTCACCCTTCTCACCCATCCTGTGACATCCTATCACAGGCCTAAATCCCTGTTTTCTCTTTCACTCCATCCATCCATCCAGCCGTACTCCTCCCTTCCCCTATCCTGCTCTCTTTCCTCAGCTCTGCTTTCCTCTGTTCTGTACTGACATTAAGCAGCTTACTGCATGTCTTGTTGCAGGCTTACAGTGTGCTGGACGCAGAGTTTTACTGTCACTCTGTATATACAGGTACTTTGTGAGTCAGAGCCTCTGTGACTACTTCCACTATGCGGGCTTCTGTGATTTTCGTATCTGACTCAAACCTGGTAACATCATGCAGGGAGTTTCACATCCATCTCCTCAGCCTCGGCGCTGATGCTATGAATTCTCTTTTGTTCTGGGTGTATATATAGGCACCTTATTTCATCTCTTTCTCTGCACTAGTTTACTGAATTTACACCTGTGCTTCCTCTTCCAGTTCTCACTAGTCAACTGGTTAGTCGTTAGCAGCGCTTCTTTGGTTACTAACAGTATTTACCCCAGTTGCAATATTCATTATGGGCAATAAATATATAGAATATGATGCTGCCAAGAGAAAGATTAATCACCTTACAAGACTCAGAAGCCAAACTTCAGGTTTCTTTCTAACAATATTGTTCTGTTCTGTTGTACTCTCTAGTGGGCAGATTGAATCAAAGCATCCGTGGAAAGTTTCATGCAGTTGGCAGGTGTCACAAACTGACTGACAGCTATCTTTGGAGCTATCTTCATACATACAGACTTAAAGTGGCAAGTTCTCTCTTTTCTCTCACGAGCCCGAAGCTTACAGGCGTGCTCAGCATTCGGTATGTAATTTACATACTCAGCTCTGATTGGGCAGTTATTTTCTCCTGATACCAGTCCACTAGCACACGATGAAATAGTTTATTTCCAGAGCAATGTAGTTTTCATGCTTTGGGTTTTTTTTTTTTTAATTTAGGTCCCAGTGGCTCATTAAAGTTATATCATAGGATCTGGAAGCCGCTAACCACAACTGTCAGCTTTTCCTCCATTTTGTCTGAAGTACATTTACTTGAGTTGGAATGGAAAACAGCTGTGCCTCTGTTTTCCAAGGGAATCATAACGAGTGTGTTTGGTTGTCTCTAGTTTGTTGCTGTGGTGCTTCAGAGGGAATTTGGATAAAATTCTCAATTCCTCCAGCTCATATTCAGATTGTATCTTGATATGATTTTACCTGATTAGTATTTACACCACATCCTCCACATTGAGATCCTGGTTGAGATCCGATCACTCCGTCCAGCTTGTTCTCCCTTCTTCCAACCCCTCTTATTTGATGGGACAAAGAAAATTAGTGAAGCTGTGCTATTGTATGGACTTTTGATGCTCCTCAAAGTGGGGAAAGAAGCCGTTTTTGACAGCTGCAAAGCCAAAGATGAAAGCAGAGCAGAATGCGGTTTTATGCAGCTGCTTTTATTTCAGCTGTGCTTTCATTTCAGTCCCTACTGTCAGAGGATGATCTGGATGCGGGAATGCAGTCAACAGTCAAGACTGGTGGGAGAAGATAGTGATGGGAACTTTTATGGATGAAGACTGGGTGTCAAACCTACGTATGTGCTGCCAGACTTTTATTTGCAGAGGACTGCAACCGATGTCATCCAGTTTTTGATGTTATTTCCACCCACGTTGTTGCTGTATGTGGATTGAAAACGCAGTTGCATTTACAGTTGTGCTCTGGAGGTGGTTTGACCGTGGTCAAGCACTACTCGACTGCAATCGGATCACCCAAAATGCATTTTAATGCAAGGTGTTAAAAGGGTCAGTGAATTGCAGCCTCTTGTATTTGAACTTATATTTGTGAATGCGAGGTAAGGTTTAGTCTCTGATGGCGGTTTTTGTTTCTATGCCAAATGTCTCGCCTCAGCGTTGAACAAAATACAGAATATATTGTTTTAGTAAGAACTTAAATACATTAGAGACCCAGTGATGAGTACTTGACAACGGCAAACATCAAATGTTGACTGATAAACCAGACATGATTTTGCAAAATGTGCTGTTTTAAACATTTCTTCATTTCAGTAGTTTGGCTCAATGGTTCTGTAAAGGAAATTAATATTGGCTAGTATATTATAATCAGATTTTTTAAACTCTCAAATATCAATATCTGTATTGGCTTCAAAAATCCTGTACCAGGCTCAAAAAACCCACATAAACACTTACTCAGTCTTCTTTATTTCAGGAATTTTCATTTCTTTCCTTCTTTTTGGCAAAAGGTGTAAACAGAAACACATTTTTTCCACTTTGATGGGATCGATATGTGATCACAGTGCAGTTATTGGTGGTTTTATTTTGCCTCCTCGAATCTGATCTAATTTCCGAAACAGAACACACAGGATAAGGATTTGTGCCTGGATATGCATGTGCATTATTTCATTTGGCCCGTCAAATTTTTGCTCAATCTATTCATTAATTTATGTTCCTTGGTCTCCTGAAAGAACACGTGGATCATTAAGAAAATAGCAAACTCTCACAGCTATCAGAGGAGCTATAATAAAAAGTTAAAACTGAAGAATAAACGTTTATAATCAGTGTCTCACCTCATCTCTTTATGAGCAGAGTTAATTGTGCATCTTTGTCAATGATGCCTGAGGTGATAATGTTTGATAATGTACCTTTTTTTAGACTCACTCATCATCAGCATCCCAGTGTCCACAAGAACCATCTTAGAAATAACTGACAGGGTAGTAAATGTTTGCATTTTCATTTAACAACGTACTTCTTGCTCATTTTGAAATATTAGTATACATTAAAAAAGATTGTTATATCTCAGCATATTACGCCTTATTTCCCCTTCGACACCTCCCCTCCATCATTTGCCACCTTCTCTTGATCTCTTTTCCTCATTTTGCTTCCTTTTCTATTCCAGCTTTCCTTCATTCCTTCCTCTGTCTTCCTCCAACTGTTCAATGTATGCTAAAGCTGAGCCTTGGGGGTAGATGTATAGTCCCTGCTTGTGCATTTTTAATTTCATCTGATACAGGGCCCGGGGATTTGGCAGCCCCTTTCAATGCAAAAGCCCCATGCCTGTGCCTTTGGCGCTGACCTCAGAACAGCTTTGAATCCCTTGTGTGCCTTTGGTGCTGCTACATGAACGCCTTCTTACATACTCAACAAGGGCAGCTGGGTCACCTTACCATATAGCTTACTATGGAATTACTAACCACGTTCTCTTCTGATCATGTCAAGTTTGGCATTTCTGTCCAACACCCCCACTGCTTCTCTCACTTTCCCTTTTATTGGAATTCCCTCCCTCACTTGCCTCCTTTCATCCAATATTTGTATTCATTTCATCTTACTGTATTCCAACGTATTCATTTTGTTTGTAGCTACTAGCGCTCATGTCTGGCAGTTATGAAGTGCTGTTTGAACGTGAGATTAGCATCTCTGTCCATCATTCTGGCTCTTCCCGCTTTATTTATTTATTTTTTTTCTCCATCCAGGGAAGGTTTCAGAGCGTTTCATTAAATCTACTCCTTCATTTTCCCAGCTTGCTTGCTGACCTCTTGACTTCGTCTTTGTTTCTTGTGCCTTTTTACTTCCTTTCACACAGCTATGTTGCATTTCCACCTGTGCCACCTTCACATGGAACAATCAGATATTTCAAAACCACCTTTTTGTGGTTGTGGGAGCGATGACAGGTGACCCAGACCCTTGCCCCTCCTGCCTTAGGGAAACCTCTCCCACAATAATCACACAAACACTCGCACACAGACAAAATAACAAGAACAGGACAGATCTAAATGGCTGTACTGTAGATTCCTCAATGGGTGCAAAGTGTTGCCCTCTGAACTATGCACCCATGTGCTCGAGCTTGTGAGAAGAAATGAAACAGCTCATGAAAGAAAGCGCTACAGGGAAGACAGGGATTACTTGTCAGAAAAATGATAAAAAAGACAGGGGTCACAGGAAGCTTCCCGATGTCATTATTTCTCCACCAAGGTTGCTAGTTAAGAATGCAGACAGACAAGCCGAGCTGACACGGCTGGGATGCAAGCCGACACCCAGAGCATGCTCACTAATGCATGGATGATCATGCACTGCAATTACAAACACCAACGCAACTCTTTCTGAGTGGATAAGTGCGTTCTCAATGGCACATATTCTAAAGGTTGTTTACGTAGTGGTGGATAAAGGAGGAATCGAGACAGACGCGCACACACACTACTTCAAAAACAAACATGGACATTGAAAAGTGACATAATTAGTGGGGTAATCTATTTGCAATTAACTGTGCCGCCTCTGTTGGAGAAACAGCAGACAGATGTTTCATTAGTGTTGATGAAGAAAACTACAAACAGACGCTGAGGGTCAATAGTCTGGGGAGAAGTACTTTATGATGATATAATACACTGTGCAGTGCACACTTCTTGTTTGTGTAAGAGGGTATATCTGTACATATAGCACGACTCTCTTCTCTGAATGTGTACTTGTGGAATTAAGCATTTCTGTGATGTGTGGAACGCACATGTGGAGTCACAATCAGGGCTGGTTGTCTCATTAATAAAAACAAATCTGTTTATTATTATTCTTCACTGATTTCATTACTCGCTGACAATAGTAATTCATTACAGCATCTTCCTCTGACCTTTAGAACTCAAATTAACTTGGTTGCCACTCCTCAGGGAGAGTTGTCAGTCAGGGCAACAGATTTACATGATGCTAAGATTTTTATTCCTTTTTACACCCTTTCTCTCTCTCTCTCAAAAAAACCCACAGCATTACAAATTAATTTTTTCTTTGTTTTTGCTTGTTTAGGCTGGCATACAAGAAAAATGCAAGAAGATATGATAATTGAGGTTGAGGCATGTTTTAATATCGTGTGTAAAATACCCTCTGATAATCAAAGTGCCTGTGGTGCCTGCATCAGCCCCACATTCCAAGTAGATAATATCATACAAAAAATGCTAATAATCAAATAAAGCAGAGTCGTGTATGGATCTAGATTGACAATCTGTATGAGCAATGCAGAGCTGAACACAAACCGAGCGACCTTGAACCGATTCGTTATCCACAATAATTTATAAATCAATTCATGACCAGACATGAGCGATGAGGCTAAAAGTTGCTGTTTTTTGGTCACTGAAAACTGTACAGTATGTTTAATGTTTGTAGTTTGTTTCCTGAGAAGAGCAGTAACATGCTACCAGCTACCAGTGCAAAATACGAATGCATGAATGCATGCGTACACACATGAATTCATAGTAACACACAAACACTCACACGCACTTGACAGACCCTCAACATTTCAGCCTTAAATGAAATCAAGTGTTCCCACTCTGTAGACCTACAGCAACCCACACACCTCATTCAGTATGGCACGCAGCAGAGGGCAAGGCAGCTTTGTAAATATCCCCACTAAGGAGGAGGTGTACTTCATTGCTGTGAGTCACTGACATTATTAAAAAAAACAGAAAAAAAAAAGATTTTAGGACTGAGATGAAATGACTTCTCTTTACAGTTCCCAAAAATGCTGTAAAATGTTTACTGTGCTCACTAAGCCCTTCAAAAGAGCATTACGGGAGTGAGGAGGTTACGGGAGTGAGGAGGTGTAAAAGGAAAAGGAAGAGTTAGGGAGAGGAGTGGATGATAAAATACCTCAAAGGAAAGGCAGAGCTAAGAGGAGGAGATGGAGGAGAGGAACGTTGATAACAAAGTCCAACTGGAGAGAGAGGAGCCAACAGACAAAAAGTGTGAACTGAATGAGATAATGAAACATTAAAAACAGAGAGCTCAGCATCAGACAAACAAATAAGACACACAAAGGATCTTAATTCTCCATCATTACAGTATCTCCATTCCTTGCCTTGGTTTTTAATTTACTTACTCACATTCTGTCGGATTTATTGCCGTCATGGTGCTAAATATATTTGTGCTGAAGTAATGTGGCGTGCTGGTCTCACTCTTAAGTGACTGTGTTCTTTCTCAGACTTGGTTTTCTTTTGTGAGACCATGAGCCAGTGTAGCATAAAGAAACACGATTTAGGAATGACATCTGATACAAAGCCATAAAGAGAGCAGATTAGGAGAGAATGAGAGATGGATCAAAGGAGATGAAACAACAGTAAAACACATCACGGTAGCTGGAAAATAAGTTTCTTTAAACATTTAACTTGTCTGTAGTTGCGTTAGATTTAACTGCAGACCGACAAAAATATCGCTCTGATCCTATTTAATTTAGAGCTGAGTGAAGAAGATGAACTGCTCTCCATCTGGCTTCTTTGTCCTATTCTATATTGAGTATCTGGAGGCCTAATGTTGTGGATTGGAAAGCAGTTTCCCAGTTTACCCTGGCATATGTGGAAACCACGCCCGGCCGAGCACATCATCCAACCTGCCCCTGGATTGAGATCCCACAGGATCGGTGGTTGTTACGCCATATATCTCCAAGCTGCTAGGTCTGGCTGACTGCCACTGTCTGGAGCCTGTTGATGAACTCTAATCGACCTTTCCTCCGTGCGATCATTTGGTGTACCTCCCACATTACCAATTTTATGGCCCTTTGGGAGAACTTCTGTCATGCCAGCCCCCAACAGTTCAAAACTTTTCTTCACAGGCACCGTGGTAGGAATTTCTTCCTCCTCATTTGTAGAATCCTGTATCTGAGGCCTTTGTTGCCACTTACTGCATTTGTACTTTCACAGGTGCGAAATTAACTGTCTTGAAGGTTCTAACCAATTATTCTGAGACTGTTTGCAATTGCAAAAACCCAGCTGGTACGTACAAACTCAAAAAGTGGCACACGAATTTCCAGCTCAGTGTCCCATGGTGGTTAGTAGATGAAAGTTTATTTCCTGTCTTAAAGTGAATGCAAGATAACCCTCCTGTGATCGCTGCATATTTGCTCAGGTCATATGGATTCCCAAAAATGAACCCACAAGCTCAATTACACTGCGGCAAACATAACAGATGTTCTTTTAAGCTTGTCTTGGTTCTGTTCTTTCTCTTGCTTGCCGGATGCACCCCTCATTGCTTTTCCATGTAATTAAGACTGAAGGATGGGGCTGGGTGAAAGGAACATGGGCAGATGCACACATGCTCGTGGGTCTTGTGGACTTCGCCATCTCCCCTCAATTGAGGGGGCTCATGCTGTTAGCTGTTTCTGGGAATCCTTGACTACGATGCAGGCTCACATGGCAGCCCAGTTCTTCTAATTTAGCGGCCACAGTCACACAGTGGGATGGAGAAGACCCACTGGAGGCAAAATAATAGAGCAACATGGCGTTCGTCACTTCTCGCTCGTTGCAGTGGGTGCGTGAACACTAAGCTAACGAGCAGCTTGCTCATTAGCAGACATTATGGAAATAAGCAACCTGCTCTTTCTCCCACAATTGATGTGCCTTTGTCCCGTTTTTTGTTTTTATGTGTAATCCTGGAGAACAGTGGCTCCTCCACAGGCACTGCAGGTAAACTCTAAACTTCCTGACCCACCACTAAGTTGCTTTTGCTTTGTTGCTACTGAGTTTTCGGGCTTTTCCCACGTTGCCTCGAATCCTACAGTGCCTTGCGAAGTTTTCCCTCATGTCCCCCCTAAAATGCATTGGGACAAACTTCCGGTAGCGTTGTGCTGCCTTCAGTGGTCTTTACCGCCCTGCAGCTGGAAACAGAGTGGGACTGAGATTGCTCCTCTTCCATTTAGAGCTGTTTTGTGATCTGTCTTTGTTTGTTAGGTGCACACATAGATACCGAAGGATGAAAGGATGACATGTTTTTTAATGCATGTTGTAGCCTCTTAGCAACAAGTCATGTATGGTTTGCATAATCTGTTTTTCATCTGCTATTCAAGAACATGATACATTTTTCAGACCTCTGAATGTATTCATCTTGGCACAGACAGTCCTTGGTTTCCACTTATACCGTATGAAATGAAAATCAACTTGCAGACACTTGAAACTCACTTTAGAAAATTGAATTTCTCAGAGTGAGCATTTAGTCTGTACATATTGTGATTGCAAGATCTCCTCATGGCAAACGGTTTGAAGCGGAGTGATTTAAAATGTCTTCAGCATTCACAAACTATATATGTTGTTAATAATCAAAATGCAAACACAAAGAATAAGCAAACATTAACTTTATGAAAAGGGCACTGTCTCAGTTGGTAGCTCCCTGTATTAAATTGTTGCTGTCAGATCCTTCTGGTGCAGTAGCGGCACAATATTGCTTTAATTAAATTGTCTTGGAAGCCAATAAATATAATATGCGTGACATGTTATCACATTTAACAACACTTCTATGTAGGATATCACAGCCACGCATCACACTTTTCTGACAGTCCAGTCAGCCTCCTAGACAAGATACCTCCTCCAGATACCTCCTCCAATCTGAAAGCTCGATTGGGGCATTAAAAGACCACAGAACATGACACATCACACTCCGTGTCTGAACAGGTGGGCAGTGAAAGCACAAAAGTCTCGTTCTTTACACCAAAATAGTGGCGTACACCCCAAATGCCAAATTGATCAAATGTCTCCGTCATCCACAATGCATTGTCACAAAAATGGAGCCATATGTCTTTCTTTGTGCCTTTTTAGGTTTGCCTCTCTCTTTCTCTTGCAGACATGAGGCTTTGATGATTTGGAGATAGAGTTTTACTTTTCCTCCCACCTCTATTCATCTGCTCTTTGTACCTTTTACTTATTTCTTCACAATTTTTCACCGTGCTCTCTTCTCCCTTGTTCTCTGTCCTACTCAGATGTTCAATCCAATTTCCTCATCGCTCTATCTCTCTTGTGCTGTCACATGGAGAGAATTTGAAAGTCCTCCTTGTCTTTGTCCAGTCCTCATTCAGTCTTTTCCCATCATAGACTGTGGGTAGCATCAAACACATGACATTTTGGGGAAATACCACGGTGTCTTTGTCTCTGATCTGTCTGAGCTCTTTGAGCTCTTCAAGCCTCTTTGAACTTCTTCAAGCCCTTAGTAGCAGGGTACACTTCTCATGTAGTCTTAACTATGTTTTTAAATTACTTGTACATCCCAGATTTCCAGAAAGTTGGGAAGAGTTCCTGAGCCCATGTAGTAATATCCCTTATACAATCATGTGTTCACAAAGTGGTGAACCTCGCTCCATCCTTGCTTGTGAACGACTGATTCTTTCCAGGATGCCCCTCTCATACCCAATCATGATACTATCACCTGTTACCAATGAGCCAGGTGTTTTTGGAGAACTTTCCTAGTCTTTTGTTGCTCCTGTCCCAACTTGTTTGAAACGTGTTGCTTCATTAAATTCACAATGAGTACACAATAAGCACAAATATGTCTTGGATATATGCCAAAAAGAATTGGCAAATTGTCACATTCAGTTTTATTTGTGTTTCACACAACGTTCCAACATTTTTGGAACAACGGCTGTTTTGCTCTAGTAAAGTTAATAAGAAAATAATGATCTTTTTAGAGATTCTGGCCAGTGATCAGAGCCCTCTGATGAATGCTCAGCATAATCACAAGGTGAGAATCTCAGACCAAAGTGCAACTGGAAGCTTTGCACTCTAATGGCTGTCATTTGTCCCTGCCATGTTGGGTGGCAATTGAATAACTCCATTGGGCAGATGAGGAAGAGCCATTTTTGGAGCATTTAAAGCGATACCTCTCCCAGTCATAAATCACCAGGGGGAAAGGGAGGAAATGAGAAGAGCTGTGCAAATAACAGCAAAAAAAAAAAATCTAATATGGGCCAGTGATGCTTTCTATTGGGAGTGAATGAAGATTGAATTCCTTTCAAAAAATCTGCGAAACTGTGATTGTGCGTACATGTTTGTACATGTACCTACAGTATGTGTATCTAGTAGGTTTTTAGCCAATGGCGTGGCTCTAGGGGTGTCCTCTGTTGCCACCATGAGGTTAGATTTTCATTGTTTAGTGAAATATCACTCATAGTGTCCAGAGGATGAATCCTAATGATTTTAGTGATCACATTTCAGCATTTCAGCTAACACACTCAACCAAGATGAGAGCATGGTTTAGCATTGTGAGCATTTTAGCATGCTAATGTTAGCATTTAGCTCAAAAGCACAGCTGTGCCTAAAAAAAAAAGCGCCTCACAAAGCAGCTAGCGTGGCCGCAGACTCTTTCCATCATTTGTGGATAATGGTGTCCACATACAATATGTTTTCTTGGCATGGAAGGTCAGGAACATTTGTGAGGGCGTGAACACACACACACACACACACACACACACACACACACACACACACACACACACACACACACTGTAGCCCCTCCAGATCAATATTCACATGTACTACGTGGTGAGCTCATGTTGTAGAAAACATCATGTGCTGAAGGGGTGACAAATGCAAACAGATAATCATGGCCTCATTGGCCGGGGTGGAAGTCTTAGATTTTATGTCAATGACATGCGAACTGGAGCTGTCTGCTGTAAACGCTGCCAGTCAATATTCCTGGCAGCTTCAGTTACGGCCGCTGTTGAATAACAGTCAGCTGACCCCACCTATCTGCTTGACCTTCACCAGTTTTGACACCCACACACCAGACTGGCGAGCGTAAACAGATACACACACATTTGCTGCTCCCACTGAGGTGTTGCACACATGCACGCCCAGTTGTGCTCTGTGTGAATGCAGAACCACTGTTGAGAATGATGGCTTGTCTGCTTCAGGCAGTAATGAATTTATATCCTCCGTCAGCATCACTGAAGGACAGCCACAATGGCTCTGCCAGTGGACAACGCGCACACACATACCGACACCACTGCCGGTTATCCTCGCTCTGAGAGTGCGCAAAGATATTGTGTCCCTTTTTATAAACACACATGAGAAACATAACATCAAGCAGAACCTGTTATGTTGTCAGAATACTAATCTGTGAGAGATTGAATGTGGCTAGAAAAGTGTGTGTGTGAAATAAATAAATGTAATAGAAGGAAGAGATGGTGAAATCAGCATGAAGTCCTTTACAAATAAATGATATTTCTTGCGGGGAAAATATGAAAGAGCGCCAAACACAGTCCGTTTTTGATGTTTGACCATTTTTTATTTACAGTTCTTCTGGCTCTTTGACTCTTTCCGCGTATCTTCAAAATGGACCATAAAAACTCAAGTGTGTTTTACTTGTTTATACCAGCATGCGAATGTGTAGCGTTAAAATGAAAGCACACATTTTTAGTCAGTACTTGCAGCAGCGAAGCAGTCAATCATTTTGAGAGCGCAAAATTGTATTGATTCAAAACACAAAAATCTTTAGTGGGATGATAGCAGTTCAGCACAGAATGAGAAGTATACTTACAGCAATCCAGGTTGTGTGGCAATAATTCACTTTTAAAGCCTGGTGAAGGGGTGCGGAGGGAGACTGCCCTTCAACCATCATCACAGGAGTTCCTGCATGATGGTATGATGGAAATGATTTCATCGGTTTTCTGAATGTATGGTTTCCTTGTAGCAGAGGGAAAGTCATGCATCTAACACCTCCAGCATACCAAGCACTGCTGCTGCTGCTGTACTGACTGAGCTGTGAAGGCAGCATCTCTCGCTTCTCTTTTCAGCCAGTTTTTGAATACATTGTTTTTCCAGTTTGCAATTAAAAAGCCTCAAAAATAGCCTTAATGTCAGGGACATCGCACTTTGGCGGGGTAGGTAATGTAACACAAAGTCACCCGGGAGGTAAAGTGACATCCCAGCAAGTTTAATGTCATATTATGCAACCAAACTCATTTCAGCGGTGCTCTATGCATCAGAGCATCTTTTGTACTGTTTAATTTTAGATTCAACATTAGAACAGAGGCAAACTCAATAAGCCTTCACTTGGCAACAGTTGCTATAAAAATAATTAGTGTTGAGAGAAAATCACGTTTTTCTTCGGTTACCTTTGCTAAGAGGGCGCCTGTTATGTCATCATTGCATGAGTCATGTTTTGTTATACCCCCATGTTTTTAAAGCAGACAGTAGAGGTGTTAAATGAAAAAGTGAAAGAAGTGAGATGCCAACTGACTAAAGCTGGCATTTTTCAGAAAGTTCACATTCATGCAGCAGTCACAGTCACGGCCACGGCGTTAATGCAGCGGTTCAAATCAGCCTGCTTCTTACTTTCAAACTAAACTTTATTGCTCTTAAGCTGGTTTGTATGAAATGTTGTTGGTTCATCTTTCATGCTGTCAATTTTCTTCAGTTGGATTCGGTTTACCAAATAGTTTTTCAATGCGAGCCTCAGTGTTTGTTCACAAATTATGATAACCCTGGCCAGTTTGTTGTCACTGATGAAGCCTGTGTTGTTTCGACTGACTGGTTCATTTCATTTATGGATTATTAGGCATAAAAAAGCAAAAATCAAAAGCTGACTTCAAGAAGCCCCTCTCGTTTTTCAGACTCCACGTACAGCAGAAGGCTGTGCCACAACATGGATCTTGTCATAAATTATATTCTTTTTGTAAATTTCAGAGTTGGGGCTACTTTTCGGAGGCTGGTCTGTATTCTCTTAAGTCTTGGTAATTTTCCACTGCAGCGTCACGAGATGCCATATCAACACAACTGCAGCGTTGTGACACCACGCCACTGCAGGGGCCGAGGTAGCGTGCTAAAGCTTAGGCGGCATACCCTGAGTGGGGAATTACATGCTTGATCACACTGCGCATACTGCACACACACACGCACCGGCACACCGAGGGGTCTGCTTGTGTGTTTGAATATGCATACAGTACGTGGGACACCTACATCGCGGCCTGCCGCACCATGTAAGACAGCAACTTAGAACAAAAGGTAATTCAATCTCCGGCCCGTGGATCTGAAAAGCCTCCTGGATTCTTACAGAGGAAACAGCAGGTCTACACCACTGTAATCCAATTGTATTGCTTACAAAAGACGCTTTGGCTTTATACAACCGTACACACACAGACATCTGCATACACGCATGGGCACTGAATTTGTGCAAATGAAACACACTGTTGTGCAATCTCCAGCACATAAAGCCACATTTTCCGGCCCAAGCCATCTATTTTCTCAGCTTGTGGTGGAAAGGAGGGACAAATAATCGTACAGAAGGAAGGAGGGATAGAGGGATAGAGGGGGGTGGCAGCAGCACAGTGAGGAAAAGAAAGTCGTTTTGTTGGTATTACATGGCGTTTTGACGCCGATTGAACGAAAAATGAGAAGGATTTGTATGTATATGTGTGTACAGGTTCGTCCAGTACACCAGTGCTTCAGCTGTGCTCTTTAGGGACTTTTTGAATTTAAGCCCTTATTAGCTGATCTTCACTGCTCTCTGAGCTCTTGCATACGATAGCCAACCAGTTTCTCTTTGCTTTTTCTATGTGATTGTCTCTTTTTTTTTCTCTCATTCAATCATCTTGGTGAGAGTCAACCTTTATCCACCCAGCTCATCTATAATAGCTACAGGTATAAAGCCTCCAATGCCAAATTATCTGCACTGGGGAATCAATAGAGCTTTTCTTTCAGGGACAAACAGAGATTTCTGCCCTTTCTCTCTTTCTTCCAAGCACGTTCTTATTTGTCTTTATCGCCTCTTATTTTTGTCATACCTTTTAGCTGTGGACTTATTCTGTTGTTCCCTCTTTTTTCTGTTTTCTTATTCCATTCAAATCATGTCACAACAGTTTTTTTTTCATTCTGCATCAACATCACTGGCAGTATGAACAATAAAGAACTAAAACATATTCATTCTTATCTTATGTCACCCCCATTGCAAACTTTCTTCAAATCTCAGACAAGAAATAATAAGTCTTATGATGACAATGTGACCAATGGATGCTCTGTCTGTGTAAATATTTCCATTAATATACAAAATAAAGCATGAAGGTCATTCTGATATTGACTTTCAGCACTTTAAATGCCTCAACCCTGAGAAATCCTTGAACTCTTCCGCTTTACTTTATCAACATCTTTTGTGATTCATATAGAGTTGATAATGGAAAAGGAAAAAATATGTAATAGCTTTTACCTGCATTCAACACTAGAAGCTACATTTCTTTCTGTGTGCGCCTCAATGTGTGGTCACACTGAAGAAATGCACAAAATGGGACAGTTCACATATCAGGAAACGCAGACCAACAGTACTACACAGCAAAGCCCAAAAACAAGAGACACACCAACACACACACACACACACACACACACACAGGCACGCCTGCCCCAGAGGGGATGCTCAGGGGTGGATGGTCAGCATGGATGGAGGCTGTAATTACACTGGAGCTCTGTGTGAGAAGTATGTCTCAAAGATGAGATCAAGTCTATGCCCTTATCTAGTAAGTCTGCTCTCTCAACCAAGGAGGACTATTGTCGCAGCAAGAACGACACTGTGTGTGTGTGTGTGTGTGTGTGTGTGTGTGTGTGTGTGAGTATACGTACGCACGTGCGTGTGATTTCAAACCGATAACACAAAGGAGCTCAAATACAGAGAAAAGGCTTGAGATACATGCACCTGGAGCCTCAGATAAAGGAAATTGAAGGAGAGCAAGTATGTGCAAAAGACTGGGGGAGATGCAGGGGGATAGACTGTCCATTTACAAAAGGGATTGCACAAGTAATTTTGCCGTTTCCCCCGGCTTTCTCTGCAAGAGCTGTACACACTCAGGCACAATGTCTCGCGTTTGTGCAAACAGATTTCATTTCACAGAGCTTGTTTGCTCAACCAAATCCAGCTTAGAGCACCCAGCCTGGTTTCCTTGTGTGAATATAGACAGATTCGCAGCCTTATATTTACCTGCTGTTATGAGCATGTACAGCTTTAATATCCACCCTGAAAAAGTTAATAAGTGCACAACTAATTACTACCGCTGCCTATGTGTGAGGTGAGAGTGAAGTGACTTGTAAGGGTCCCTGTGGAGTTTGGAGTGGTCTACCGGCAGTGCATGGGGCCAGAGGTTGAACCAAGGTGATATCCGAGCTATAATGAGGTGTCATCTTTGCCAAGCACAGGGTAGAGGAGACAATGGCACACTCTCTCTCTCACACACAGACACACTCACAGACACACACACACACACACACACACACACACATAATATTCCTCCCAGTTTCTTGGTTTCATGACATTGGCAGATGATGGTACAGGCACTGGGACAGAAGGGTGTTCATTCTGACAGAAGTTTGCAAATCTTGCATATTTGAGTATCCTGCACTCAGCGTCTCATCAATAATAAAGCCAAACACTGTGAGAAGTTTAAGTAAAGAGCAGGGACAGCCTGCTGAATCATTTAATGGCTGGTCTGAAGCAGTGACACGGTTAACTGAAGGACACTGAGTATATGGGCTAGCTGAATGTACAGTAGCTGTAACTGTGACATGAAGCTGAGTGCTGCTGTTGCTCTGAAGCTGAGCTGTTGAAATGGAAATGTTGGATACACTGTGGACTCTTGATTGTTTGATCCTCGCGTTTTAATAATTTAAAGTTTTGGCAGTGAAGCTGGGGGAAGTTATGTCCATCTCTGACCTTCAAAACTTGCCCTGTTATCTACTGTACATATTTTACACTGGCTGCCGCCCTGATAGTATGACACTACATTTTGTCATTTGCGAAAATGTTCTGCTCGGTAGTTTCTCAAGTTTTAAACAGAGTTTATCTTATCCACAGGTTTCCACTAGAGATAGCTTCACCAAACTTATTCCCCCATATGCCTCTCCCTGGATCAGGTTTTTGATGAGTTGGCCCTGGTGAGGTGCTGTGCAATCAAATGCATCGCTGCGTAAGCCAGCGTAAAATGTCCTAGGAGGGAGAGAGGGGAAGCAGTGAGAGGCAGGGGGAGAGAGAGGGTGTGTGTGTGTGTGTGTGTGTGTGTGTGTGTGTGGATCGATCACACCACAGTGCTTGGAGAGGCCAGAGTGACCAGCCATGAAATGGCTGCTGTCCCCAGAGTGGGTGCCACCATCACCCACAGTTCCCTTGACTCAGGTCAGTTGAGATTACCACAGACATGGATATGCATACAATACATAAAGACAATCAATGAGTCATGATGATGCTGTACCTCGTGAAGGTACAGTGGCACTCAAAAGTTAAGCGAGTAAAAGGTGACCTGATTTCCAAACAGCATAAAGTTAAAGCTGACACATTATCAAGTTAACTAAGGTCAGAGACCTTGGTAAAGGTTATCTGAGATCTCTTAGGGTGCCCAAAATTTGGCAAGGTGTTCCTTTCCTTTTTTTTTTTTAACTCTAAAATTATACAACACAAAAATATCTGCTTAATCTGCTTAATGTTGACGAGAATGTTTCATCTTTAGCTTTATGCTTGGGTTAAGGTTAGGGTAAGGGTGAGGCACGCAGTGGTTATGGTTACGGTAAGTCTCCAGGAAATGAATGTAAGTCTATCAAATGTGAAAATGTAACGTGTGTGTGTGTGTGTGTGTGTGTGTGTGTGTGTGTGTGTCCTAACATGAGTGTCCGTGTGAAACTCGTCCTGCCTGGGGACACGCGGCCCCGCTGGTTTTAATCCTAGCAGGATGAAATCTAATCAGGATTTGTCTTACACCTGGGGTTCCAGGTGAATGCAATTAAGTGTAATTAACTGTGTCACCTCATAGTCGTCACGTGGACGATGCTGCATAGTTGTCTCCTCAGTTGTTCCTACAAATGTAATCACCTTCAGAAGGCCAAAAAAGCCAAAAACATATCGGGTCAGTCAGTGGCGAAGGCACAAACTGCCATTTGAAACGTATACCTGAGCTACACTAATGCCTCTGTGTTCATGTCTAAGTCTGTGTAACTTCTTTTGTGTAATTTCAGAAGTTTGTGTTAAGATCTTACATGTCTTGATCTGACAGTGAGTAGGCATTGTGGAGCGGGTCTGGATTCCATGTTCTCCACACTGATCAGTCTCAGTCTGTAGTCTTGTTTGTGTGTGTATGTTGAGCTTTTGTAGTTATCCCACCAATGGATCTCTCACAGAAACATTTGCATAAGCACTAGGATCATCACGTCTGCACATTTACTGACATTGGATGTGTAAAAGCTGATCACGACTTAGAAGTGTTTAGACTGAAAGCCTGGAGTATATATGACAACATTTCTTCCTCTTTGCATTTCATTCCCATTGCACATTTCCACAAGGGAGGGCCAAAGAAAAAGATGCTGTTGGTTGCACTGCAGGGAATGAAGGAACCAGCATTCAGGGGACATCTGGAGGACTCTAGGGCTGGTACTGTTGGTCTGTCAGTCTGTTGGTCAGTCACTGCTTTGGTCCAAGCTAAAATATCTTAAGTATTGGAAGGACTGCCATGAAATTTTGCACAGATAGTCATGGGATTGTTGTCACTTTCCTTATATTTTATCAGATGTCAGCATGCTAAACTAAGACGATTAACATAACAAACAGTATACCTGCTTAACGTCAGCATGTTAGCATCATTATTGCAAACACATTAGCATGCTGGGAGCGTTTAGCCCAAAGCGTGGCTGTCAACTTTTAGTCTTTAAACTCTGTTTCTTGTGAATTATCAAACTTCATGGAGTTGCAATGCTAAATTTGTATCCCTTTAACACTCCTTTCACAGTTTTCTTATCTTTGTTCAGCTATGTCATCCCATTCTGTACCCTACTTACACATCCTGTAGTATCATCTTGTAACAAATCTCAGTGCCTTCTGAGAATCTTTTTCTGCAATACTTCTCTCTTGTTTGAGTGAACGGGAGCTTTAAGCAGCCCATAACATGCTATAACACAGATTAACATTTCTCTAGAATGCCCTTGGTAGGAGGCTGGGCCCCATGGATAGATAATCTTCCCCTGGTACGCACACTATGCCATGAATAAGTCATCTCTCACCAGGACACAACCCTCAAGTTCAAATGATTGAGATTTCACTCACCTGCTGTAGCACAGGAATGACTTCCTAGTAGCAATTCTGATGCATATTATAGCAGCGAGGTTTAATGGAATGAAGGAAAGGCGGTGCAACCGAAGCAGTGGTGGTAGGACTATTTTTAATACCATCCCCCCCTTCACAATCACACACTCGCTATCAATAATCTTCGCCCGGCGGAGGTGTATTAGAAGATATTCACCCTGATGGGAACATTTGTGTTCCCTTCTGTTCGCTCCTCTTTTAAATGCAGTCATTTTGCTCGGCGCTCTCGTGCTTTTCTCTCACTGTCTGAGGTCACTGTCATGAACATTTCATTTTTGAATCATTTTATATGACTTATTGTTACAGGCTCTCAGGGGCAAAGTGGGGTGGCATGAAGAGGGATTCTGCCCTTTATTCTCCAGTGTTTCGTTAATGCAGTTATTGTGGGCTCCGTCGGTGTCTTTTGGACCATCAACTCATAGTTATTCGCGTCATCGTGTTGTGGAAATTACAAGCTCCGCTGAATCCCTGAGCGATTCACCACCAAACTTTTCATTAAAATAAGCCCACAGGAAAGAATGAGGACCACAAAAGAGATGGGGAGATGGGAAGAGGTGGAGGTGGGGAGGAGGGGAGGGCAGTGAAATAGTCTTTCCATCAGCACGAGTTCTCATAAATATTGTAATTGTGTGGTTATAGAAAAGGAGCGGTGGTGAGCCACTATGCTGTGATTGACTTTGAGCGAATGCTGTCTCACCTTTTTGAGTGAATTGAACATGAACACTGGTGACAAAAAGGAAAAAATAATGGCCTTTGTGAATACGACACGGAAGTCATCTGATTCCTGCAGGCTGCATGGGACGAAACCAATAAAAGAAACTCATCTTTTTCTTTCTTTTCCAGTGCAAAAGTCCCAGCACCATTACTTGCTGATCTCTGCTGACTCGTTACATTTTTTTTTTTTTCCTCTGACTTAAAAACAGGAACTGTGCAAACCCCATGAGATAGCTGCTCATGTAATGGAACATAGTAACGCAGCATTCCTAAGGCAAATTAATCAGACCAAGCCAGCTGGTTTGCCAAGGAGAAGCCAGAGAGTCCGGTTGCTGTTCCCTGGCCATCTCTTAATGTGGCTTAAATTTGTACAGAGAGCCCCTCCAGTGTCAGGGAGCCTCAGGCGTGAGCAATTGCCTGAATGAAGCACCAATCACCCAGTTTCTCTTCTCTCCTGCAGGGCTCTGATTTCACACTACTCTGGCATGTTATTGGCCCATTCACGATCCAAGCCCTGGTGAGTTACAGACACAGAACAAGAGACAGAGAAAATTCTTGACTGGTAACTTTCTTCAAATAGACGCTGCTCTTCTGTGTCACGCTGTCAGGGAGTTGTTTTTGTACATCTCTTCACTTTTGCCCCGAGAGTTTAAGAGCGTAATGACTGTCTGGAGGGCAGGAAAACACATAAAAAATTTAAACACTACAGCTGTGGACAGCGTTCAGCAGCAATGTGACATCCTAGTATGTGCGATTCATATCACAGTAAAGCATGTTTTACGCAGCTTAGTGGCCTCGTGTCTCTGCTGCTGGAACAGTTCCAGAAGCAGTGTTTCTTTAAGCAGCGCTGATTATTGAAACGCGCTGATAAACCAGTTAAGAGCAAAACGGCCACACAACCTGTTTCTTGCAAACTTATAAACCAACTTAACTGCTGTGTAGAGCACCTATATACTGAAAAGTGACAACTTAGATCATGTTCAAAGTAGGACTGAGCAATGTGACCTAAAAGGGGTAGGATTCGGCATCTCAGCAGCATCTTTTGACGTTGGTATCGATCCATTCTTGAGCTTCAGTTTTAAAACCTGCTTGAAACCATATAACCTAAGAGTTTTCCAGTTGTTGTTGTTGTTGTGGAGACATTGCCGTCATTTACTCCACTGGGTCTTCACTTCCTCAGATGGTGGGAGTAGATGAAGACTTTTGTGTTTGTTCTCGAAACCAGCAACAGAGAAACTGGTGCATGCTGTAATGGTACCTTCCATAGCTTCATGTCACCGGGGCAGCATCATATTACTAAATCCACGGTGCGGCCCAGTGTGACACCAGTGACTGTGACAAAAGTGGTATACCGCCCACCCCTAGTTCAAAGTGCACAACAAAGGAAGAGAGGGGGGAAAAAAAGAAGAAGCAGAAATCCTCTCAAACCTAAAAAAATGACTGTTGACTGAAGACAGTGATGCCATTGATGTCACTGCTTGTTGGATGGGGGCTTGGCAGGCTTTCACAGCAGTAATGATAAGAAGAGCAGCAGCAACAATAACAGCAACAATAAAATGAATGTTAATAATAAAAATGATAGCAGTAATTATTGATTGGTCCAGAAGGACACTTCAGTCGAAGAGGACAAAGAGGAAGGGGCTGGCTTAGCTGTAGCAATTCAACATCTGATGTATGTATTTCATTTCTAATTGTTATCCATTTGTATTTTTAGATGTATTGAACATGTAATGGTGTGGCCTCACAGACATGACATGAACCCAGGGCACACCAAGACCACCTTATTTCTCTAAAAAATTGAATTACAAGAGCAGAAGAGAGCGCAAACAAAATAAAGGAGAGGCACGTGGATGCAAATCATTGTGGTGGGTCTTAGAAGTCTTAGCTAACACAGGCTGCAAATTGCTTGAGAAGCTTCTCATACAAAATTGATTACATTTCTTTCTGACTAATGCAGAGTCTGATTGCCTATGCTCTTTGATATATTTTCATCCATATTTAAATCTCTCCATTCTTAAATTATTCTCTGATATCATGACAGGAACCGATTAAGAACTCAAATTCCAAAAGCTTTTGAAATCTTAAGGTTTCAGCCACGTTACTTCATCTAATAAATCGTACAACAACCTACGCGCAGTTAGCTCCTCTCCTAAAAGACCATCACACACCATCAATTTGTGTGATTTTAGTCAATTTAGCATCAAATGAATTTGATTCTGAGCCCATAAATATTGCAAGCATATGTTGGGAACCACATGAAATCGTGTTTAGTTGCAGCGCACGCTTATTAATTCAAACATCCGTGTCGGCGTCTCCGAGGTCTTGAGGCGATGCGCAGCTTGACATTCTTTCTTTCTTCTTCTTCATTCCTCTGATGAACAACTTTGGACTCAAAAAAAAAATGCAGGCAAGGGCACATGTAGGTGCAAACACATGCAAATCCACTCACACACACACACACACACTCATAAGAACAGACACATTAAGACAGACACTGAAAAGTACTGAAGCGCATATCCAAGATTAACTAAATGCACATATATACATAAACATGAGCATTTCTATGAGAGCAGAAAGCATTTTGATGTTTACATGCTCTCCCTTGCGTCTGTGGATACGTTCTTCTTAATTATTTTAATATCCAGCGCTGTGGGCTCGTCGAAGGCTTCATGTCTGTGCTTAGTGTCTGCACCCTGCGCACTGCATGACAATTAGTGCCTTACATAACCACTAGCCAGCCACACACCCACATACGTGCACCACACACAAGCAAAAAGATGCACATGCACTCACGGACATTCACATGCAGAGACACGAATGCACAAAAGAGAACCCAAAAACGCAGATAAAAGTGTACAAAGTACAAACCAACTCTGTGCCTTCTTCTATCCTGTGGGGACATTTCAGTTAAATTACCTCATACTGCTGCTCTTTGGAACTGTGTATTCCATTCCTGTAATCGCTTTTGTGTGTGAATATTGCGTGCCCTATCTTGGTAAATGGCCACCAGGGACCCGACATTACAGTATATGTATATATGTGTTGATATATCCCTCTTTTAAACACCTTCCCTTAGTAGTCCTGCCTTTCTGTCCTTGACGCTTGCTGCAGTAATGGCTGAGGTGATGAGATGTTCGCCTTTCTAAACACAAACAGCGTAGCCCATCTCAAACACCAATAAAAACAAGAGAGTTGTAAATCCGCCGACCGGTCTCACCCTTGCCCCAGGCCAGCCATCAGCATATTAGCACAAGTGCCCGTGCATACAGTATATACACGTCTATGTGTGTATGAGTGGGCGCATGTAGGAGTGTGTGTGTGTTTTTCGAGCCTCTCAGCATTTGCTTGCATCCTGTTTGTGATTGCCGTAAAGGTTCAGTTACCCATTCTGAGAGGATCCCAATCGGCTTACTTAGATGAGGAGAGCTTGATGGTGTGAGACGGAGGGAAACGTGTTGGGGGGGGGGGGGGGGGGTACAGATGGACTCAAAGGCAGGTAGAGGTAATGAAAAGAGGGAAAATGCAGGCAAGGACAGGATGAACTTGTGAGACAGACCCATGGAGAAGACAGCCAGAGACACACCGAGACAGACCGGATGCGAGTGGGAAAAAAAAGAGAAATGCATGAAGGAGATCTGCTCTGTTCCCTTGGTGATCTGAGTCATTTTTATTGGCTGGATATGCTGCTATGTTAGTAATGATTAGTCTCGCTGTGAGACTATGAGGTGTGTGTGTGTGTGTTTGATATAGCAGGAAACCAATATTAGATATATAATCACCTCCCAAACTGCCTCAGGAACTCTTGCGTACATTCTCCTTTGACGTGTGTGTGTGTGCGTGTGTGTTCATAGCGTGTGCATCCTGGGTTATAACCCTATCGAAGCCACTGTTACCTTTTAACCAGGAGATGTGCAGTCAAAAGCCCCATTGCTATTTTGGTTCACCAATAAGTTTTCTGAAAATTGGATCCAGGGCTAAAGAATTGAATGTGATGAGCACCACAGCTGAAGCAATCCACTGGCCTTGAATGAGCGTATTTACGGGAAAATGACAGATCAAATCCAATTGCCTCTTCTCTGACTTTAGACAGTCCCTTATTCACGTCAAAGAGGTAGGAGTTTAATGAGGTTTTGACTGCTGGATGATTTTTTTCGCGGATGAATGACTTACAGAACGTAGAGGCGCTGCGGTATGCGACTCGAGTGTGGAGCCGCTGATTCTTTTATGTATACATGAACACGCTCACACAGTTTCACTGGAAGGCGTCTGAAGTCTGACCTGTCCTCAGAGAGGAGATGTATTTTATGCGGTGCATATAATATAAGGCCAGTATACGTTTTAGCCTTTCATTATCAGCAACAGCCGTCTTGGTAAACAATGTGATGGTCTTCCCTCCACATATTTGTCCCTCTAGAAGCTTACTGTCAACCCGCTCTGCCTGAATAGGATCGTCTTAGTCTGAAAACAGCAGTGAAAAGTTGCATGATGAAGCCAGACACACAGAAGAACAACAAAGGATGAAGGAAACAAAGTGGAAATAACTTGACGCCCACCCTCTTCTCTTCTCTTCTCTTCTCTTCTCTTCTCTTCTCTTCTCTTCTCTTCTCGTCTTCTTTCAAGTTGAACATAAAGTAGGTCTAATAGGAAATCCGCTCAGCCCCTTCATTCTTTCCGAATTATTTTTTGCAGACTGAATTATTATTACTTTTTGCCTACTGCTGCACTCTTTGACCAGGAGCGGAGGGAAATAAAGAAAACTTTATCTCATATATCTACATCCCCAGCTTGTCTTTTTAAACTGTTTTTTAAGGGCTCTAGAAAGTTTAATCTACATCAGTGGCAAAGCAGGAATATTTTAATCTTTGTCATTTAATAGGTCTTGCCATCTGAATGATTTTACATATATTGTAGAGCTGACTGTTGTGTTTCTGTCTTGGCGAAAACATTTGAAATGCAAATCAATGTTTCCAAATGAAGCAGACCCTTTCATATTTGGCACACACATTATCTAATCACTATTTGATTTCACATGCAGGGGCATATCTAAGTGAAATCAAATAATCTTTTTAAACTCCCCCACCACCCCAAACATTAGCCATTGGATTCGAAGGCAGGGGGCTGAGTAGACTGCTAATGTGTTGGCAATTGAGATCTTAAGTGTCCTTTCACACTCTAATCAAATTGATAAGGTGGTCGTACTGCAAGGGCAATCTCGCTGTCCTCTGCTTTGGAAATTCCCTTGCCTTTGATTCCTCTTCTCTTTTCTCTGTATCTGTAAATCTCTGTGTGTCTGTTCAATTCTGTTTCAGTCCGATTCAATTCAATTATGTTTTAATTACACTGATGTTAAAGTATTAACACTAATAATGACATAATATTGTGATTTGACAGCATATAGCAGAAAAAAATCTTACATTGAAGTACGTACGCTGGAGCTTTACAGTGGCGGTATGAAAGAGCCGCGCTCTAAGGACTTTTTCTTCATATGCTGGCTTCATTTTGAACAAATCCGCTATATATCTGAACTGTGTTTATATTTTGATCAGATGAAAAACCATAAACTTTCATCTTTGCATCTTGAGTAACAGTGTTTCTGTGGTAACGGCCTCCGTGTGCAGCAGCTATAGTCAATATTCATCTATTATACAATAGATGAGGTTGAAGGGATAGAAGTGGTTGCTGGTATTGATGAACCCACAGAGAATTATCACCCAAATCTGCAGTTCCCTTCATGTCTGTGGAGAGTCTTTCAGCTCATTATTTTGGTTTTCTGGCCTGAAAGGTTACTGCTGTGGTTCACCGTCACAGCCGCAGCAGGCAGCTGGTTTAATTGAAAAGTTAACAACTAGCAGCTGAAGTGCGTTTAGCAGCCAGATATTTCCCAGATATATGGGTGAAAAACCTAAAACAGAGCTAAAATAAGGGTGAATGTTAGACTTATTGTGTGCTCCCTGAAACACAACTTTAAATGAATGCTACTGCTGCTTCATATCTGCTGGATGTTTCAATAGGCAACTGTGTGCCAACAAGTTCACCATATCAACTTCAAGTGACATTTCAGTGTTCGCACCTTATCTCTGCTGCCTGAAAATGGCCTAGACATCAGTTACTGCAATTTTCAATGGATGTGCTTGTCAGATCATCTTACAGCGCCTGAATCGTCCCTTCTGATCTCAGAGTCAGGGTGTCGGCATCTGACAGCTGTGATACATTTCAAAAACAGACAAACTGACAATAAAGCCCACTTTATTAGCCAGATGTGTGGAGGTGTGAACGCAAGACAGGTTTTGAGCTCTTTTGTCACTTTTTAAAGACTTGAATTCTTTTGAATTTCTGTCCAAAACTGTGCGCTGTTAAGCCCATTTGTATGATTCATCACATCAAGGCTGCAGAGACCTCCAGAAAATTTTGAAGTATTGATCGGTAAAAGATGGAAAAAAAAAAAAAAAAAACTACTCTTTTTACGCTCACTTGTTTTTTGCATTTTCCAAAAACGCACTTAAAGGGAGATGGAAACATCCAAATAAGTTCTGAAGTCATGAACATTTAATTCACATGACTGATAGCTGTTTCAGCTCAGAGAGAAGAAGACACGTTGTTCAGTTTAATTCATTTCATGCACACCAAAGCCATAAGACTGTGACCCTACAGCTGATGCATGATTAAGATCTTTAATATAAGTCTACACTAATAAGATTCTTTTCTAACTGAACATTTATATGAAGGATTATATTGCAGTGTTGTTAATTATGAATTCAGTTTTCTAAGTAGTCCAAGAAGGGTTGAATTAAGGGCAGCTCGAAACTTGAAGACGTTTCACCTCTCATCCAAGGCTTCTTCGTTCTAACGGGCTGGTGGGGGATCCCAGTGTGTGACCTCTGCGGGGCCGTCGTCGTGGTCGTTGAAAGCACTTGCGTGTGGCTGGCTCTGTGAACGACGGTCATTAAGGTTGTCACATGAGGCCAACATTGAAGAGTTAAATCTTGAAGCGAAGAAAGGACAGCATTGCAGGTGGAGGATAAGTGGTGTTGTAGGCCTCCTCCTCTGTTCAGAGATGGTTTCTTCTATTTGTTCGTAAACAGCCTCCTTCAATGCTCTTTCAGTCCGTCTGTTCCAAAATTTGTTCATTGTCGTCCTCGAATGAGTTCTCCTTATCTAGTAGTCTTCAGACAGTATTGTAGAGATGTAATATTCTTGGTGGAAAAGCTCAGCAAAGATGGTGTTTGGTGTATATCATATCATACTCTGTGCTTTCCCTCCTTCAAGAGCTGACTCTTTTTTTTTTTTTTTTTTTGGTTACTGTACCCCCCCACCCCCCTTGCTTCTATCTCTCTTTTCTCATTCGGATTTCTCTGAGGTCTACTAAGTCTCTGATCGTCTGTCTCTCTGTTGTTCTAAGATAAAGCCACCTTTCACTGTTTGAGATCAAAGAGTGAGTTTGCATAATGGACAGGGAAAACGGTGAGAGTGGTGGAATAAAGCAGAGGAGGAGGGGACTGTGGATTCAGATGAATAATCTAAAATGGAATCCTGACACTTTGTCTGAACCCTCTTTTTTAAGACTCTTTTTATACGCCAGCCCAACCATGACCAAGTAAATCTTACAGGCAGTTAGGATTTCATACTCATTCATCGCTTCCAGTGTATAGCATTCGAGAAAAAGACTATTGCGTTTGATATAATAGACTTCACCGTTTTTGGCGTTGCTTAAAGGCTGCCATCTTTTTCGTTTATGGAGATCATCCGTTTGTTTTGTCAATAGGCAACGCATGCAGGCAGGAGTTTAACGACGAACTTCAAACTGCATGTATTTATCAGTGATTCATTCGGATCATCTAACATCGACTCATTTGGTCTGTTTTTGTGCTTTCCTTCTGTCCTATGAGATGTGACTGAAAATCCAGCTGTTAGTAAATACCAGTGTCATTTGGATCGATGGCGACAGCAGATTCGGATTTTCAATAACGGATGTCACGGGGAGCTGAAAAACGTCTCTCGCAGCGATATCTTAATAGGGTGCATAGCTTCGGCGAGACGTTGTTGTTCTACATGAAATGGTAATTAGAGTTGAGTCATGTAGGCAGTCGAAGAATAAATGAGTAAATCTCTGCTGGTCACTGCTGTATTGTTTGTGTGGGAGTACAGGTACATTTTGGTCTTCGTCTGAATCTTTCCAACTGTCTTGTTTTATTTGTTCCTTTATCCTGATAGAATTCAAACATATTTTGAAATCTGTGTTCTGAATCTGACGTTTCTTGAAGGGTTCAGTATGCTTCAAACCAATTAGTTAATACGACACGTTACCGACTGTGTGAAAGGTGAGAGTGCTTATCCACCTGTTCTGAATGGCCGCAGTGGAAGGCGAGGTGAAAAGCCAGCCGTCACAGCCTCTTCCTGCACCTTCCTCTCGAAGAATTCTCTGTCTTTTGCTTGTCTTTGTAGTCTTCATATGGTAGATTGTACATTTGGGCATAAAGGTGCACGTCTCTCCTCTGGTGCATTCATTGGGAGTGAAGATAATGAGGCTGTAACGCAATGAATAATTCACAGGTCATTCTTATAGTATGTGCACACCTTGGTGATGTTATATTGAAATCTTTTTTTATTCTGCAGCTAAAGCTAATAAAGTGATTGAGACTTTAATATTTTCTGGCAAGCGTAATCATGGCGTAATGAATTACAAAGGTGCTGAAGGCAGTCAGGTATCGCCAATAAACATATTGGACAGGAAAGGACGCAGCTCACACTGCCATGAGCAATAATTCAAGGTAGATTTCAATCTCAACTAAGCTTTATGGGATTCAGGTTGTTAAAAATGTACTTATTTCATTTCACTTACATGCAGATATATTTTCTGTGTTTCATTGGCCAATAAAATCTATAAAGCTTCAAATACTTAAAGCAGTGGTAGGCCATTTATTTTTGGCATCACTGGGCAAAAATTCCATAATAACATTCAGCATATTGTAATTCAAGTGGTCCGACAGAGGACTGCACTCCTGCACCTCCTCTTGGCTGTTTTAGCCTGTGAGAGGAGACTTTGGCCGATCACACGTCATTTCAAAGAGAGGGAGTTCCTATGGGCTGTTCTACGTCCTCTCAGAGGGTGAAAGCCCAGTCTCACATAACCGTACTATCTCCACACTTCATATTAGCACGCTGGAGGAAGGGAAAGTGGAAGCCTGATTGAATGATGGAAAAATCCTGCATAAAATCCCGCAACTTATGAAATTTCCAATACCTCCTTTGGCTACAGCTGCGTATATTACGACACACATGTGCGAACGCGTCCCAGCTCCACATGGAGCTTCGGGGGCATTATGTTTGATGCCGTGGAGCTCGTATCAACGAGCGGCAAAGAGTGGGGAGTAACTTTTTGAGGAGGGGCGGTGTGTGTGTGTGTGTGTGTGTGTGTGTGTGTGTGTGTGTGTGTATGTATGTGTATGCAACCAGCTGTTAGATGGTGTCACAGTTTGGTGTACTACAGTACTTCAGTATGACAGTGTAAAGTATGTATGAATGGCAGCACTGACAGGCTGGTTTATAAATCCATTTTAAAATTTCAACCTGTTCAGTGTTGGATCATAAAACGGGTATCCATGGATTAATTCTAACATAAATGTAGGCTTAAAATGTGAGTTCACCTGCAGTATATGATGAGGTTTGTCTTTTCTCTGCCATTGGAAGTGCCATGAACCGTACTTCTTAATTGTTAATGGGCCACTGTCAGACATTTTGGAAAGGGGAAAGTCATAAGCCTCTCAGGGCAATGAGCAGCAGGATGATTAAGAACGTGGTGTGCCGAGAAACATTTTTGTCCTTGGTTAAGGCCTGTAGCTTTCATTATGGGGGTCAAAAAGGAAAACATTTAAATCCAGAGTCAGTAGTAATACCCACAGAAGACGAGCACAGCTATCACTGAGAAAGTTCCCCAGTATTGCCAAAAATCCCCATCCTTGATTCTAACTCCCCCTTTATAACCCATTTAAATTAGTTTCCAAGCTTTAACAAAAAACAGCATATTTACCTAATTTCATTATGCCTTGAAGAATCTTCACCGTCTTGGTAAAAGCTGTACCTGACGCGTGCCAGCAATACATGACGAACTGTGTTGCAACTCAGCGCAGTGGTTTATTTTCCATTCTTTGGCACTGAAGCAAGAGTGATGTGCAAAGTAATACCTGTTATAGGATACGACTGTTTTCCCCTAGTCCAACACTAAAGTGACTCCTCAGCTGAATGTCAGCCACCCGTGAGACTCATAGTGGCACAGACAGGAGCGGTAAAAGAGAGAGAAGAGACTGCTGCTGCTGTGAATGAAGCTTGACAGAATTAAAACAACCAACATCCAGATGCCTCATCCAAATGAGCATGAACGGGTAAAATTTCATGTTTTGTACTCAGTGGTATTCTGACATCAAGACAGCTTTACGTGAAAGGAGAGGATGGCAGTATCTGTACTGTAACTCTCTTTCCACATTTCAAAACATCCCCCAATTCCCTTCCTCCCCTATTCTCATCCTCCCTCGCTTATCTCCTTTTCTTCCTCAGTCTCTGCTCTCATCTATTTTTCTCTTTCTTTTCCCGCTCTCTCTCGTGATCATCCTTTTTGCTTTTTATTTGCTATTCCCTCAACCATGGTATCTTAATGAGCTTCTCCCTCACTTTCTCCATTTGTCAGCATGTCTCTCTCAGCCCCCACCTTTCATTCCCATCTCTACAAGCTTTTCTTTTAAAGCACTAATAACTAGGTCTGCTACAACATTAACAACCCGCCCAATAACATTAGCCCCAACAAATCTCATCTCTTGCTTCACTAGTGAGGATTTTGTAGTAATCATCAGGTGTATTAAGTGCTGCTCATTTATTCCAGTTTGGGGCAATGCATGTATGCACTCACATATTTGTTAGCATGCTTGACTGTGAGTGAACAAGTGCATCTGTGTGCGTGAGTGTCCAAGTCCACACGTGTCAGTTTCATTGCTCTTGGCGGACGCTACTGGAGCGATTTACGACTCCGGTGGGACAAGGCATTGGAGGGCTACGAGGTGGGTGGGGAAAAAGAGGGGAGGGGGCGAACCCTGCTAGTAGAGACCATCCCCAGGCCTGCTATAGGGGAGGCAGAGTTATGGGCTGTGTGTGTAGATGCCTGAGACACTGAGAGCTGGAGCCCTGGGGGCCGCACAGCGCTGCAGCGGGTGTCTCTGAATGTCGTCATCCTCTGCAGTGGTGCGAACGTGTCATAGCTCGGTGCATGTGTGTGCATTTGACAGCCACTTGACAGCATTTTGTGAAGCTCCTTCATCAGCCTCAAACACAACATTAGCGCGTCTGTGTGCATAATTGTACACCCTGGAGTGCCCATCTGCAGTGAATCCCTGCGCCTGTAATCAAAATGTCGCAGAGTGAAGTTTCAGATACTGCAGCGGAGATTGTTGAGCTTACTTACTTTGGCTGTACTTTGTTCTGCTTTGAGGTCTTTTTTTTTAACGGTGGAGACGGCTCTAACACACAGAACAGTCATGATTAATAACCACATAAACATCACTTCCATCTTGACACCTTAATGGGAGGACTTTTATGTTACAGGCAATCAATTGGTGCAAGTGGCAATTCTCATTTCAAGTGAATGCAACATAATCAATGTTCGGCCCCTGTATACTCAAAACAACTGTCGCTGCAACGGACTGTACATCACTTTCAATCAACAATTTGGTAAATATCCCACTGCTTGACAAAAAATGTAGAAATTAAATAGCCAAAATTAACAAGAGAAAGCGAGCCACCCAGAGCAACATACAGTGAGTTGTGGGATTTGGGTTCTTCCTCTAACATGAGCCAACATCAGAACTAAACCTGACAGAGATAAAGCAGAAAACAGGACGACTAGACCCATCAGAAAACAATGAGCCAACAAAAGCAGACATCTAAATCAAGACACGAACAAAAAGTGTTTCTGTGGAGGCCGGAAGGTGCAAAGAGAGACAGCCAATGATTCCTGCCCCCAAATTTATTAGATACCCATCAATCAGGCCAGATCAGATACACCTGAAGGCAAAAAACCATGAGAGCCAAACTCATGTCACATCATAACCAGCAGGGGGAGCATGTAACAACAATTCAACTCCTTTTTGCTAACTCTCACATTACTTTTCAAAGTCCATGCATAGCTGGTGCAACATGCCGCTGGGCTCCGTCTAATTTACAGCCTGGACGACTGGAAACAAGAAACGCCGACATCGGCTGGGTCACAGGGTAATCTCTCAGAGCATGAAGCTTATCTAAATGGCTGAAATGTAAAACGTCAGCACTTGCCAATTACTAAGAGCTATTGTCTTGGTGTGATTGGTGATACACTCACAGCGGTTGGTGTTTCCTCTTTAAGATGAAGCAACCCGCCTCCGATGCACCGGGGAGGCTCCATCAGTTGCCGAGTAGTATATGAGAGGAATCAGTGCCAGATCTGATTAGAGAACCTTTTAACTGTTCACCTTTCAGATTTGATAAGCTCACTTTTATGTTTATCCAGTCCCCCCACCTATAGATAAAAAGATCTATTATTTACTTGACACCAGTTTTAACGAGGGTGCCCATTTGGGTTTAACAGCCTCTTACAGGGGATCAGATGGATGGGGTGGAGTGTCATCGATGGTAATCAGAGCTCTCCAGCCGCTTCCTGTGGCTTGAAAAGGAGGTGTGAGATTTGATGACAGAGTTTAATCACCTCCCTCTCTGACTCTGAGAGGCTTTTGGGTTTTAGTTTCCCATCGAAGCCTGCAGTTAAATGATCTCGAATGTTCTGTCTCAGTCCCTCTTGTCCCTCCTTCACAATCAAATTTGAGCTGATTGCGTTATGGTCTTTTAAGCCAAACGTCTAGTAGCTGAAGCGAGCCGAAGGTCACGGAGATCATGCAGCGGTCTGGGATGCTAAAGTCTCAAGATGCACAGATTGTGATTGGATCTGCAGTGTGTGGGAGCGTAGACACGGCAACAAGCTCATGCGCACACCAAAACAGTGAGGCGGCAATGACACAATCAGACGAAGATGGAGACAAATAGTGTTTTTTGGGGGGACAGGGGGCTAAAAGTGTCTGACAGGAAAATCAAAGACTCCAGTTCTTCTGAGTTCACACTGCTTGTCTGTCTCACTCAGGATTCCAGTGGGACAAGCTTGCTGCTGAGTGTCAGAATGCAGTCGGAGGAGAAGAAAAAAAAAAAAAAGGCACTCTCTTTCAACACATGAGTGGGCGGCTAGTACGAGTGTGTGTGCCTGTATTGTATATGTGATGTGCGTGTGGCTTTTGTATTGGCACTGCAGTGTGATTTTTGACAGTAATGATGTGGGGCCTTCACAAATTGACAGACAGGGAAGGAGAGAATGAGAACAAGAATGGGAGACAAGAAAAGAGGAAAATGAGAGCAACAGAGCCTGAGAGGGAAAAAAAAAATTTGTCACAGTGAAGCAACAGTGGACAATAGCAGACCGTGGTTGTGCAGACTACC
This sequence comes from Chaetodon auriga, assembly GCF_051107435.1. Lineage (NCBI taxonomy): Eukaryota > Metazoa > Chordata > Actinopteri > Chaetodontiformes > Chaetodontidae > Chaetodon > Chaetodon auriga. The sequence continues at coordinate 13,546,088 of NC_135095.1, read as the reverse complement.
TCCCCTGCTCTCTCTTTTCTTTTTCCTTCTCGCCTTTTCTCTCTCTGGCCGGCCCTTCCTGTCCTCTATCTCCATCCATCACCATCTTTCAATCCAGGGTCACAGGCTGATGTCATTTAACACAACAGTGCAGCCAGGTTCACTCTCGCTGAGGAAATGGGGTTAGTTACCTTTGACCTGCACCTGGAGACAGTCCACCGTCCAAATAAAAACCATTCATACAATTACAGATGAGACACGCAGCCGTCTCTTGTTTCCCTCACAGTCCACCTGCTTAGAAATACACCCATTAATCTGTGTAATATGTTCGGAAAACATTCCATTTTCTGTCCTTCCTGGGAAGACTCTGGAAGGTGCAGCGCTGACACTTCCATTGTAGTCAAGGTGGTACGGTTTAATGGCGAATTTTGCACAATGGCACCATTGACTTGACTGAGATTAATAGGGGACCCAGGAAAGGCAATAGAGTGACTTTACCATAACAATGGCCACTATCCATCAGTAACGCGGCCCAATTGCATGTTTGTATGAAATAATCCATTACAAGCAACAAAGGCAGAGCCACGGGCCGCTCTCATCCCTAAGTGCATCCCTGGGGATGAAAATATTTCTCCGCCTGCGCTAAGACAGAAACGTCGGACAAGGACGATTGTGTACCCCCGACGTGCTCCATCGCCTTGTCTCGCGCAGCAGATTACAGCACTGCATCAGTTGTGACGTCCATAGGTGTAATGGATTAGCTTGTCGTAGCACATTATCAGGCTTGTCTATGCACATGAGATGTGCACATATGACCTCTTATGATCATACTTTAGCACGAGGATGAAAAATAGCAACCCTTCCTCCAGTGAAACGAAGTTAAATTGCTCTTTTCCTGACGCCTTTTCTTTCTGACGTCCGCCATCAGCCAGACGCAGCAGCCAGGCTGAAGTATATGTGACAAAATGAATGGGGGATTTTAAGGTACACAGATATTCCCCAGAGGATTATGATGTAGGATTATCTAGCCGTGGACCGGTTTGGGCAGTAATGGTTTATACGGTCTGTAACAGGATTAGAAGAATCTGATCAACAAAATAGTGGCAATATGCAGACACAAAACTACAAAATAAATGATGAAAAGGTGATCAATGAAAGATGGAAGTGGAATATACGGTCTTTTTGAAGGAATGTGTGGTATCCTGGAAGGAAGACTGGAATACAAATTTCATTTAAATTAGACGTAACACTTTATATTAACATACACATATTCAACATGAACTAGCTGCTTATTAGCATGCATTTTAGTACCATACTGGCTTTTTATTAGTCTTACAAAGCATTATTAATGTCTCATCCTGCAAGACCGTAATTTACAACGAGTCAGCCATTAACCAAGAGATTTCCCTTCATATTCTCCTATTTACTGGTTATTGATGATAAGTAAGGAAACTGTTGTACATGAATTATATTGTATGAATAAGTGATTTTTAATGACTGATAAAGAGGCAATAAACTACTAATATGCGTGTTAATAAGCAGCTGCTTCATGGTGAATATGTGTACCTTAATATAAAGTGTTCCCAAATCACAAGCTATACTGTGCATTTTTAGTCTAATATATGTTGAGGAGAAAATAAAACTTCAATAAATTACACTTTCATTACTTTTTTAAGCATGCAGGGAGAGCCACGTGATGTATTTTTTGGATTACATTTTATATAAATAACATTGCCAGTGCTTCAAGTGGATGCCAGTTTGTTTACACTGGAGAAGAGGCTTACAGGCAGGAAGCCGTGTGTGTTTACTGGGTTCGGGGGTTGTCTTTTGGAGAGGGTTTCTGTCTGTGAGGTGCCTGGGCTCTGGAGAGCTCTTAATGAGTGCTGATCGTGTTAGGCATGGCATCAGGAGAAAAAGGCGCTTTCGTTGCTATATTCTCACACCCAGACCTACATGCGCAAACAGACGCACCAAAATACACATGCAGATATAGATCTGCATTTAAGTATGTTGGAAGCGTTGACACTCACATCTCTGGGAGCTGCCAGACAAAGCAGAGCAAAGCAAAACTCTCGCATCCTCCAAATAATTACTTTTTGCCTTTTTTTTTAGGTGTGTGTATATCTTAAAGGGGAATACTGAAGCTTTTATATCCCTACAAATCCCCCCCAATCCTTTTTCCCATGGTCCTTTCTCCTCATATCTCTTACCAAACTCCTTCTTCAAACAGCTTGTATCTCCCATACTGTCGATCTCTATCTGTGTTCACTTTGCTTCATCTCCCTTCTCGTTTGTCTTTCCTGTACCCTTGCTTTTTCCTCACCAACCTCTTCTCCTTCTCCTCCCCATCTCTGTCTAGCGCTCTCGTTATCAGTCTGCTCCTGCGAACCCTCTGTTTTTCCGATTGTGGCAGTAATTTCACAAATACGTGAGAGGGGAGAAAGGTTGAAAAAAAAAACTAAAACGCCAGAATCTCTGGGGGTTTCTCCCAGTTGTTGGTGGAGCTCCAGAATGCATCAGTTTCACTAAACGCCAGCGCCCAAAGTAATTAAAATGTTGCCTGAACAAGTGAAGTCCTTGAACCTCCGCCTCTTTCAATCCTCCTCTCTCCCTGTTGCCATGGTGCTTCAGGCAACCAGTACAACGTGTGGTAAGCCACCCGCCACAGCGTTCCATTACAGAATGAGAGCTTTTGCGCTCTCTCAATTTCTCTCTCACTCCCTCCCTCTATTGCTCTTGAGAAAGTGTGTCATGATTTTCTCTCAGTAGCCCCCCCACCTCCTTGACTTCAAACCTGGCAGCAGAACTTGTGCTTATTTAAGCCCTCATTCCGAAGACCAACATTGTCTTAACCTTATCACAGCTAAAAGGTTACCCCTGTACGTATGCTTGGAATTGCAATCCAATTAACAAGTGTAAGAATGGAGAAATAAACCAGACCGTCTCCTGCCCTTCTGCTCTCATACAGCCAGCCAGATCAGCTCATGTCTGTTTAGATTTATCTGGTTTTGCAATGTTGTGCAAAACCAGATAAGAAGAAAAGTTCTGAAATAGTTACGGGAGTCTTGAGATAGTTGCAACAGTCAACCTTCCTTATATGATGATTTACCATAACAGTGAAATCAATCCTGAGCACAAGTTATGTATATATACACTTGAGTGACACATTTTAATCTTAGTAAGTATGGCCACCACGAGCTGCCAAAACAGGTTCAGTTCTTCTTAGCATCGATTCTGCAAATCTGTATAACCCTCCTGGAGAGAAGAAATACAATTATTTAGTGTAAGTGTAATTACGTTGACAGAAGCACTTGTAGCCAATAAAAGAGCAATGGCTGATTTGGAAAGAAATTATATGACTTTTACTTAACTTGAATCATTTCCTGCAAATGTGAACTTGTAGGTAAACGTTAGCGCTTAATCCCTGTATTATCATATGGCCCTCTTCCATTCAGCCCCCTGTAAAACCAATGATTCACCACTGCACCGACATGGACTGATGACTTTGCGAAGGTAGCGCCACTAATGAGCTGACATCAGCACCCTTTGAGCATATAGCTACATAAGGGATCCACTCCTAATACCCATAAGATAAAATACACAGTCATTTACCCCATGACCTACTTTGACCTAAGAACATCCCTCTTCAAACACCCGCAAAGCACATGACTCATCATGCCCGCCAAATCAGCATCTGATTAACTCCAATACCGCAGCCATGCATGTGTATGGATGCTGGCAATGAGAAAGGCCTGTAACTCTTACAGCCTTGGGCAGGCTTTCCACTTCCTAGAGTTAGATTTGGGAGCTCCAGCCAAGCCTGCTTCTGCAGTATTTTATGGCAGAGCTTGGCCTCTTGATCATGGGCTGGGCGCAGCTGAGCAGCCTGCCAATGGCCTGCATACAGCGCCCAGAGCTTGGAATCTGCATATGAAGCTCCACTTGGCAGTATTTAATTGAAAGCAGAAAGCATATTCTCCTGTGAGCCCTCTCGGGTGTCCACGGGGGGTCCATTACCTCAGGACCATTTCCGTTTCTCTCTGCAGACGAAATCTTAAATGAACCTGCAGAGTGAAAATTGAGACATTTTGAGGGTAAAATAATAGAGGCCAGTTTGCTGTCACTTATTTACTCCTAAATTCAGTGATTGTCATTCCGTAGGTGTTCCATGCTCCCTGTCGGCCTGGCGAGAGTTTAGCCAACCAAGTGCCTGTCTCATATGTTTTCTATCACCAGTTGCCCAGCCAGACTGGAAGCACCGGTCCCCAAATGAGATTCTGTGTGTCCGTGGGCAACAACTTTTATCTGTATTCTACCTCGATACCCATTCGTTCAGGACATTTTAATCTGTCATTGGAGACACTTAAATGTAGCATTTTAAGATCGATAAATCATTACCACATTAATTGTGAGAAATTAGTATAATTACTGTGAACAAATGAGAACATCACCGAGAAGACTGGCTGCTGATTATTGGACTGTATTCGACTTCCATAAGACATCAGCTGGATTGCTTAACAGCACGAGACAGAAACCACTTATAGTTTGCGAATAAAACCAGCTGAGTACGTTTTTGAACTCTTCTCATTCATCATTGCAAGCCATTGCACACATGCCTACTTCACAGAGAGAGGACAAGAAGCTACATCCTCTTTGCATCAACAATGGAAAGGAAATGTGGTATTTATTTCGAGAAATCAAGCGCCAGCAGCAATTTAAAACGGGAGCCCATCTAATCACAAGCCTCACTACACTTGCATGCTGCAGCCAGGTGTGTGTGGAGTGTGTGATGTCAACCAATTTGACGACGAGGTCAAGGGTTGATGCGGAACAAAGACATAGCTGTCTCATTTTGGTCGGTGCGGCCCTGTCGGTCTCCTCATGTTTTATTCACCACGCTGTTGGCTCACCTCTCACTTTCCTCCATTCAAGTGCCAGTCATTCCAGCCACCTTATCTACAGTCCAATTTTGCTGTATGCCTGGTTTCAATACAAGTGCTCTGTTCTTGTTGAACCAGTAATTGAGGCAGGAATATTCAGATCGTCAAAGTGGAATTGACAGATAGTTTTGTATCAGCGAGCTCCGTCTCTAAAGGTGGTTAAACTGTACATTTAAGCGGTCAAACGCAGCCAGATTGTCACATCTGTGTGGATTCTGTAATTGCTGTTCATCGCAGTAACATGAGCAGATTTTGGATAATATCACTGCAATTTCCTGTACATAAAACCTTCAGCACCGGTTATCAAGCTCCCTGACAGAAAAGGCGGTTTATGGCAGAGAAGAGTTTACCCCCGTACAAAAACACTTTATGGCAGGCCCGGTGTCCGTATGTGCTGCCCAGATATGAGTCCCAGCACACTGCCATCGTGCTGCTCCTTCCCCTGGCCCTCTACCGCCCAATCCTCTATGGTCGTAAAACCTCAGTCTCCCAATTTACTTTCCCTTTATGAGCCATTACCATGTCACGTTATCTGAAAAGAAAAAAAAAAAAGTTTTAGTGGCTCACTCCCTTTATCTCTTGTGTGCTCCCCCAGTATCTGGCACAAATCAAATATCTGGCTTTCTGCATGCCTGCCCACTCGCCCAGCATCTCTTACCTCCCAATTCTGCTCCTCTCTTGGATATGTAAAGAGAGGTATGTATCGCAGCAGTGCTCTCTATCTACCCATATAACACTGAGCACACAGTGGTTTCTTGAGCAAAACCAATGTGCTGTACAATTTTATTCCCGACAGTCACAGAGAGTCGCAACGTGAGAAGGAAAATACAGAGAGAGAACTACACAAACTAAGGTTTCCAGCCGGCTGTAGAACTCACACAGGGGAGTATTTGCTTAAGTGTGTCTGGTCTGCCTTTTTCATAGCTTAGCTCGTGAAAGGACTTTTTGTTGTTGTTGTTGTTTGGGCCTCCAGCTTCCTTTTCCATCAGGTCTCCGTTCTTTTGTGAGATGTTTTCTGCTGCGCTGCGAGACTGTGAATGGCTAGGTTATACAGGCTGAACTGCACTGAATAGAACCTTTCCACGTGGACCCGTCTTGTCGATGTAGCAGAGGTTATCTTGAAAGTACACAACAACAAAAGGCACCTCTCACCTCTGTCTCCAATCTACGAGCCTTAACTCAGATCCAATTCTGCCCACGCCTTAACTTCTCCATCACTTATTTCTCCCTTTTTTTGTGTGTGTTTTCTAGCTTTCTCTTGTTTTTCTTTGTTTTTCAGACCATCTTTTGTTGTGTGCGTAACCGCCTCCGCGGTAGTTGGGGTCCACGCCTGCAATGACACATACATCGATTTAATTATAATAAACAGGTAGGGGAGCTTGCCAGTGACTAATCTTAGTCAGCTTGATTAATGATGTTTGTGTAGCCAGAGTCTGAAATTAGCCAGAGATATAGAAGAGTGGTTCTCTCTCTTCCTCTGTGCATGTGTGCGTATACATACGTGTTTGGATTACTGCGAGTGTTGTGTTCCAAAATGGGTGCACTCTCGTTGAGTGCGCAAGGGGCCACTCCCCTCCCCAATCACAATACAATCTTTGTGCCTCACTGATCTCTGAAAAACAATCCATGAATCATCATTAGTTATTATGATAATTATGCACATTTCCTACAAAAAGCAGTAGTAGCTCTCCCGATGCTGCATAAATCCTAACGCAGTGTAACAAAAGCGTTGATTTAAGAGTCATTTTTATTTCATGTCACGTAGTATTCTCGCGCTGCATTCCCCGATAGGTCATGTTTTTGAAAACATTTGTATATGTATGCAAATGAAAAGCCCTTCATTTTATAATTCATCTACTTATGTAAATGAAACATAATTGCAGCGCAAATGTATTGTTCATTCCATTCATTTCTCTGTAGCTTTCAGTGCCATCTTTAACCCTCACTGTTAGTATTCAATTTGGAGTTTTAAATTACCTTTAAATAGCGTGGAAGCAGAGCAGCTGAAACTGGAAGAGGATAAAAAGAATAACAGTCACATATTGGAAATTACTACTGTGCAACTTTCCCAAAGGGATTTGCTTTTTGTGAGCAAAATATGGATTTGAACTTCCATCAGTGGTGTTATTTCTAATTTGAATGTGCGTTTGAGGACAGTTCTGTTGAGCAGCATGTAATTCATTCTGTGGCTAACGAGTAATAAGGCAGCCTACGTGTTATCTTACCGCTCCTGTTGATATTGACAAGCTGATTTCAACGCATTAACACTCAATTTGGAAATGAGGCACTCTATGGAAGCTGCTAGTTGAATTTGATTCATTAATATCACAACGGCTGAGCATCCAACTAGTTTTCATGTTCTCAGATTAAGTGGTGGTGTGATTCTGGACTGTTCCGGTTGTGCATTATTTATGCAAAATATGCACATGTTTGTACGTTTGTGTGTGCATTAGGGCTTAATGTTTTTCCACATAATGAGTCATTTTCAATCCCGGGAACAGAAGCACACAATCCCGGCAATCCTGGGAACCGCGTTTATTTTTAAGGTATAACTTCAGCTACAGTCCAGACACATTGGTTATATTTCAAGCAAAAATAACTGCAACAATGAGAAATATGCATAAACCCATTTGTTCCCAACCGGACTGTTTTAGTTTATTATTTAGTGGTATTATTAATTATTAAACCAAAACAATGACATTTATGTTAATCAACATTAATATGAACATAATGTGAACCTTGCATGCAGCTTGAACTTTGCTGTAGCTGCGAGGAATATGAAATGTCAGGTTCATTGCCTGTGATCTGTCTGCTGAGAACAGCCTCATGGAAGTAATATTTGACAATTCCTCACTGTATAAACAAACATCATTTGTTAAAGCACGTAATTTGTCACTTTCAAAGTCATTCTATTAAACTGAGTCGGATTCCATATTCCGCTGAGAGGCTGCTGGCACGAGCCTTCTGCAATAGTCAAGCGATGTTAGATACAGTAATAAAGTCATTGATCACTCAAAGTTAAAAAGCAGAGCTCTCAAAATAGTCACTTGTTGTGAGGTTTCAGATGAATTCCTCAGGAGATAATTCTTCAGTGCTGCTCTGAGAAAGGCGCGTTTCTCCATGCTGTTGAATGTGTTTATTAATCACAAAAAGCTTTGAACGTGTTCCACGGGCGCACGCACACAGCTGTTGCATACGTTTTAAGAAAGTAAACTGTAGACCTACATATCCTAAGAAAGAAAAAAATATTAAAAATACAGATGTGTTTATTGGCTCCGAATAGGAATGAAAATGAGGTACAGGCCTACACCCGCATGGAAGGAGTAACCTGTGCCATAATGTAGGTTAATTAGTAAACATAATGTGATTCATTAGAATTAGACACAGGCATTATATTACATAAGCACAACAGTCAGTGTACCACAGGGCATGTCTATCAAGCACATTTACATATGGCAGCAACACACACACACATACCGACGCAGCACGCCGCAGAGGAGGCTTTCTTATACCAACAGAACTAGCAGAGCTTGTGTTGCGGTATGACATGTGGAGATAACCTTAGGTATGGCTATGAGAGACGATGCAAAAAGCTACGTGAAAAAAACAGTTTCCAACATCCAGGCTACTACTCTGGTTATTTTATTGGTTTCAGATGAGGTTACACGTTCACACAGTCTTGACTGTCCCTTAGTACTAAACACACCACCATTGCTCACCATTGCCCACCATTAACAGGCTACCCAGCAAAATAAAGAGTAAAGCAACATTAAAATGTTAAAACTTACAGGTTCTAAGTTTGAAGTCAGTATCGATCCATTCTTGAGCTTCAGTTTTGAAGTGAATCCTGCTTTGCTTTTCACCTGAAAGCAGTCAAAAGCAGAATGATGAGCGCACACATATCGCTTAAGAGTTTTCCAGTTGCTGTGGGGACAAGTTACGCCACTGGGTCTTCACTTCTTCGTATGGTGGGTGTAGATGAAGACTTTTGTGTTGGTTCTTGCAGCCAACAACAGAGAAATTAGCATGCTTTGCTCATAATGTTACCTCCTACATCTTCGTGTTACTGGAGTCGGCGTTATAAGAAGAAAGTAGTGATTACTGGATGCAGCTCTACCTGCATGTTATCACTGCCACAGTTAAGCACATTATTTTTAATCTGCTAAAACTTTTATCACATTAATGATGGTATTGCAAAATGCTCATTGTGGCAGAACGTGAGACCGGTGATGAAACCAGTGCAACGCCCACCCCTAGGATGAGTCACCCACATGTGGTAATTGCATGTATGTTAATGCAAGCGCATATAACCACGTGTACTGTATATAGAGAAGATCAATAGGTACTCAGTAGGTACGTTGTTGCATAGTTAAATGCCTGCACATGTGCTCGTGCTCAGCAGTGTTCATACATCTGTGCTGTTTCTGTGCATTTTTAGTAGCTCTCAAATTATCCTCCCAGGGCAGTTAATGGAGGAAGAAAGTCAAAGAGAGGACAACGCATCCCGTCTCTCTCCCTCGCTGGCCCTACGCACAGATAAGGAGATGCTGTACGCCAGGCTAATGTAAGCCCTCAAGATATACTCACCATTTCCCCCTAATGTTCCACCTATTAGTTATTAATGGAGGAGCTACACACACTGAAAGTGAGCTAGTGAGCCCTGGGATTGGCTGCTGTGTCCCATCCCTGGCTGTGTTTTCACTTTGTAAAGTAGACAGAACAGATTTTATCCCTGATCCTAATCCCTCACATTAGTACAGCCCTTTAAAAAGACATTTTGAGCCCATGTTCATGTTCGCTGTTCTCTAAAATGCAACATGATGAATACTTTATTCTGTATGCTACATGTGCAGCCTGTCATTCAACCAGCACTGCTACCACTCATGCTCGGTCTCTCTTTGTCTGTTTCTGTGTCTCTCTCATTCTCTGTGTCCATTAAAAAAAAAGCAGCATTGCTGAGTAGGGAAGATTACGGCTTTATGGTTTAGATATGCGGAGCTGTTCTTTTTGTTTTCTCATCCCGGAAGCTCTCCATCTGTGTACAATATTGTGAATGAAGGTCAGTCTCAAGCCACAACGGGCCTCCATATCTCTTTGCCACCCTTTGCCCCGCCCCTCACCCGTTGCCTCCTCTCCTAGCCTTCCTTCGCTTATCGGCAGCGCTCACACCTGTGGCGAGCCGGCTGCTCTCTCTAACTCTCGCCAGAGGCCCCAGACAGGATGGCTGCAGATAACCTTTAAATCCAAGGAAAAAATATGGTAGGGATAGAGTGGGAGGGACAAACTCTCCATCCATTGCTCAGGATTGTGGGGCCTGCTGGCAGGCGGCCGGGCTGGGGATATGCCCAGGCTTAGCTTCATCCCTGAGACTTGGGCCATGGGCCAGCCCTGTGGTTTGACATAGCAGCATAAGAAGGGCCAGAAAATAAAGGGGCTGGACTCTGTCTTCTGGCTTTTAGAGTTTAATGTTAGCAACGGTAAGCTCATGCATCATGCGCATTAAGGTTGGGTTGTGAAGATGGGACTGTGTGTGTTCGTCCCTGCTGGCCTTTGTCTGGGACAGGGCGCCCTGTGGTTCTGAGAGCAGCACGCAGCAATCTGTTTCAATTGACAGCAAGCACTTAGTCCATACCTGGGCAGGCAGGAGGGAGAAACAAAGGCAAGACAAATAGCGCGAGGAGAGGAAAATAGAAGTTAAAGAATGCAAAGGGCAGTTTCTGTGTTTAGAATTACTTGGCTTTTGGAGTAGGACGTACAGGCAGTACCATCATAAATTTTAGGAGAAGAGGTTGCTGTGACGAGAGCCCCAGGGTGAAATGTCCAATAGAAACAACAGCCCAGCGTGTTTACTTCCTCCGCCTCTCAATTCGGCGTCATTACTCATCCTTCTCAGCGGGTGCCTGCCAGCCTCACCACCTCCAAACACACACAAAAAAATGCAGATGCTCATGAAATTTCAACCAGCGATTTATCAGGCCCTCCAGAAACATCTATATACTGCTGTTATTAAACTTGACTGAGACAAATTGAGCAGGATGTGCGAAGGACATAATCATATGTTACTGCAGATATGGTAGATGCAAACATTACTTTTCTGTGAAGGAGTAATGTTTTATCTGTTCCTGAAATGTCTCTATTAGCACCAGAGTTGACCCTAGACTGTGAACATCAGGGATACAGCCTGCAGAGTGGCACAAGCTTCAGCATACAGTAATGTGGGCAGTGGCTGCATGCCAAAAGAATGCTTCCAAATATTGATTCATTGCAAATATATCAAGTCAGTGACAGCTCATCGTGTCTTTCATCATTATGGTGCTTTTTAATCATACTTTCAATTAAACGCCATCCCAGATTAGCTCCTGAAAAATAATTAATGCATGTGTGTACATGAACTAGCGCGTACATCAGTGTCTATTCACATCCATCATATACTTACCGTGATTATGTAGGTTTTTGTTGACGTGTGTGCCTCTGATGTGCAGTGTGTTTGAGTGTGCACTTTCCCACACGTTGGTCATGGGGGGGCGCAGAAACCTTTCTTCTTCTGAGTGAATTTTTCATTGCTTGATGTCACAGTCTTACATTTTTGTTTTGTTAAGGATAGACCTCCAGGCAGTGTGTTTTCCGTGTGTTCTCATGACAAGGTTTGCTTGTATTTAAACTAAGACACGACGGTTAATGCTTACTCATTAGTAGTGGAGTGTCAGCGTAGCAAGGACGAAGTGTGTTCCAAAACAGCAGAAAGGAATCGTTGAGAAACCGCGCGACAGCCTCAGTCATGTAGCATCAATATGCATGGTGAAGTGAAGCCACCAGGTGATCATGAATGGCTAATGATGTCTGCGGTGGAAGCTTGGAGCAAAAAGTAACAAGTTGCTGCCAGACGCACTGAGGCTCAGCGTGCCGCCTCTCGCTGCTGTGGGAGTGTTGAAAGAATCTGCAGGGAGAGCGAAGGTGGCAGCACAGTCTTTGTATACAAATCCTAATGAATAGAAAGGAGAGATAAGAGCAGCCAAGACATGTGCATGACAGGGTACATGTGTGCAGATGTTACAACCGTAGAAGTATTTATTTATTTATTTATTTTTCCAGAATACTGGTTTATTTATCAATTGATGAACAGTTGTTGTGAAAATGTGTTTGTTATGATAGGGATCCGGGACAGCATTATTCCATGCATCATACCTAGGTGTAATATGTAGCATGTTAAAAGCTTTCTAACCTTAACCAGCAGAAGTCAGATTTGACCTCAGGCTTATAGATGCTGTTTACTGTATCCACAAGAAAATGTCTTTACTTTTCATGTTGTTCTTTTTCTCACTGTATCTGAACCAAGCAGCAACTTGAAGAGTGGCAGGGTGGCAAATTTAGAAAGTGCTGATTGTGTTCTCATTGAACTGGGGTTACAGTATACAGTCGTCATTTTATCCACTCAGGCCTCACCCTGTAACAGGCTCTACAGGCTTACAGGGGCAAAGTCTTATACTTGCACTCCTTGCTGTAACACTAAAATGTCAAGAGAATGGAATTGAAACTGGGGGTTGTTGACCGTAAATTTTTAACTAAACAGTGACAGCCCTACTGGTGAGACTTTAAAGCATCCTCCACCCACAGCAACCGACCATTATGGCTACAGATGGGAGAGAGTGATAACGTGCAGCTTTTCTCTGATCTGCTGCTCTGTGCTGGAATGGCACCTGGACGATCCAAGCCTGCGGATCCATAGGTGCATGAAATGCCTCAACACAACCAGTGACCGTGTAGTTGTTTTTGTTATGTGTCCGTAGTCATACCCCTGCTGTGAGCATCTCAAAAAGATATTGCAATCCAGACACAGACGATCCAGACCCCTCATCACCTCCCCCACAAGAGGCAACAATTAAAACAAATAATAATTGGGCTGTAACATCCTTGAACTAAAATTCAAGCAAGTTTATTTTTTTTGCCCAGCGTTACAAGGTCACTTTGGGCTTTACGGGCCTGATAAACAACAATTCTCAACCCAGGCCAAGCTGTCTGAAGAAGAGAACAAACATCTCCACGACCTTGACACACAAGGAAGAATGAAAGTGGGATGTTCTTATGAACTGTACAAACAAGGGGCTTAGCTGAAGTATAGCGCCACTTTGGTTCTAAAACCAACAGACAGCCCAAGTAGGCCAACAGGGCACCTAAATCACTCACTCACTGAACTGAAGTCAGTGGCTGCAACAATGCTATCTTCAAACACAGCAGATTAAGGGAAATCCCCTCAATGGACTCAAACAGCTCATGGGAGAGAGTCCTGAGCACCACAGGAGGCTTCTGTAGAGGCACAGATAGACAGCTGGTGTGGATCATCATGGTGATTCAGGAAAATCTGCAGGCAAGTGGATATTCTGCCCTGAGGAGAATGGAACCGCTTCTGCTCATCTGATTCATGGCCAGATCTAGTTCAGACACTGCTCATCTGGGGGTGTTCTGCTTCTGACCTGAGAACCTGAACCCCACCCTGAATGTAATCTCTCCGAGCTCAAATGAATTACAGGAAGCTGCAGTATTGGAAGCTTTAACCTATGAGGCACCCAGCTTGTCTGTGAGTAGCCTAAAGGCGCCTACAATCATGGGGTTTGGCCTTGGTGGCGAACTGGGCAGCAGCATAGGGAGGCACTGTGTCAGATTGGAACATGTGATACGAGGATTATTTAAACACAAGGAAGAGACTGCATTTGTAGAACTGGGTTAATGTTGGATAAGGTTAGGTGCCTAGAAAAACGAATTCATTGATGGAAAACTGGCCAGCCACCAAATCATTTAGTTCATATCCAGCCTTGTTTATCCTTTGCTGTTTTGTCTCTGATGCTCTTGTTTTTCACACGACTACTCAATTTCCTGGCAATACCAGCGCAATGAGGAGGAAAAAAGTGTGTGCCAAAACAATATGAATCCTCCCAGGATTAATTTGCAGCTGATCATGTCTCTAGCTTGGCAAGTGGTCACATCATCTTCCAACTTCTAAACCAACAACAAACATAATTGACTTTGCTGACTTTGGCAGGAGAAAACATGTATTTGCATTTACAGGCTACGTCATTTGAAAGAGAGCAGGGAGAGTAGTAAAATAGTCAGCAACAGCCACAAATAAAACCCCAAACAGACGGATGTTGTCAAACTGTAGTGACCGCTGTTAATGGACACTCCTGTGCACCATTGAGGCTGTTGGTTAATATTAATGAAAGGTGCATCCTATGCAAAAGGCCATATTGATTCTCATACTTGCTCAGTGAACCGGGCAACTACAGACGAGCCTCCATCAATATCACTTTGCCCCACCCGCAGGGCTCCGCTCTCTTCTTATTGGATGTTAACGATGTCTACACCTGCGCCTGTGGCGGCAGACCCCCGCTTTGGACCACAGCCATCGCTCATGATGGTGCTGGCCCACAGGCCGGGACGCAACTGGCAGGCCAAACCAGCCGGCATCTGCTGGGGGTCGCCTGGGCCACGGCACTGAAGAGCCCGGCTGCCTGCAGCAATTTATTACTGGACACAAGTCGCCTCTTTTCCCCCCGCACCTCTTCCCCCACCCAGGAGCTCTATTCTACAGGCTGAGTGCAGGCTTAATCAGAGCTGACATGCTGAGTGTCCTTGGGTGGACTGACATAGCTATTGCAGGTGTGTGCGTAGGTTGCTGTGGCGTCTGGAGGCAGTGAGAGACGCCTTCTGTATTATAAGCAGCAGCGTGAAAGGATACAGCAACAAATGTCTTTATGCAATCCACACAAAGTCCCTTGACTGAGCCAAGAGTGCCGCATGTTGAGCCATGACAGGAAGATATCATAATGCAAATGAGACAGCTTTTTGTGTCAGTATTTGTGTGAATAAGCCATGTTTGAGCCCATATATGTAAACATATATGCAAATGTGTTTACATCTGCGAGCCACATTAACATAAATACATGCACTCCATTGATATCTCAGCTCTGCCTCCATCTGAGTATTTCTTCTCTCTTCTTATTATTGTGTTTTCTCTCTCCCTCTCTGCTTGGTGTGAGAGACTCACACACTGCAGCAAAGAGAATACTGCTGGGACATCTTCTAACATCTGCCTGCATTTCTCTGACCTTCCCCTCAGTGCTCTAGGACTTTCCTTCTTCCTCCATGTTTCACTTTCCGTCCCCCATTTCACTCCCTTGGTGGCCATAATTGAACGTTCCATCAGTTATCCCTTCAAAATCATTCTAAAAATTCATTTTCCATCCAATTGCGCCATTCTTTCCATCCAATTGAATCTTCAGATCATGTTTTTATTCTCAAACAAGTGGAAAAATGTACAGGGAAACTTTTTTGGCAAAGTTTTTTTTTTCTCACCTCCACATGAGATATCACAAGAAACGAATCCACATGAGTTTTGTGTCTTATTGCCGTGGTTTCTGAGGAGGAACTGTGATTCTGCGTGAGTACGAGGTGCAGAGCTTGCTGTTGCGTGCCATTCATTTGCTGTACACCCTGAGCAAGAGCTGCATCTGGCATTAAGTCAAGCATATTGAATGTGGGCACTGCATTTCGACAAGGGTGCGCTCCTTGTCACCTTTTATGTTTGGGATATTTATGCACAGGATATCAAAATGTTGCAGAGGTCTGGATAGAGTCCAGTTGGATGACATTAAGGTGGCATCTGTGTTGTTTGCTGATGATGTCGCCCTTCTGGCTTTGTCAAGACCGTCACCTCCAATATGCACTGGAGTGGTTTACAGCTTGAGTGTGATGCGGTCAGCATGAGAAATAGCCCCTGCGAGTCTCCGTCTGAAAAAGACGGATTATTTAGCACAGGTCAGAGGGATGCGGCTTCGCCATTGGAAATGTTCAGTTATCTTGGATTTAGGTTAATCTGGTTGTTGCTTGTGTGTTCTGTGCTTGCGTGTTTTTTCTTAAATGTTCAGCACTGTTGGGGAGGCGTTCTTTGCTTCAGCTCTGAAATTCATTAGTTTTGACTTAACTTTCCATGACAGGCAGAAAGCCACTGCATGTTTGGACATTTCTTTTTCAGTGACTGTGTCCTCTCATAGCTAGTTCACTCTGGAAACAGCTGTGACCACCCTTTTCTGTACTTCACTCCAGTGTTCTGTCAATAAAAGCCTTTTTGTAGCTCTAATGGCAGTGTCATAATATTCAAGCATGGCTTATTATATGCCTAGGCAACTAGCTTATGGACTCCAAATTGTACTACTCTGTTCTACTTTTTTGCAAGAGAGTGATTTGAATGGGCAGAATAGAAAATGATCTCAGTGCAGATTGCACCTTTCCTCCTTTTATTCTGCCTTATTTGAACTCTGAACTCTTCTTTGTGCCTTAAACCTTATCCTCTGAGCCCTAGATTTACATCCTTTTGCAAACTTTTTTAATCTTTTCCTTTGACTTCACCCCTTCAGGATATCTGCTTTTCTTCCTGTTCTTCCTACCAACCTCCACATATGTTCTTGTCTGTTTTTACAGTTTGTTTTATTAAAGTCTGTTATTGTTGCCTCTGCTTCCCCGACATGTTTTCTCCCCAGTGCCCCTCTGCTCTCTCTATACTCTTGCAGTATTTTGCTGATGTTGCTGTGCTTCCTGCCAATATAGGGCATCAGCACAGCTTTATCGCACTCATCTGTTGTTTTCTTGCTAAGATCTCCAAGACGTGGCAGTTTAACAGAATATATCCAGTGCTTTGTCAGATATTATAGATAAACACTTCCTAGCTGTTGCTTTGAATTGTCAAGTCTCTTATATGATAGCTCCCAGATGACCTGGATGCAGCATTTGTTTTCTGAGTGGTGGCCTCCTCACTTCTATCATTAAGATCGATCAGCTTTCAGTGGAAGGTCATTCCTTAGGGGCGTTACCCACTAACTCTGGGCAGGAGGGAAGGAGAAAGACAGAGAAGGAGTGACTGCAAGATAGTGACAGAGGGGTGGGTGGCTCTGCGAGTTTGCCACAACAGCCCCCTGGTTGTTAGTTGCATGTTCTTGCTATAATGAGGCAGCTGAAACCTCCTTGGCCGTTAAAAGACCACAATTAACATGTATGAGCATGCTGGTCCTGACGAGACGGGTGTCAAACTGAGAGACGCTAATTGGCTCTCTGGCGTAATAGAACAGCATCCTGCAATCAAATGGAAAAGCACACGGACAGACACTGATAATATCCATGTTTCCATCTAATTGTCAAGCAATTTTGAAGCAAACTTTTGAAATGTCACAAAAAAGAAAGCGAAAATGCGAATTAGGTGCATTTCCATCAACTCTAAAATGTCGTTTCATCAGAAGTTGGCGGTGTAAGTAGAATAAGTAGAGGTCAGAAACCACAAACTAAACTAACTAGTTGTTTGACCTCTGGAAACAAACGGTCTCTCCTATCTGTCTGTATTGGAGTAGTAATCTAATCATTCTATATTCATGTATGTGGCTTTTTGCATTTCCGCAGTGTATTACAATTTTGGCTGCGTGTGTTTCCATTGTCAGTATTTGTGTTTGTGCATTTGTGTGCACCAGTTCAGGGAGTCTCCCACACCCACCTCCACTCATATTTATGGCATCGGGCAATCCTCCATTAATTAGCAAGAGTGTATCACCAAGATTAATGCGGCTGATAAAGAAGTTAAGCTGATGACTCTGTGCACCAGGGAGGCAACGTGGGTTTACACGGGGCTTGAACTACACCCCTGAGATAAATGACTATTACCAGGACCAAGATCTAAAGATGCCAGCAGTAACAAATCAAGGCAATCCTTATTTAGCTTATTTTGGGAAGCTACTGAATTTGGAGAAATGTAGAAACAGCTTCAGCTGTGAGGAAAAGCTTTGGTGTGACATGAAACTAGCTGCTCCAGGTTAATGTGACATTCCTTTAAGCTCATGACGGGAGACGTTGTGCCTATCGCGGATGTTTGCGCTTAATTCTCTGTCACACAGTCAGCTGTTAAAAAACACACTGGAGTTGGTTTTTCAGCACAGAAAAATATTCAGTTTATGTTTTCACAGGTTTTTGGAAAGTTTCCAGCTTGAGTTTAAGAGCAGGGCAGTGCACGGAGAAGTCATGGAGTCTGGCGTAAACAGACCTGACTCTTTCTGACTTTTTCTTCCATATGTGTTTTCATTTGAATTTTAATGTTTTTCCATTTGTCAAATGTATTTTTATCCTCAGCTGTATCATAAGGCCAGACTTTCAGATTACTAGTTCATACTGCAAAGATTTTATGGACAGGGCATGACTGTGGTATCTGTGCACACAGATTGGGCTCGCTGTTTATGTGGGCACGTTTATTCATGTTTACGGGCGCGAAGCAAAGGCAGAGCTGTAGTAAATACAGTATCTGGGTATGGTGTGCATGTGTGTGCTTGTACATCTATAAAAGAGACAGATGGCGTGGTAAAGAGCGCTGGGGAAATGAAAAGTGGCCTATCAAATGTCTCAGTCATGCATTTCCAAAATGTTGCATGCTTTGATGCCTCATCCCAGAAAAAGAAGAAAGGCAGTTTCCACAAAAATCCAACGTTTACTTTTATTGAACCCATTTCAAGTCGACATTTTTGTGACTTAGCAAGGCAATAACTTAAGATGTGCTGCCGTGTGATGTATTGTTTTATTTCCTATTGTACTTCTTTCTTGCTTTTGTGTTCTCAGCTGCCCGACAAGTTTGCACTTATCTGATTCTTACTCTCCTTCACATTTATCTCATCTCTTCCTCTCCCCCTGTTCCCTCGTGAAGCTGGGTGACCTCTCTCCTACTTCTGTGTCTCTGTGGAGTTTTGAACAGATAGCTAAGGAAAAGTTTAGCGTGCCTTTAAGGGATAATTATGAAACAGTAAAACTCCCACACAGCTCTCGCTGGGTAATTACATTTCCCCCATCTCTCCTCTTTTTTTTTCCTCAAATGAAACCATCAGTTTTTAAAGCTTTGACAATCGACAATTCCCCGGCGTTGTAGCCCCTCAGACTTCTGAATGAAAACTGTGAGGAATAAGTGTTGCCCATTATGCTTCCACTTAGAGGTTTTCCTCCATTCCCACATTTTGTTTCTCTCTCTCTCGCACTCCTCTCTCACTTGGTCTCACATTCGCACAAACAACAGCCCAGCCCATTTGCATTCTGGGAATTACATTCAATTTGTAAACCGGCGCTGAACTTTAGTAGAATTAGATTTTGCTAACAGGCCTAATGACATTTAATGGAGCATGATTTATTCATTTCTCTTTCATCAGGTCAAGATATGCCACAAATGGGAATTGAATAATAGCAGATGTTTTTGTTTGTAGTGTTTTTTTTTTTTTCTGCTGTCAAATGCTCGGTCTGTCGGTCGTGCACCAGCAAACTTGAAGTTAGCAAGACTTTGCCACGGCTGCGCCCTAATAACCTTCCATTGTTTGCTGATTTGACAATCCAATATGCAATAATTAATCCACTGCAAAATGAATCTCATTCTGAGGCATCGAATGAGGAATTTGAAGCCTTGAGGGAAAGACTTCAAAACTTCTGCCAGTCAAGCCCACAGATTATTTGGCACTTCCATTACGAGGCTTTTGTTTGTTACGCTGCATGTGTTATGAGCAGCTTTCAGATCTTTTCGAGTACTTGCAGTTAAGCACTGGTTTCTCTGTTGTCCTTACGTCCGGTATCTATTTGGCTTATTCAGCACAGCCTTGTGAAGAAAACAGTTATTTGAATGTCTCTCTGTGTCATTATTCATATGCATCGTGATCTATCATTCTCTTTAAAGATGTTTTCCCTTTCACTTCCTGTTATGTGTTTCGTCCTTACAGAACTGCTCTATTACTCTTGCAAAGACAACCGCTAGACTCAGCCGACTACGCATATTAATCACTACATCCCAATACTGCTTCTTTAAGCACATTTTACCTCAGGGCCGAGGAAGCTAATAGACAAACAAAAACAAAGTGCTGTTTTTAAAAAGGAAATACAATAAAACAAAAAAAGATGTAACAGATTGACGAGCGGGATGAAGCAGCGTAGTGGTGAGGAAGGGGACTCTGTGCTTGGCCGGCGACAAGTGCTCGCCTGCCAGGCCAGTCACCACCCTCATGCATTCAAATGATATTCTAGCATCTGTCTTTGAGATTTTGCACCACAAATCAAGTATGTTAAAGACAGATAGGCCTCCTTCTCTTCTTCGTTTTCTCCTTGCGGATCTCCACACGCGCACACACACACATATTCTCCCTCTCTGGTGTTTTGTGTACACGTCTCAATTTGGTGAAGCAGCTTTCTCTCTGAAACAATAGACTCTTTCAGACATGTTTCTTCCCTCCAAGCAGCATCCCTGCTCCCCCAGCACCCTCCTTCATTTTCCAAGGTGTTCTTATTTAGGGAGACGATAGCGCCTTGGGACATAGTCAGACAGGCTGGGAGACAGACAGAACAGGTGTTTTTCTTTCCACCCTCTCTCTCTCTTTCTTTCTCTCTCTGACTTTCTACTAAAACGAGTGAAGTTCCTCCCCACACATCATCACAGCACCTGTCATTGTCGTCTGGATGATGAAGAGGCGTCAGGTTGTGTCTGCAGTTTGCTATCTCTATTGTGTTTTCTGGCTGTTTGTGGAACTTTGCTTATCAGATCTGAGAACAGTACCTGGCCGACATCTCAGAAGACAGTCCAAATACTGCAAATTGATAGCCATCATAACAGTGAGCACAGCCTGGAAGAGCGGAAAATGATACACTTACTTTAAGGGGACATATGTTATCTATATGCTGTCTTCTAGCTTGTCATTTTTACTGATTGAAATTGCTTTTCTTTTTATTCATGGAGCTTCACACAGATACCTTGGAGATTCATACTTTCTGTGCGAGTCTATATCCATTCCCTCGTGCTGCACACACACACACACACACTCTTGGCTTCTTCACTTGAATTCTTTTTCCATATTCTTTGCCTCTCTCTTTACACCCACACATACACTTACATGCACGGCCTTAATGCACATACATTAATTCACTTCAGACTTTATCCCTGTAGCCTCTCATGCAGCAGTGCAGAACATTCATCTACATTGATCAAGGCAGTCTATCTGCACTGCTGTTCGTCCTTCCCCTCTCATGCTGCTTAATGAACTTGCTGGGGCTTAATGCAGCTGAACAGACCCCTATGCTCATACCAATGAGCCACCTGCCGGCCCCTCCGCCATCAGCTTCTGATGTAGTTACCCCCAGATATGCAGGTAGAGTCTTTCTTGCCTAGGATTCGGGGTCTTAAGGCAGCGTGATTGGCAGACGAATTTAAAGCCGCTCATTAAGTCCACATCAGCGTGATTGGGACAGTTTAGCTTCGCTCCATTCTGTGGGATTCAGCAGACCTCCGTGGAGAGAATGCTTGATCGTGACTGAACTATTTTATCTCCGCCTTTCTTTATGTGATTGTCTTGTCTGAAATAAAGATGTCATCTCAAACAGATTGTGGGTTGTAGGTTTGAGTAACACCTGCCTCCTGCATTCCCATCACAGACAAACATGTGTACCTGTGCACTTGCAGAGTATTCATGCATACGTGAAGACCGGAGGGATTGGCCGATATGACAATGTGCTGTATATCGTGTGAGCTGAAACAACTAGAGGTTCTTATTGACGGGGTTTTTACAACTTTCGGCCACCTTGCCTGAATCAAATGCCAATGACCTTCACCTGCAACAGTCAAAGCCAGCAGGGGGCGATATGTCTAATTGAAGAATGTGCAGGAAGGTGAATGAGACCGATAGCACCTCATCACTAAACCAGCAACATAATTACAACACGTCTCCATCGCTCCCAAGGCAGCGGCACTGTCCATTCACTCTGGTTATGCAGTTGTCAGAGCGCTTTGTGCGTGGCCTTTCCTAAGCATTTGTCATCGCTGACATATTGCAATTAGCTGCGTCCACCGCAGTGATATTGATGACGCATGCAGATGGAGAAGGCTGTGCTTTTTCATCCACCTGCACACACAGTCAAATTGCACACGTGCACACACGTGCAGCAAGACACAAATAGCACATACAAACGGTGCTGTCATTCTGTGGGCAGTAACTGCAGTGGATGATGGGTCTTTCTTCCCCCGCTGTCTGCCTTTCCATTTATATCTCCCTCCAAGACCACCTCATCCATCCATCTTTGATTTCCCTCCACTCCGTCTTCTACGCTGTCACTTTCCTTTCTCCGTCAACATGAAGTAAGTCCAGCACCTATGTGTTGGTGAAATGGGAAAGCACTACATAACTTTGGCAAATTAAATCTTGTACATGTGCGTGTGCACATGCGTCTGATTTAGTGGCGTGTGTGAGCAAATGGTGGATGGCGTGGGGGGGGGGGGGGGTAAAAAGAGAGGGAGATTCGCCCTGTTCCTTTTTCCATTATAGCCTCATTACAAGACTGTGGGGTTCTCTGAGTGTACGGATGAACTGCAGCGAGTATTCCATTTGAAAATGGGACTAATGCCCTGACTCAGACTGCAAATTACTCTGCAGATTCTCATCGTTGCTGCCTAGTAGACAGATTTGAACCAGTGAACTCTGGCCTGCTGGACGACGTCACATTCCTGTAATGTTTCAAGAAAGTCTGACATTTGATACTTGCAGGGATGAGTGGACAACCTGCTAACAATGTCTCAGTCCGGTTAAGATACCACTCTGCACGCAGGGTTTCGCAGATCGACCTCTGCTGCTTTTTTCTGCTGCTCGTAGTCTTCAGTTTCTGTCTGTTACGAGCCAAAATGTCAGCAAAGAAAATGTCTTCTCTAATTAGAATTTATTTTATATTTATAGTTTATTTTATGATTTATGTGCATCATTTGTGTTCAACCTTCTTTTTAAGATGATATTATGAATGGTATGTTCCAGTAGTTGCACTTTTCAGACAGATATTTAATGCTGTCTATTAGCTCTGTGCATATTTATTTCCACACTGTATCTATTCTTTTCTGCGGTAAGGACCCAATTTTCCCCACAGGGATCATTAGAGTTTAATCTAATCTCATCAAATACAGCCATTTAACCAAGGTATTTAGTCCCAAACCTTTTTGGCTCATCACATGGTTTTCAATTGTAATAGGCAGTGTGGAATAAACACAGTGAAGCAATTGCCATCCAAAACATGCTCAACCAGTTTACTGTGTGCTAAATGATCATGGAGTGAAAAATAAACTGCACAGTTTCTCCTCAAACTTAGAGCCATCTCAGGTGCTCTTATTCACACCCAGACTGCCGTCTTTGTTCTTTCACACGCTCCACTGGAAGCAGCAGGAAGACCAGAACGTGGGAGGCAGAGTGGGAGAAAGACGAGGACTAACGCCGAAGACAGAGAGTTAAAGTGCACGACTGCAAGAGAGAGCAAGAGGAAGAGATAGAGACAACTGAAAAGGGTGCTAGAGACAGACAGAAAGACAAAGTGATGCCAAAGTGTATAGCCAGCGGAGTGGAGCGAAGACAAGGAAGGAGACAAGACAGTGAGGTGGTGAGGAAGGGGGAGAAAAGGCAGGCAGGTATGGAGGCAGGCAGGAAACAAATGGGAGGAAAATGGGGAAGGAGAAAGGGAGGGGCAAGAGGGAACAACAGCGAAATTCTGATTGGGTCAGAGGCTTTTGATACTGCGGGTAGGTGGGATGGCTGTGGGGAGTTAGCAGGTGATTTATAGGTAGGTGGCCGGGTGCTCGCAGTCAAGAAACCTTATTCATTCCTCCTCTAATCTGGCTCACACCAGCCAGACGTGCTTAAGGTAATGGGCGCAGCTAGATGTCTGCAAGGCCACCGGCCCCGACTCAACCAGGCGAGACCACTGCACGCCGAGGCAAGGGGAGGAGGAATGACACCCATGTGGAAAAAAGACCACGATAAAACCGCATAAAAATACATGCTTGAAAATCAGAAGTGGCCAAAAAATGTAGAAAATATTCCATATGAATGTCATTCATGCGTACATCTCCGGTCACAGATCATTATATATAAAACATGTTTAGTGCCACAGGGAGGTAACAGCTGGAAAGGAGACCAGAGCGGTGATCAAGGAGAATAGCTCAGGAGAGAGGGAAGCAATTTGAAGAAAGGAGGATTCGATGGAGGAAGAAGAGGGCGAGGGAGTGAGAGATAAATTGAAGGAGGATAGATAATCAGAGCTGGAGGAGGACTTGTGGTAGGAGAGGTTGCTCAGAGATGAATGCAGCGAGGGAGGGATTAGCTGTCCGAGGTGCATGCAGATTGTAGAAAGGACGTCAGAGGCCTGTCTCTGCAGCTGCTCGCAACTGATGATTCTGTTTTATTGGAGCCTTTCGCTTTAGTTCAGTGTGTATCTGTTCACCTGATTAAAGCGTTTGGCAAAGGAAGTCGCACTGCTTTTCCTCTTTGTTCTCTTTTCCTCCTTTTTTCCTGCTTGCTCTCCATTTGTCCTCTTGTTTGTTTGATTTGCTTCCTGCCAGAAGGAGAGACAATATTCTGGATGAGCCCAGTGCTGATAAATTGATGCCAGCGGCTGCCCTGTAGCGCATACTCTTGTTCAGAGTGGCAGATCATTTTGTGCCACGGAGAGAGTGTGTGAGAGTAAGAGAGAAGGGGGGGGGGGGATATGTTGGCTGCCTGTCTGTCCTTGCTTGTGGCATCTGTGATTGCAACAGCGAGCCATTTGCATCGATCCACTTCAGAGAAAGTCTGGCATCTGGGTCGCCACGTTATCCAAATACTGCTGGAGAGGCGAGCTGTACATGTGCGGAAGGCCGCAAACACACATGCTGCACAGTCATAGTGTACATACAGTACAATATACACACATTTTGTAGTCTTTTTATGACCAAAACTTTCCTAAAACTATTTTTTAATATTCCTACAAACCCAGCAGTTTTTGCTTGTTGTTGTTGTCTTTAACAGGCTGTGGGAGACAATAATAGATATGCAATTTTGGGCTCACAGTCAGAGATGAAGCTTGGTATTTCGATTACTTTGATTTCAGAGGGCAAGAACAATACCACTGCCTGAATATTATTTATTGCACAGCAGTGCTCATTATACAGATTCTCAAGTGAAAAATACCAGTCTTTTCACAACAATGGAGCCGACACTAAATGTGTGCCTCCATTGTCTTCTTAATTATGATTTAACACAATTAACAACTACAGATTGCATTAACACGTTGCCGCTGTGTAGACAAATTATTGAGCTTAATCATTTGTAGCTGTGTGTGATTCATATTTTACAATCTGTGATTTACACATTTTATAAGTAATGAGTGGAAACACATTTCTTGTAAATTGCCTTACAGAGCTTTGTGTGAGGTCAGTAAACGAGGGAGTTTGTGCATGATTTAGTCCCAAATTGTGATTTTCTAACGTCGGTGACTGATAGGTGAGTACTATGATAATACTTCACCATGATATAATGTGTGCTGGAGCCAGTCTAAGTGATCATAATATAACTGCTTGTTACTCAAATTGTCAGCTATGTCTTAGCTTTGCTCTCTCTTGACTGAGTGCGGTTAGGAAGACTGCGAAAAGAGACTTTTTCATTGTGTCTGCCAAAAACCTGGCTGTACTCTGAAGGGTTTTCTGCCTCTGTGTCATGCATTATTAAAAGCACAGCTCATTGAGTATTATCCCTTAGAAAAGCTTCATGTCTTAAAGAATTACCGAAGAAGCAAATTACAAAACTCTAAAAAAAAAAAATGAAAAATAAAAAAAGGTTAGAGTTAAGGTTTTATCTCACATGCCATTTTTTAAAAGACACAGCTCTATCACACGCACTAACCAAAAAAAAATGACTGTTTAGAAACTCACACAGCAATAAAACACATGGGAAGGCACTTCACAACTTTTACATTATGATCCAGTTAAAGTGGGTCTACCAAGAGTGAGAGAGTTATTAAAACCCCCTCAATAAAAACCTCACCACCATCCTACTACCCAAGCTTGATCAGTCAACCCTTCATTCTGCTTAAAGAAAGAGCAATAAGAGGCTATGGGACACATGGGTATAAACAGAGGGCAGCATTTTGGGAGAGAAAAGGGTAAAGTTTCTCTTATGTGCCCTGTGGATTCTCTGTATTCTGTGCATTTTCAGTACAGCATGAAGGCTTTCCGACTGAACGTACTCTCCAGCTCCTCTCTCCACCTTCTTCACATGGATTTGGTTTGCTAGAATGAGTTTAATAGGTTGCTGAGAGAGGCAGAGACAGAACCATAGATGAGGGCCAAAGGTAATTTTAAAAAGCCGAACAGAAGGTTGAAGGTAGAAAAATGTTAAAATTACAGATATTTCTAAACATGTTTAGCGTCATTTAGTTTTTTTTTGTCCAGCAGAGACTATTTTACAGCCACCCCACCCATCTCCAGCAAGTCAACAATTAAATAACAAAATATGCTCATGTCTTCCAGAATGACACACATAAGTGTTTCCTGATCTGATGCCCCTATAGCAGGATGCCATCAGCAGTACATAACTGTTAGAAGCTTGTCAGTTGGAGAAGGGAAACGGACACAACAGCGCTCTATGACAATCTTACTTGCGTTCTCCTTTGCTTCTATTATTATTAGGACGCTTGCTGGAGGGCTTTGTCACTTGATTATAAACGTATATCATTTTTGGACACTTGCTGAAACAACCAATACTGTTGTTCTTCTTGGGAGGACAGTGTCAGCATCCTTACAGCCACTTGCTTCAGACTTTGTATTGACCCTAGTTTGTTGCTTGGATTGAGCCGCTCGAGTATCTGCCTTCCTCAGCTGCAAACTGGTGCAAAGAAACTCGTGGCACCGAAGGACCCGAGGCAGTGTTCATCAAGTCAATCACTTCAGAGTGATGAAAAAGTAGGATTGGAGCGTCTGCTCAAGCATCACACCATGTTGCAAGTGCTTGGGATTGGAGCTGAAGTTATTGTTTTTGTCAGCCTGTTGCAGTGCTTTTGACAGCTTCAAATCCCCAGCACAAAGTTTTGAGTGCCTGGAGTGATATATCGACAGATCTTTGTCTTGATACGCTGTAGAAAAACCAAAAAATGCAATGAATTTTTTTCAGTCAAGTTGTGCATTCAGAAGCACTAATTCAAAAGTAACTGACCCTTCTCTTTGGCTTTGAATGCATCGTGCAAATCCAAGAGGCTTCATCTTCTCTGCTGATGATACTGACTTCCAGCAGTTTTGTTTGAGGTCACATGTGAGTTGTTGATGTCACATTCCAGTTCACATGAGAGTCATCAGAGTCACACGAATTAAGGTGTGAATTGGTGTGAAACCACCTGGGACGAGATAACAGGACAGCAATCTAAGTTGGTGATAAGTGGTGTTGCAGCCTCCGTCATTCCTTCAAACCAGTTTTTTCTTTATTGCTTTTACTACCTTGCTCTACTTATTGATGGAGATTGGTCTTTGAGGTGGATGGGTTTCTATCTTAGAGGGCTTTTGAGAAAGCGAATGGTTGAGTTGTGGGGGATGCGTTGTTTCAGGTAGTGGTGCGACCATGAAGTTTGATCGGGGAATAACATGGCAGGAGTTTACAAATCTGGACAGTTTTCACAAAAATTTTGATAAGGGGTGAATGACCCCCAGTGGTTGAAATGCCTTGGACTCCCAACCAGTTTGTGGAACTGATGCGGAACCACATTACATGGATCTTTGCCTCTGTGTCCTCCATTCTAATGGTCCAATGTACAACTTGTGGAGTATTATCCCTTGCATACAAAAATAGCCTATTCTCAGTTGCTTGGCAATTTGCTGCTGCAGCTGGTGTTCAGCTTTTCCAATGTTTATCAAGCACTATTCATCAACTTTCTGACCTCAGACTTTCTAGGTTCATTAAGACCATCCATCCTACAACACACAAACTAATTTCTAGACTCTCTTTCTTTCCTCGAAGATGCCGTACAGTAACATTTGTGCCATTCTGTTTTATTGTCACGCCACTATTCCTCCGATTGGATATCCCTGTCATTTCATGTCTGTCTGTCATTTAATGTGTGTTGAAGACTGGTGCATCAGCCTTTAATGGGAAAGCGGTATGCTGACTGTATGTACACTTAAAGTGACAAGCGTTTAGTATTACTGACATGATAGAAGGAACACTAAAAACCTTTTGTGTAGCCTATATTTAATGCATATATGATAGGTGTCTGTGCCCATCAAATGTAAGCCTAGCTCATATCTCATCTGGAGAGGGATCACTGTTGACACTGTTGCCCGAGGCTATGAATAATGATTTTTAAGCATCGCCCAGTTCCCACTTTAACAGTCATCCATACTTCTTAGAAATTATTTTCAGTCAGATGAATGTTTGTAATTTCTGGAATGATTTTGAACTTTTTCCTTCCGAGGTCGCCATTGTTCGCTTAACACTGCCAAACAATTGCTCTGTCATCCAAGTGTCAGACTACTCCTTTTCCCATTAGCCTCACATGTCAATATCTCTCAGCATGGTTTTTACCAATTGTTTCAAAATTAGCTTTTTAAATCTTCTTCCGCTGATTTATTGTTTGAAGAAAAGCTTGGTTATGAGGGAGAAAAACCTGTTGTACAAGCCTCGCAATGAAGGTAATGAAGCCGAGATGTGTTTTTGTTAATAACAAACTTTAGAGGATTTGATGAGTAGCGAGCACCCCGCAGAGTAAAAGCTGACAAACTAGACAAAAGCAAAGATGCAGTAGCTTTATATCCAGACAAGTCGACTGGGAAGCTTTTGTACCTATTTTCTCATTTTTCTGCTTCATTATGAGAGACTCATTTTCCGTACTGCTGTGAAAGACGGGGAATGAATGCAGATTGGGCCTCGTTTGATAGTGAGCCATGAAGCTCAAAGAAGTCATTTCCAAACTTTGTTCCGTGGCATCCTTATCTTAGGGAGACAAGGGAAGAAAGTCAAGTCACTGTTTCCCTCTAAAAAAACAACATATGTGCTACAGAATGCACTTTAAAAGTCACTGTTGTTGATAGATACCTATTGTAATAAATGTGCTGCAGAAAGAGCATCTTTAAAAGTAAAATAACAACATCCAAGCACCGTCTGTTTGAACGTTAAAGGTGTGTTTTTTGCATTTTCTGACAGGTCTGCCTTCTCCCACTTTTTTAACCAGAATACAATTCGACAATCGGAATTTACATAATCATGTGATTCACATCCTGGCTTGCAGACAATGTCTTATTTTTAGCCAAAGCATCGCCTTTCATCCTCTTCTGCACAATTAGATGAGCAAGTAAAATGTATTTACCATTTAAGTATCTCTTTCTGGGTCATAGATAAAAAGTGATGGCGGCCAATTAAACAAGACGTGATTTTAGGATTACTGCTTCTTCGACATAAAACTGTTGAATATGACCGTAAAAAAGATTTCACCAGCGAAATGGAGCAATAGAGACTGTTTCAGGTCTGGCTGAGCCGACGTTCCACATTGAGAAGTTACGCAATTTAATTAATTTGATTAATCTCATTAATTTTTACCTTTAGGCTGTCTATCTGCGGGCTGCAAAACTGAGTGTGACATCAGACTTATCAGGTGTGTCATTAAGGAGATCATTTTGGAGGAAATGATTCATCATGGAAATTACAGGAAATGGGTACAGATGAAGATGTTGTGTACTTAGCACCACTGATTGGTGGGTTTATTGCTTAAATAATCAATGAATATGCCCAAGCAAACCACTGCTGGTAGTTGCATGGTGCAGTGTTGCACCATGTCCTATTTTCAGACACATAGTGAGTATTATTATTATCACAGGCATGGCATCCTTCACAACCCAAGGGGCTCCCATTTTGTCACAGGTACACAGCACATTCCATTACCTCCCTCAACGCTGGCACAAACACGCGATCCGTGTTTCCCCACAGAGCACGCTCGCGGGGCGTTAGCCTGCCTGAGTGTAACCTAGCCGGCCCACTATCGCTCGTCTCATCCGTTACACTCTGCTCCCATTCAATCAGAGCCCCGCGCCTCAGAGGAGCTGCAGATAAAATTCTCATTATCTTAGCTCACAGAATTAAAGGGACCAGGACCGGGAGAGGGGGGGGAGGCACACACACACATGCATATACATACAAACACACACACACTCACTCTCTAAAGAATGCAAATCTCACACAAATAGGTACAGTAGACTGTTATCTCTCTCATGCACACACATGCACACATGCTCCAAACAGGGACATCTAGCTCGTGTTGACTCTCTTATCCTAATTTGTGCACCAAGGGAGGCTTTATTGCGGGAACAGTTTGTTTCCATCTCACTGCTCTCTTAAGGAAAGTCTGCTTCAAATAGATTGTAACAAAGATCTCTGCAGTGGTGTACTTTCAGGCTGTTTGTGTCTGCGTGTGTGTGTGTGTCTGAGCGCATGTGTGTGGCTGTGCGTAAGACCATTATCCAAATTTGTGTTCACAGCAGTTTTCACTGTGACACTACACTCCGCTGTGAGCAAGTAATATTGTGCTCCCCATCACCACCCATAAAACCGTGCCGCTACCAAAGTCTGTGAGACAGCATGTGTGTTTGTGTGTTTGAAATCCAAAATTTTTTTCATTTTACTTTATATGTGTCACATTATCTCTCTTAGAAAAGCTTAGTGTTTTGAGATATTGTGTGTGTCGTGTGTGTGTGTGTGTGCATGTGTGCGCGTTGGCACAGATATCTCAGGTCAGTGTTTATGGGACCAAATATCTGTCGATATTCGTGGCACAAAGCGCATGTGTGTGTCCCACAGAGCGAACGCCACTTCCACACGTGTGTCGTATCGGCTATAGTGTGTGTGAGTGAACGCTGCCAGGGGAAATTTCTGCAGCACATGGAAACCCCATTGTTTATTCATGCTTTCTAAATTGAAGTGTGCATCCCTGTATTCTCCAGGCTGTGCTCTCTTGTGTATAACAGACAGTGAAAGAGGGAGCGAGAGGAAGGCAAAGGAGGGGAGAGATTGAGGGCCCTCTTGAATCAGATTTCCTTTCTTAAAGGCCCACTCCAGTAACTGGTATTCAATAGAGAAGAAGATAATGAGAGTCATTTGTCCATATTAAAGGTGGTTCAGAGAAGTTCTCTCCACTCCATATAAGAATCCAATCCAAGCCGCAATTCCAAGCTGCTGCTCCTCAGTTTCTTTTAGTCCTTTGTAGCTGCAGGTATTGGATTGGCACATACCTCAATAGTTAGAGTTAGAGTGTGCATCGGAGTGCTTTCTCTCATGACCCCTCTTTCCAGAGTGTTACGCCATATTGATCGTTTCCATTTACAATCGTATCGATGCCTCGCCGTGCATTGTCTCTGTCTCACGTCATCTCTGAATTGTCAATATTCACGCCGCGCCAAACCCTTGATTTCAAGCCGGGCCTTTTTCCACTTGAATGTTTAATCAATTGGTGATGGCTGCACTCATCAGCGGTTCAGCGATGGCGCTTTCAGAAGGTGTTAGGTGATGAAAATGTTCATCGGAATACCATAATATGATTAGGGTTATAAACACCATTTGGTGTGACAGGGAAGCAAACCTATCTGGCTCTCTGTCTGGAATGCAAATCCGGTGCTCCTGATGAATGCCTTTGTTAGCGTAGCTGACGTGTGAATTGAATAAACCAGCCTCAGTGTAATTTAAAAGCATTGCTTTCACCTGGGGACACCAAGGGCTCCGTAATATTTGTACCACACTATCTACTGAAGGCACAGCAAGGACAAATGGCTCTCTTTGGCAAGGCACCGTTAAACCCTCCTCACATCCTCCCATTCTTCTATTCATTAAAACAGAAGTAGGTCACCTACAAAATGGCCGCCACTTGGCCACCTTCTCTGTCCCCCATCCTGTCAGCATATGTTTCTCTCAGGCCGCAGCCAACAAGAGGCTCCTGAATAATACACTCAAACAAAGCACCCTAAAGACAGACAGGCAGGAGATTTATTGCCCATATTTGAGGCTCTTTTCAATATGCATTCCTCAGCCAATTTTCCTTTGCGCCGCCTTTAATTACCTGTCTTAATAGGATCCTTGTAAGAGTGGCGGGATGTCTTCACTAATGTCTACTTTAGAGCGGAGGGATAATTACACAGCCCTGAAATTCGCAGAGATGCCTTTCAAAAGCGAGAGGAGAGGAGTGCAGCGGAGGGGAGGGGTGCAGGACGGCGAAAGTGTCCTCGCAATTTGCATTGTCCAATTTGCTGAGCGTAGCTTTTAATTAGGTAAGTCGTATTACCGTTGCTTTGTGCGATGGTGCGAGTGCTTTTGGGTTTGAGCGGTCTGTCATTACGTGTGTGTGTGTTGCTTTGTTTGTGTTTGTCTTTGTTTGTGTCCATATGTGCGTGTGTGTGTGTGTGCGCCTGTGTGCTATCGAGGATCTCTTGTGACTCTTAGTTCCCCTCAAGCACTAACCTAAATTCAGACTCCAGCTAGCAGAAACATGGCACACAGGCCCTCATGCTCATGTTTGTTTGTTTATCAATTTTCATTTGATCGATCTTCACCTTTTTTGACCCAGTTTCCACGCACTTAAACGCCACTGTCGTACACCCCGCCCACACACAGCCAACTACAAAGATGTGCTCGTATTTCGTATGACCGTTTGGGCTTTTTTCTATCAATATGAGCTCATACGCCGCGGATTCAAACAAATAGGAGTCAAACCTGGTCGGTGAAGTCAGACACCCCCAAAGGGAAGTCTGTGGCACAGCGGCAGGGCTCTGGCACACAGCAAGACAGAGGCAGCCTGCTGCCCTCACCCCGACACATTTTGGTTATGTCATGGCGGTGACAAGCCCCAAATCCCCTCGCCGGTGTGATCAGACCATGACAGGTCTGACCTCTGTCTGACTGATCTTCCTGCTGGCAGGCTGACTGACTGACTGACTGACTGACTGACTGACTGACTGACTGACTGGCAGCCCACCCTCTAAAACTTACTTTACCTTTGTTTATTCACACCAGTACACTCCCACATTCAGCAACACAGCGTGCAGCGATGCTAGGCGTATACCTGCACTACTCTATGTGTCTTTCTTTTTACACTAGATTAAATTCAAAAAAGGCACAGTGAGTATTTAAATATATGAAAAAACCTCCTGGAAATACACATACAGTACAGTAATTCAGAATCAGACATATGAATGTTGTGCACTTTCATTGCAAGTCATTTCTCTTCAAGTCTCACCTTTGGAAAAAGCATCTCATCTGCTCATGCATAATTACTCTGTCCTCCCTGCATATGCTCTACATTAACACAGAGATTTAACGTAACCAGCGGGCCTGCAGACAGGTGCCATGTTCCTCCTGCACCATGAATATGTATAAGACACTGTTGTGGCACTCAGACAATTTGCATAAAAGATGATGGCCGCATAACGTAAGCATGATTTGCAATGCATAGGGAGCGTATGAAGGTTGCGTGCTTCATCTCTCCTCAGCACACTCAACCGCACTCTTTCATTTTCTCGTTCCCTCTTCCTCACTTCCTCTCTAACTTGCTAATAATGACACAGCAGATGGACAGGAGATTTCGTCTTGAAATGGTTTATTTTGTTGAATTTTTGGTTTGCTGCACCTTCCACGCAGTGTCATGACTCTCTCTTGGCTAGCTGTGGCAGTAGGAGTGTTTTTTTTTTTTTCACTCAGCAAATCTGGAAGGAAGTAGTTTATAAATGAATAGCAGTAGAGAGGATCACTTGTACTGGGGCCACTGGTGGGACAGCTGGTAATTCACAAATAAATTGGAGATTGAAGAAAGCCAGCTGCCCTGAAGGGAACTGTGTGAGTGAATGGGAAAGCACGTGTACACCTGTGTTTATATGTATATAAGTATGCGTCTGTGGAGCTGATCAAAAGTTCCCACTGGTCCTCTGGGACGGCGCCTGATCCGAGCACCGCTGCATCAGGAGTGGAAGCACACTGAGGTGGAAGTATGTGAGTGCCTCAGTTTGCTGGGGTTTGATTTCTACTTTAGATGTATTGATTCTGTCAGTGCTCCAGAGGCACGCAGAGTCTTGCTCAGATCACACCTCAGCTTTACAAAATAATCACCTGTATCTGGAGCTTTTGCTCAGTGGGGCCAGAAACTGTCAGCTCCCCGTTGAATGTATACACACAGATAGAGATTCACATGTCAGCGGCCCAGCAGTGCGACTCCCGTTTGTTGTCCACGACTATTTAATAAATGTAATTACAAGAGACAAGTAACCTTTTATTTCTAATTTTCCTTCCCTGCTAGTCTTTTATTTTATTTCTCATAATATAAGCTCACCAATGGCTCCAGAATTGCCATTATACCTAATTTGGAGTCATAAAGGGGTCAGACGTCCCAGGGCTATCTCCACAATTGCACAGTGTAGCTGCAATTATACAACAATTAGTTGTGAGCACTCGTTGGTTGAGAGACATTTCATTAGTGCTTATGATCACAGTCCTGCTACCTGATGGCTTGAGTGGTATCAATCCCCTTTGTTTAATTAATAAAATTCCTCGGCTTGCCACCTATTTCATTTATATTTTGGCCCTTCCAGTTCTGATAATTGCCATTTCCTTCGTATACTGACGATCGTAAGTTGTGAGCACCAGCTGACACGCTGACAGTTGAATGATGTCTAAATCTAACAGAAGAGAATAAGCCAAAGGCAGAGGAAGAATATGAGCCTTTGAAAAGCTACTTCTAAAGTTAGCCTGTTAGCCGACATGCAGCACTATCAGAGTTGGACTTGGATGAACCTGAACATATTCAAATAAATGTCAACAGTATGCCGCAGGGCTGCAGGAACACAAAGGGATATTGCTAAGCATCAGGGAGCTTTTTTTTTTTTTTTCTCAGCAGAGGATCTAAATAAATGTGTCAAAGGAAATCCTCGCTTCTTGTCTTAATTGAGTAAATGCACAATTTTCAAGATGGATAATGGAAGTATTGTACAGTCTTTAGATAGCATACATTTTATGCTACTTTATGCTTCTAGTTGACTACATTTCAGGCGGAAATATAATAGTGTGTGATGCCCAAAGATGTAGAATTATCTCGTGTTTCACAAATAAAGCAAAGATCAGAGAAAAGGTACAAAAATTAATACAAACGTTTTTCATCTTTATTCTTTCCTCTGCCATTAATCATCAGATTTATCCCGAGACCCTCAGCAGGGGGCCCGATCTCTAGATTTAGAACCACTGCTCTAAACCACCAAGCACTGTATGAGGTGAGTCAAACCAGCTCCACCTTAACCATTAAACCAACTGTATAATACATTATGATAAGAGGGTCAATTTGCAGCACAATGAGTTACTTATTGAAGAAGGATTCTGCATTCAGGTCTTTTACATTTAAATGGATTATTTGGGCATTAATGTATTGGTACTTTTACTTAAGTAAAGGATCTGAATACATATGTCTTCCACAACTGAAGAATTTCATTTGAGACACTTAACGTCCAACATAAGATACTGAAACTGCTGTAATATGGCTGTAAGTCATTACAGTAGTAGATCTCATGCCTGTCCTCTTTTTCTTATTAACATTCAAAGATGCTGCTTCAATGAATACTAATATTGTAAAGCAGGACTCCGTGTATTAGCAATAACTACAAATATTTGAACTATTTTTCCATTAGCAGCCAGGGGTTCCTTCCATCCTGACACAGCAAATCATTTGTAAATAAGAAAATATGTCAAATCATTGTCTCCAGTTGGATTGCGGCCAGAAGGTTTTCTGCAGCAGATGAGCTCCCCATGGGAAACCAATTTAGTGCTCACGCCGTACATAGACGGCCTCCAACCAGGCTGTCTATATTATTGGGTGTATTTTCTCTCCCTCACTCGCTCTCTTTTCTCTCACATGCTTCAGCAGTCTCCAATCTGTCTCTTTCGTTCCTCCCTTGCTTTTTGTCTTCCTTTGCAACTGTTCTCGTCATGGCACGTTGCCTTCTCTTCATCTTGCTTAGAATAAGTATTTTCAAAGCTATACTTATCAACACTCTTTTCTTCCCTTTGTCAAGCTACAGCATTTATGTCTTACTTCACTCATCTCATCTCTTCTTTATGTCTCTCTTCATCTCCCTGCTTCTTCGTTTTTCTGTCCTGCCGTTGCCCCACCCACCATCTCTCGCCCCGTTCCTCTCACTTACTCAGTAAGCAGCTTGGGTTTTTAAACTCTAGGCTATGGCAATAGCACACTGCCCATCTGTCACGGCAGAGAGTTGCCATGAAATGGCCAACTCCTCAGCATCGCCATGTGATCTTCTTATATACTGCGAGCATGGCACTCGCCCAGCTCCCTCTGGGAGGAGAGAAAAAAAATATTTCCCCTCCTCACCCTGTAAGGCGAAGAGAGACTGTCAGATTTAGACTGAGCAGTGAGGAGATGGGCTTTCTCATCCTCTCAGGCTCATACTAGAGGGCACAGCTTAAGGGGAGCAGGCAGCCCACGGTTATGGAATTATAAGAAAGACACCCAGCACATCAGGTTAAGTCTTTGGCAGAGGATAATGGGTAAACAGGAAGTGTCCCTTTGCCACAGCAACCAGTGCATAGTTTCATTTCCTGGCTGGCAGGCAAACTGAACTCTAACCCATAAAGAATTGCAGCCATACATGAATAAACTCAAAGTACTCCCTGATACACATTCGCACGCACAAACAGTCATTTGAATCCAAGATGTGGCAAATCTCACTGCAGATAAACAGCCGGGGTGTCCCCATGTGAGTAAATCTGACTGTTAACATATGCACCCGCAACTGACGATTTATGGCATATGACTTTAAAGTTTGCTCTCTGCTCACATCGCTAACAAAACATGATTACCCACTCATGTGTGGCTCGACTGGAATAAATTGAAGTAGTTTTATATGCGTGTGGAGAAAATGACTCGGAGTCAAATTTGTTCCCTGATTTTTCTCCCTCCGATACAGTACAAACACGATTCCCAGCTGGAATTCTGCACCACTTAGGTGCGATGATTGCTCGGCTCCTACTTGTCCTACTTCTTTTCGTTCAATTTTCATGGGCACCTAGGAGAGAATGGAAACAGGCTCGTGTGACAGGAGAAAGAAATGGAAATGTAGGTGAGATCAGAATGATCGGCCATGAGTCAGTCAGTAAATACGACAAAAGATAATTTGAGGAACAGAGAGTTCAGGGTTGGTACGTTTGCAAGGCCCCACTTTCCATTTTCCATCTCTGCAAGCATATCCAGTGGCTTATTCAGGAGTCTAATAGAGTGTAAATTGTTTGTCCAGAGAAAATGGATATACACATTAGCTCTGAATCATGCTCCAATAGCATAATATGCAGTATTTTTGGGACCATGGAACACTGGCATGTGACTTCAGCAAAATTATCACTTTGCTTTAGCACACAAACATCCACAGTTTGAATAATTTCATTCAAGCTGATATTTACACAAGGTCAATAGTATCCCAGCTCCATGCTTTGGATGCCATTGACCTTTAAATCAGTTTAAACTGTACATTGAATTCTGCCATTAGGTACATTGCAAGCCTGCCCAGGAGATGCAGTCTTAATCTGTTGGCTGCTCCATAATTTATAACACTTGTCTTGCCGTGAACTGCGGCTGCATCTGATGTGTAATCTAGGGAGGATCGATGCCTGACAGCTGAAGTTGGGACAGAATGCCTGTCCTGTCTAACCTCAAATGTCCGGTGGGAAATACGGAGGAGACATTTTGAAACGGCAAATAAAATTTGTTGGCACCTTAATCAAAATGTCAGCTCGTCCCTCTCTGTCTGTCTCTCCGGCCTTCTACCCCTCCCTCTAATTCTTTGTACTAGAATTCTTTGCAGTAAAATTGGGAATAGTGTAAATGATCCTTAGCATGTACACCTGAGAGTCGGACACAGGTATTGGTAGAAGTATCTATATTGTATGTCGCATGCAGCTTTAAGGGACATGAAAGGGCCACGTGGGTGGATGTGTGCTTACAGTACAGTGCAGTTTGATAGTTCTACGTCAGATATACAGTACAAACCTTGAACAAATGATGTGCCCAGAGAACACACTTCACTGTTTATTCACAGTTGAAAAGGAAAGAAACTGTAACTAGGGCATTGGAATTTCTTACCATATCCCTTCTGTGGCGTTTTCCCCTGTGACATAATTTGGCTCTGGTGAAATACAAAGGGCTTGTGTGCCTCCACCCTTTGTTAGCATTGTTCAAAAGCAAAGTTTATCATGTGGACCAGCAAGTTTGGGGAATTGGAGCGCTGCTTCTGCAGCTTCCAAACTCATGAAGAAAGCAGTACCTTGAAGCTAGAACCCATACGCTCAGCCTCCTCGCTTTGTTGACACATTCATATGTTAATCCATATTTGCCTTTGTTTTTTTCTGCATGTGCAAATGCGTGCTGATGCTCGGTTTGAGCGATTTCCAAGGGAAAATTCTGGGAAATGTCCAGTGAAGTTTTTACTGTTTTCCCCACTGAAAGCCTGACCTGTGTGTTCAAATGTCCTGTGATGAGGTACAGTTAGTGTTCTGTCATGCTTCCAAGCTTGGCAGGGTAATTTGAGCTGCACTGGAATAATACAGGATGCACAATTGCAGAGATACTGTAATACTGAAAGAATCCGAAATATGCCTCGGATCATTTTTCCCCTTTTTTCAGACAATAATGTGATCTAATTAAGTGATATTACTGGCTACATTATGTACTGGCATAGTAATTTGTAAAGACTAACCAAAGTTCTGGTGCTCTTACTGTTCGCCTGGCAGATTTTTCTGGCTTCATCAATTGGAAAAAAGAAAAACGAAAACACTATCCAACATAATCCATACTTACACTGCTGCTTAGTCAAGAATAAGCCGCGCCTTTGCCATAAATGCCATCTTTCGACACAATAACAGATGAGAGCGCTTTTTCGTTTGTAGCAGGATTTTCTGAACAAGATTTTCTATCTCAAAAGCCCCTTAATGCTTCACGCCATGGCTCTGTCTCAGTCCTTGTTGGCAAAGGGCTCGCACTCTTAGCTGCCGGCCACACCACAGTGAAGCCATAATCTCCACAGTTGCCTGATCAGGCCACACCGCGCTCTAAGATGCCACACGCTCATTGCCAATTGTCTGTCCTGGGCGCAGAGTTTCTGATGGAAAACGTTTGCATTATTTATATTTATTTTATTGGCTTGAACTGGTCAAAGTTATATACACTGAACAAAAAGTTGAAGAATCACAGAACACGATACACTATACGGCCAAATGTCAGTGGACATCCCATTCTAAAGCCATGGGCATTAACGCAAACTCAAATTCCAAAAAAGATGGGAAACTGTCTAAAATATAGATAAAACAGAATGTAATAACTAATCCTTTTTGACATATACTCAATTGTAAACGGTACAAAGATAACAGATAATGTTTGGAACCAGGGTCTAATGTCTGGAATCAGGGTTATATGGAGTCTGACCCCTCTTCACGGCTACCACAGCTGCCACTCTTCTGGGGAAGGATTTCCACAACATCTTGGAGTGTGTCTGCAGGACTTTGTGGCCATTCAGCCAAAAGAGCATTTGTGAGGTCGGGCACTGATGTTGGATGAGAAAGCCTGGCTCACAATAGGCGTTCTGATTCCTTCCAAAGCTGTCCAGTGGTGTTGAGGTCAGGGCACTCTGCAGGCCAGTTCCTCTTCACAAGACACGTCTAACCATGTCTATATGGACCTGGCTTTGTGCACAGGGGTACAGACATGCTGGATTATTAAAGGGTCTTCTCCACATTGTTGCCACAAACATGGAAGAACCCCCTCAGTATCACAGCCAATCCTGATCCGTCCCTTGACTTTGTTGATCAGCTTTTTGATTCATTAATGTCTTTATTCGTAGTATTTTTTGAAGTTTATTTTAGGTGCATATTATTCGTAGTCAAGAGGCACACAGTAAATGTGGGAGGAGAAATGCTGCTACATTCAAAACCCATACACTGCGGTGTATGTCCTGGCCCCTAGGCCACCGTGACTCCACCATTTCTTCTGTAATTTAGTTTCTTTGAGATTCACTAACAGCCGTACTCTTCAAGCCATACTGCCTCTTAACCTTATCTTTTACCTCCCACCTTCCGGTGTTACTGTGGCGTAGGGGGGTAACTGACCATGTCTAGCATGTGTGCCTCCTCTCCTTCTTGTCTCCTCTGGTTCCTCTGCTCTCCAGTTCTCCTTCCTCTTTCGCCAAACTAGACTTCCACACCTCCTTACTCTCCCCCTCTCTGTCTCTCTACTGTCTGCCATGCTTGGATAGCTGCTTGCGTCCCCGCGGGGTGGTCCATCAGCCTGCATTGCTGAGCCCTGACTGGGCATCAGTGCCTTGATTCCGTACTAGTAGAGTTCAGGTATCATCTGTTAGCACATCAGAGCCAGCCCCCCCCCCCAACCCACGTCCCAGTCCCACAGCTGCCGGCCCAGTGAATCAATAAGGAGACTGTGTCCTGGATCTGCTTTATAGAGACTAGGAGCTCATGCCAATACCAAACCAAGATAAATGAAGTCTGATATAATAGTTGTTTGGGGGTGCATTCATGTAAGCCTATCGATAGCAGTTACATTTATCTTATATGAAAGTGAAACGGAGCAAACAGTGAAGAGGTGAAATTATGTGACTTTGTAGGGCTTTCAGATAACATGGATAGACGCTGATGATGAGGTTTGCATGGCAAAAAATAGTGTGCTAGTGTAGTGTTCTGTCTTTTTTTTAACAAATAAAGTATTCAAAAGGGGAAACGGCATGGGCTTTGTGCTCTTGAATACTTTATAGTTGCACTCTTACTCCTGTTGAGAAGGCTTACTAACATGATGCAAGAGATCCCACTAGGACATCCAAACTTCAACATTGTTTACAATTTCTTGAATGTGATGTGTTCTTATTCTTTCCTTTGATGACTTTGACCCAATTTCCCAACAAATCATGCCACCCTTCCCACACAAACACACACACGCACACAACTCGTCATCCAGGTGAAATGCACTCCGCAAATATGCTAACAAACTGATCCAGCTAAGCCTCGCTTTTAATGGAAACTAGCAATAGAAGGTGTTGCAATTCATCTGCCACAGCACCCTGCTCTTGACCCAGAGCTAAGACCTAACAGGGTTGCCAATACTTATAACCTTGCTGTTTTGAGGCAGCAGTGCAGGTGGAAATTTCGAATAAGCACTGTAGTAGAAAGGTCTTAATCAAAAGCTGCCCTTCCTCAGACCTTGTCTGGTACCTTGCACTTTTCCCACAGTGCTCATACCATCCTGCTGTGCCCAGCTCCCCTTGACCCACTAAATCCACAGAGGCAGCACTAACACAGATCTGAAGGACTCTTGGATGTCTTTCACACTGTTTGGCAGGGCTAAGTTGACCTGAATTGCATCAAATTTGTAATTTTACTTGAGGAGAAAATGAAATGCATCTCCTTGCTTTTCTCTCCAAAGTGCTTGTACATTTTAAAATCTAATAAATTTATTTGGACATCTCAAAATGTGTAGACAGAAAGTTCACTCATGTCTATCATATTTGAAATAGTTCCTTATCTGAGATGATGAAGAATATCCCAGACTTGTCTCTGCGTGATCATTCATGTTGTCCCCTGATTGATTCCTACATGACTGTGTTCTGGTAAAAACATCAACACGGTCCATAAACTTCATTCACATTTGCATGTTTTCAGCTAACATATCTGTCATTTTGGTTAAACCACCACATGCCATTACTCTCTGCCTATTAAAGGAATGCAGCAACAAAACAAATTACTCAAACAAAATCGGAAATGATCCAAAGAAATGCATTCTTTGCTCTTTCTCTCCTCCTGCCATCCTGAAAAATTATATTTCATGCATGAGCAAAAATCCAGCAAATGATATTATGTTTGTATATCATCTGTTTCTGGCGTGTGCTCAGATCATAATGACGGATAGCTCCTTAGGAATGCCAAGGCACTCTCTGCTCGCCTATTCTCCGGGCTAAGGGATTTTTCTAACAGATTCATCTGCGGGTGTCAGTTTGTTGGCATTGATTGGGCCTAACGGGCTTTACGTGGAGATAGAAGTTTGCTTGGTAAAATTGCAAACGCGGGCTGACAGTTTATATTTACTGCTCGCTGAGGAAGAGTGTGAAGAAGGTTCCTTGGGGAAATGAAAACAAGAAGAAATCAAAGTCTCAAAAATTTTTCAGAGATTCTGCCCGAAAATGAGACTCAACATCATTTAGGAACCTTGTAATAATGCATTTAGCTATGCACATTCCAATCTCCAGCCTCCTGAGATGAAAACGCCTCTTCCTTTTAAGTTATCGGTGCGCATCATCTCACCTGACTTTAATGTGCAGAGCTCAGCTCAATTAAGGGTGCATCCCATTTACCACATTAACCACATAGTATACCTCCCTGCTTATGAGGGGTCATTAAAACATTCACCTTCACAGGTCAATAAAGATTTTAAAGCGCTGTAAGAATGCTGAAGGCTGGTCTCCACAGGCCCACCACTCACTCACCCTGGGTTCCACACACATACACACCCAAACAACATACTCAAATGCTTTAAGACAATATACTGGTCTTGCTGGGATCAAATTCAGCCATTCCAGTTCCCAATGGGAGGCTGCCCATTAGGTGGACAGGTTGATCTCATTAACACTGCTGGGATCAATGAAGTGTACGATTGGTGGCTGTAATGACTTGACTTCTCATCTGCAATGCAGTAAATGATGGCATATCTGATTTAAAGGCACAGGCTGCAGAAAATTTAGATTGACTCCCTCGCACTGACACCGTGTGAAAAATGTTACAGAGCTCCCTTCCCTTCAAACATCTCTTCCATAATTCACTCAAACACCATGTTGCAATGTATTTTTTATTTTTATTGCATTTTTTAATAATCACTAACGCTGATGAATGGCCTCCCATAAACATATTTAAGATTACAAGAAAATCATTGGATGTATTACAGTTTTTTTTAATCACTTACAGTGCTGGGTTATCTCCTCGACAGTAATGCAGGCGTGCATTTTTCATCTCCCACCACAATGCCAAATAATAACCATCACAGGATAATAAGCAGCTTTACAAGTCTTCTGTCTAGTGTGATATTAAAATTCTCAATATTGGCAGGATGCAAGACTGCAGGTGCACGTGTGTTTATTCACATTCATACCTCCTGTGACCATTTTTGTATACTGATATGATATTAGAACGTTTATTTATTTTCTTTCTTTCTGTCTGCCTTTCTTTCTGCATACTGGATACGCCAAGCTGGCTTGCATAAATCTGTGTGAGAACATTAATGTTTTCAGTCCCACCCGGTTGTGACACCGGGGAATCTATCATGCTTCTTTGTTTGTTTTGCGTGGCTGGGCACCGACTAATCAATCAGCCCTAGGTTTGTTGCCAAACCTTGGTGCAATTGCCACACTTCCCACGGGAGTATTTAATTGATCCGTGGATATCAAACAGAGATTGTGAAAGCACTCCCATAAGGTCAAAGGCCATGAGCTTTGATCCGC
The DNA here is from genome assembly GCF_051107435.1 of Chaetodon auriga. NCBI lineage: Eukaryota > Metazoa > Chordata > Actinopteri > Chaetodontiformes > Chaetodontidae > Chaetodon > Chaetodon auriga. The sequence continues at coordinate 13,502,774 of NC_135095.1, read as the reverse complement.
AGACAAAGATGCAGCGGCTGTTGAGTTGGGTCCGTGGCTGTCCAGCTCACACGTTAATTACCATTAATTTCTTATTTGCCATCAATATCTGCACATGGCTGCTATAGTATGGTTAAGATCTAAGTCCTTTATGTCCATCCATCACCCCAAACACCTCCACACCTTTGCTTTTCACCTTCCTACATAAAGGGCACACTACTTCTAACATTAGCGTTGACCTTGGACATTGGGTTTAATACCTATAGATACTTGGCAAGAAGAATCATATTTAGGTTCTGTCACAAACCGTGAGCTATGTGTTTTTTTCCAATTCATTGAGCATCTTATTTTCTAATCAGCCAGTAACCATGACATGTGACACATTTTCAAGATGAAGGATAAAACAATCTTTGAAATGAGACATTATTCGTCGTTGCTCCTCCTACTCTTCTTAGAGCTCTCTTTCACGGTTTCGACTCCTGTCCAATGGGCCTGACAAGCCCTGAAAAGAGACCCCACTAATCTCTCCTCGAGTGTCAGCTCCCTCCTCTGTTCTCCTTCTGAAAAGATGCTGTTTATCTGACCAAAGCCCTTCGCAGTGCCATTTGCGCTGTGGGGTGCTTATCGACCATGAGATAATTCAAAAAGCCCCTCAGCCAGCTTCTTGTTCATTAAAAGTTTCCTCAGACTCCTCTTCAAAAGTGCATCCATCTGTCTGGTAGGAGAGACGATAGAGGGGAATGTGAAGAGGGATGTGTGTGTGTTGGGGGAGGGGGTGTGGACATTATCTCTCTATCTGAGTCCTTGTGTTGTTCCCTTTGATTTAATTTCCTTTTACGCTCCTCCTCTCGTCCTGTTCGAATCCCTGATGGATTGGATCTAGGCCCTTGGTTTAAGATTTGTTTCCCTCCTGCTTGAGTTGGCTCGTTATTTGATCAGCTTTGTTAACTCTGATCAAATAACGATGGTGGATGTTAAAAGGGTGTCTGTGACCTACATAGGCAGTTCTGCCACTAATTTGCCGCGGTAGACCTGACCAGTTTTTACACCCAAAACTTTGACTTTAAGGACGTTCTTTTGCATTAATTTCACTTAGATCCACTGGGTTACATTTGATTCCAGTGAACCAAGACATCAAAGTGAACTAAACATTGGCTCTGAATTTAACAAGAAGTTCCAGTCCAGTGACTCAGTGAACTTTGAAAGACTTGTTTTTTACGACCTTGAATTTCAGCCGAATTCTAATCCCAGACCAATATTTGTAGACACCAGTAAAACAAACACAGAGTTAGTAACTTCCAAGCTGACAGTACTTCAAACCAGCACTTCAGATTAGCTCTGAGGAATGCTCAAGGATGAAAAAAAGCCAGGAGAGGAGCTGATTTATGCTTTTCATGTGGCCATCTGTTTAATTTATCAATAAACCTGTCAGGCCTCCACTAACCTGGGCGGGTGTGCCCTGGCATTAATCAACACACCAACATCAATCTGTGGGTCCAGAGCTGCCGGCTGGCACTCCATTACATTGACCGTAGCAAGGTTGTCCCGAAGCCAAAGTTTGATGACTGATGCCTATCTTGCTGAACAAGACACAATGTGGGAAACATTCAAGGGCTACCCACAACTGTATCCACAGCAAGAGGAGGTCATAACAGAGACTGAAAAGCATGTTCGAGTGGAGGGACTTCCTCCCTTGGTCCGCTGTGTTCCGTCTCCTGTTAACAAGCAGGTAATTATGGATAGTGGTTTGGGCCATCCGTCAGGGCCAGGCAGCAGGCAGATTGATACCAGCAGAGCCCCATCCTGTTTTCATCCCCCTTGCTTTTAAGATCCTCAGGACGTGATTTGGGAAATGGCAAGCTCCAGCCCACTCATCCATCAATTTCCTGCTTGTTTCCCCAGTGGAGAGAACCAACAGAACCATCCCTGGGTGGAAGACTGTGTGCCAAGAGGCTCTGGGACAAGTAGAAGGAAATAAAAATGTGAAAAGTGGGAAAGAAGGAGGTGATGTATTGTGATAGAATGTGCAGCACAGCCTCTCTGAAGGATTTAGGGCACGAAATGGGACAGTTACAGTATAGAGACAGGAGAAAATGATGCTGCCGATGGCGATGATGATGATGATGCTGATGATGATGCAAGAGGAGAGGGGGAGGTGAATACTGACTTAGACTTAATTAGAAGATAATAACCAACTGCAATTTGCTTTACTTAATTACTAGCAGTACAGTAGCATGATAATGACTTCCTCTATCTTTCATAAGTAGATTTGGCCCAAGCTGACAGCCTCCCAGTTAGTTGTAATTGAAATAATGTCCAAGACGCTGCTTTTAAACAATAAACAGGCTGTCACACGGCTGTAGACAGTGAGATGTAAAGCAGTGGCCGGTGTCAAGTTAATGTTTGCATGACAGGATAAGCTTCTTACCTGCCAAAGCGTTCATGTGAAAAACAATTAGGTCTCAGTGAGTCAGGAAACAAACACAGCTTTGGCACAGTTTTCAATTAACAGAAAGCAAATGAAACCTCGTCCATCTGCTTATTACTGCCTTAACACTACAGTTTTGGAGCTAGGCAGTCTCCAAGGCAACAGGTTGCAGTGGAGCTTCACCGTGGAGGCTGGAGGGACACAAGGGAGTGAGGGTTGATGAATAAACTGCACTTGAAAGCCATCACGGTGGTGGATTACCAGCCACAATATCTTGCAGGTTTTAATTTATTTTTCGAATCCAAATGTTTTTCGTTCTTGATGTGGTACTTGTTTACCTAATTTATTCATTCCGGAGTATTAATTTCCTCATCAAATAATGCAGATACTGGGGCACCATTGTTTACTGGCACGGCTTGTTAGCTCAGTGTGAGTCCTGGCATTCTCTCACATTCCACGCCTTTGTTGTACGTCCTTTTTGTCCTTGTCAGTGTTGCTCGATTGATGACCAAGACAATTATAAGCCAGTCAATCACCAGCTCGCACATGAAACCCATCTGAGAAGCTCCTGAGATCTATCTCATGAATATTGTATGTGCATTTCTGTCACCATGTTAAAGCTCCTTTGCACAAATATTACCGCGGGTGAATTGTTTTGACACCGGCCTGTCATTTTTCTGACTGTTTTTTTTTTCTTTTCTTTTTGACATCTCTTTCATTCTGGAGTCTTTCCTCAAGCAAGAAAGCTGGGGGTGGAGGATGAGTGAATAAGAGACAGTAAGGAAGATGGACTCTGCTTTTCCACCCCATGAATCACCGGTGGGGGAAAGGAGGTGAAAGACTGACGGCATGACGAAAATTTAATTAATCACAATATCTGGAGCTCCATAAACGAGTATTGGATTTTCAATTTAGGGCAGAAGTCCATGGTTGACAGACAGGAATGCATTGCAGCTCAAGCCGAGGCCCAGTCTCTCTGCAAGTGCTGGCAGGTATCGATCAGTTATCATTTACATATGCCCTTAACTTTGCCAGCCATCAAAACAAGTCAACAACACAGCACTGACACTGGAGAGTGAAAAGAAGCCAAGAACTTGGGGATGTCATGACGGCCCCCGCATGTCTCGTTAACATCACACTCATTTTCACAGTTTTCTCTGTGTGTGTGGGGCCCTCCTCTGCCAAGTGGATTTGAAGCACGAGCTCCATAAACTTAACTAAGCCCAGACAGAAGTGTTGGCCTGCACCCAGGGGAGTCATGTCCAATTTTGCACTTCATAGCCAATAAGCTTCACAGATAAGGCTGTATTCAGAATATCTAATCGTCTGTCAAGAAATAACTTTGTACTTTATGAGAACAACAAGCTGTAATAGGAAAAGCATGAAAAATCAAGAGGAATACAACATGGTGTAATCCAAAGAAATATGCCAATAGTTTGAGAAACAATTGACAGTTTTTTATGGAGGCGCAATCTGTTTGCTTTAATGGAACTGTTTTACTGTAGTTCTTTTTTAGTCATTTTATTTATGGTGTTTATGAAATGCACCATAAAAACCAGGAGAAAATCATTGCTTTAATCAAGCACAGTAAATGCAGATTTTCTCTGTCTTCTCTCCCAAAAGTCTACCACGGATTTCCATGTAGTTTTCGCAGCAGTAGCCAGCCCACCTGTCAAAGAGCTAAGTGGAACTGAAGGCCTGTTGTGTTTTTATTTGATTATAGTTGAGGTTATTTCCCAATGGCCAGTCTCCTTGCACTTGTCAAATGCTTCGTGAAATCTGCATTTAGAGTGGATCTCAGAGGTATCTTCGCTGATGACAACAATCCTCATTTCAAGAACACAGCATTCCTCCTAATGGCCACCAAATAATTCACACACCGTGGGGTATAGGACGTGCTTGGTGTACGAGTGCTTTCGCGGTGATGATGAGGCATGACAGGAAAGTTCAAAACAGGAATCGTGTCAGAGGGTCCAGTGTTCAGAGGCTGTGGTGTGTGGTGACGTTGCACTGATTTTATTTTTACTCCTCATGGTGGGTGACTGAAACAGAGATATTTCTGGAAATGTGACCACAGCATTAGTGCATGGAGTCATTCTCCTACGGGCAAGTGATGATGAGTCGTGCATCGGTACAAATGACTGGACAGTAAATGCAACATTTCCCCCCAAAATCAGAACAAATTGCTGCTGAATCGCTGTCAATTCTCTCCTGGGCTTCTTTTGTGGGGATGCCACTCAGAGCGGGTGACTCACTTTTCAGACGTCAGTAGCTGGACGAAATGCCATCATGAATTTGGGTAGAGAGTCCGTTTACTCTTTAGGAGTGTCACCCCTCAAGCTGTGGAGTCCTTCCCTGCAAACTTTTGCCCCAGTTTGTTCCTTTTGTAGCGTGCGACTGGCGTTATGCAAGAGTGCTGCAGGATTGGTCGACAACATGGAGGAGCTGATTGGCATGTTCTGTGGCTTTCATAACCTCACACGTTGAGTGGAAAATAATGATGCACTGCATTATACAGTACTTACCATACTGTGTAGGTATCAGCTCCGCTTGCCTGATTAATGGAAACCACATGCACACATGCGGGATATATGTATAGCAGACATTTTGTAGCATAGCACTTAGTGCATGATTATGCAAATTCATCATGATCCTTACAATGAAATTACAACTTCATGTTCTTTAAGGTCTCCTAATCAATAAAGGAAACATCATTTTCATTCACCATGCAGCCAAACCCACCCATGCGAAACTGACTCTCAGCCGCGCATTTTCAGCGCTCCCACTGTAAAATGGCTGTCATTCATTTTCATTAACTGCTATAAATGAGGCTGACATCTGCTGTATTAAAAATGTAATTATCAGAATACATAAATATGTAATTGCTGCCACCTGCATAATTGATGTGCACTAATGCACAATGTTGAAGGTATAAACCTCCACTTAGCAGTCGCATGCCACCTGAACAATAGGTGGGCTCCTGAGTGATAATTGAACCCACAGACGATTCCCGGGCCTGGGAAAATGTTAATCACAGAAGATGGATGGATCCTTCATTAGCCGGCTCATCCATAAAAGCACCATTCATATCTGAGAAGTACGGAGAAATGGAGGTTGAGAGAGAGAGAGAGAGAGAGAGAGAGAGACGTTCCCAGTATAAGAAGAGGTGAGGGATAGCCCCTAACACTTCCCTTAGCACACATTCTGGCTGGGGGATCGGTAGAGGGAGATGACCTCGAATTCACACTGAGAAAGTGAAACACCAAATCAGGCATGCACTGGGGGGAAAATCTAATTATATTTGAGTCATCTTTATGGTGATTAATATGTTAGCTAATGCATGATACATGACATTGCAACCAAAGGACAGCCAGTTCATACTGAAGAGATGTGTCTCTGTATCCAAATGCAACTAAGACGGGGCCACAGCCTTTCTGGTTCTCAATTAATCATGCCTTGCATTAAGCTAATATCACTCCATGTGCTTGATGGTTGTGCTGGTAAGCATTTTTTGAGGCTTCTGCAGAAATGCGCAAGGAGCCCGAGGTTATGAATGCATGCATGCTTGCAAGATATTATCATTGAGTGAGGAGAAGGTCATGTACAGGAAAAGAGACCAATGTAAATGTGTGTCTACAGCATGTGTTTTTTTGATAATAATAAGTACATTTTTCTGGCAATGGATGTCTCAGAACGAGCACCCTGGACCTTGGTCACAGTTTAGTCCTTAGCTGACTATTCCTGAACACACGGACATCCAGAACTGCTTTCACACATACAAAACAAACACACACGGCCACAGTTACTCAGGCATTTTTTTTATTGAAGAGATAAGAGGATGTGTGAATGTGTGTTAAGACTGTAGTTCGTGCCTTCACGTAATGATGGGACGCAATGAAGGTGTTTTGTAGAATCTTCCGTGGAGATTATCGTATGTATTTATTCCCATAAGGACTTTGTTGCGCCTGAACCTGTTGGCTTAACGCTCATGTAAAAACATTCTCAGATAATACAGTGTCCTAATGTGAAATGGCAAGATTGTGTCTGCTGATAAGTTTGCCTGCGCGAAAACTGAAGACAAGATCTTGTTCAATTTGAGCGCGGGAATGAAACCATGCCATCGCCTGCTGTTGATAAATGCTGTGTAGCTTAGTTTCAGCTGCTTATCGACCTTAGTCTGAGGACAAACCTACATAGGCTGCGATCTCACGGGCTGCCTCCAGAAACACCGCAGCCAATGAGGAACCTCCGTCATGACCCATCCCCCCCGTGAGCTTGTCGGCCCAATCACAGCAGCCAGTCAGGGGGCCACTGAGCTGTAGCATGTCGGACCGCATTACCCAAAATTCCCTGTGTATCCCCAAGGCGCTGCTGCGTTGGGAGTGTGTGGTGTCGTCTGAGGCCTGTCTGCAAGGAAGCCTCATTTTTCATCTGGTGTTCTTCCCCACCCCCCCACCCCCAACGCGACCTCTCAGCCTGCATCTCTCCTGCTAACTTCGGCATATCCCTTTTGTGTATCCCTTTGTGTCCCTGTTTATGTATTTTGTCTGTGGCCTGTTGTCCTTTCGCTTTCCCCTACAGTACCTTTCTCCTTTTCTGTCTGACCCCCCACGGGAAACCATTGTTGGGGTTTGTGTGCAAGTTCTGTTGCTCTGAGTAATTGAGCATCTCTTTGAAATAAACATAACAGCTCACAAAAAACACTGACCCCCCTCCATTTCCCAATTATCGCCGTGTCTTAATTAGACCCCCATACTGTGTAGAGACGCTCCCTGGTGTCTGTGTGTAAGTCTGCGACTGTGTATGTTTGCAGGAGTAGCTTCACTGGTCTAATTCAGCTGTCGTTGTCCTCACTTGCCAGGAGATGTTTTGTCAGGCTGACTAATTACCAACTGGTTCGTGTGTGTACGTGTGTGTTTTTGTGTGTGTCTCTGCATATGCCGTGTAATAATACAATTAAAGGCACCTGCTCTGTATCGGTGAGCTCTGCTCTCACTGTAGCTCGGGACATCAATATAGATCACTGTCCTGTCAACGCAGTCAGTCAACTTGACCACAGTCGATGATTTCTTGCTTTTGAGGAATCAATGCATGGAGGAAAGTGCGCATGAGGGTGTGTGTATGCCTTTGTGCAATGCAAGTTTGGTAGTACGCGCGTGTGCAGATGCGTGTGCCTTTGCATGTCTCCTTTGTGGTTTTGCTTTTCGGATACAGCACTCCTCCGGGTAGCTGATTGACAGCAAGTCGCCTCCGTGGCAGAAAATCCATGGCCTTCTACCCTCACCTTTACTCTGACTGCTGTCTCTCTACTGCTGATTTATTGTGATGCTAATTTGATTTCGCCTCCCTGGCCTCCCACTCCCTCGGCTATCACCTTCTGGAGGCTTGGATAAGGCGGCTCAGGCTGGCCTAGACATACTCATACAGGGGAGCTAAAAAGTTTTGGGAGAGTCGCATGTTATTGTTGTGTTAGTGTTTGTACTCAAGTGCATTAGGCTTGAACTTAAGCAGTAAGTGAAGGTGCTTAAATTACAGTAATTAGAAGAATTAACATGAAGCTAAATAAAGTGAGAATATGTTTTGCCATTTTATGACCTTAATGGGCAGACAAAAGGAGAGAGATTCAGTTCATGGTCTGCAGCTTAACCCCAAGGTCACCCCCAAAGTCACAAGATTTAATATTTGGTTGCAAATCCTTCGCTGGAGTCTGCGACCCTCTAGACATCAGCAGTTAATAGCAGGGCTGTGCACTGCAGCATATTATGTTGCACGTGCTGCAAAAAATCTGTCTGTGCAATGAATTACATTACTGTCGTAGCGCCCATGCGATACAGTTTTGCAATGCATACGTGTGTGAGACAGTCGTTTTAAAATGAAAACATGTCAGTGTGGATGCAGCCAGAGCTTGTTATTCTCACAGGGAGGCCGGGTGTCCGAATGCATGTGCCAAGTCTCCTCAATGCAGGAGGTCTATCCACAATTAAAATCATCATAACTCGCTGAGTCTTTAATTAAAAATGTGGGTTTTCATGCCAGAATTTTTGATGTTATGTAGACAGTAACAGTTCAGTGATATAATATTTAGACTGACTTACCCAATATAGTATTAGTTTCTAAGTACATTCTTTTTTTCTTCCTGTATGTAAACTGGCTGCTAGGATATGATTTTGTTTCTAATTTTGGAGGTAAATGAAGACCTAATTAAATTTGTGTAAATCGCAAATAAGAAAACAAAAACGCTCCCTGTGGATTTAATGTAAATGATTTTGTGTATATGTCGATATACAAGATTTGTACTATGCCTGTAGTATGCAGGATTATGTCCTTTGCCAGTCACAGCTATGATTAAATGAAGATATGCACTGCTTGTGATGGTCTTTGTAGCACCAGTGCAAAAAAAAGTCAACGCACAGACCTGAATAGGTATCTTGCTTGGTGATCCTCTGCCAGGCTAGAAATGTTGCCAGTCTCACCGTGTTAAGGCTAGACTTAAGCTAATGAAACACATGCTCAGTTGGACTGCGGTCAGTGGAATTATTTGGCCAGTCTACCTTCCACTTGCCATTCTGCTAATTGACCATAAATATTTGCTTTGGCCTTCAGTCCTCCGGGCTCCATCCAGTACGCATGCGAACGCCCTTAACATTGAATGTCATTGTTTCATTTCAAATGCAGTGTGCTGGAGTAAACCCAACACTATGAAAGGAAGAAAAATGTTTCCCTGTCCAAATACTTAAACGCTGCATCGTACATCTGAGGAACACATCAAGACATAACAAAAGAAATGAATCGTTTTGTTAGTTGGCTGCAGAGTCACTTTGTCGTGGTTGATGGTTGTGTTTTGAGGGATTCTTGTTTTCAGGTAACATGTCATGAGTGAGATACAACGCTTTGGAAACTTGCTGCTTCTTTGCCCTCTATCCATACCAGTGTGTTACATCATGTAGCTCAAATAGAAAATCCCACTTGGTGGTAGACTTGCATGATATTCCTGCATGATATTACTCATGTCTGTCCACATTTGTATTCTGTGCCATCTGAGCCATGGTAGCATTGCCGTTTTCAGATGAGTTCATCTATGCTGGACTACAACTACAGGATTCCTCCTTTTCCCAACACGATCTCATCCCAGGTCGTCAAATGCCAACTCTGCTCTGTCACACTCCTCTGCATGTCATACAGACACACATGGGACACTTCAGCGTCTCTGTGCGATGTGCGTAGCCTTTCTAATGTGTGGTTAGCATTGAAAGCTCACAGTTTGGTTAGGTTTAAGAAAAGATTGTGAACTTTTGGCACCGGGCTGTGTCGCTCTTTCTCCTACATCGGATGGAGCAGCTGCTATTAGCACCTACTGTTGCCACGGGTGGGTTTACATTGGTCTTAGTTGAAAGCCTGGTGCCAAAGGGGGCAAGAACACGTGGTTATTTGACATCCTGGGAATGAGACCAGGCTCCCTCTTCATCTCCATCACCCACTATCGCTCTCAATCTTTCTCCAACCCTCTTTGTCAGTCTTCCAGTGGTTTGATGGGTGTAGCTGACAGATGACAATCTCATTTTCATTCAGGCATGCTTCCCTGCTATCTGGGGGCTAAGCCATGCAATAGCTATAAGTGTCACATTAAATCCCAGCCAGGGAGATGGGAATGGCAGTGTGACAGAGAAGCCATTCACAACCGCCATTATCTATGTCTCTGTGGGTGACACCCACAGATAGAAATGTGCAGCTGCAGTGTGCCTGTGCGGAAGCAAAGACATGTTTAGGTAGCCATGATCTTTACAATGTCCCAGAGCAATCTCCTGCCTGACACTGACTGTGATTCGCTTCACAAGTTTAAAGTGATGTGAGTCCTACGCTTGACAGCAGCAGCCACGGTGCCAGCGGTGATGATGACAATGATTACGATGGTCATACCGATACTGATCAATGATGATGATGGTTACAGTCAAAATTATTAGCATGGTGAGTGCGATGATGATGGTAATGACAGTAACAGGAATAATCAATGTTGGTGGCCGTGCTGGGAATAATGATAATGGTGACGTATGTACGTGTTAATCTTAATGGAATCATCAAGAAAATTGCTCCAACTATCAAGGGAGTGAAAATGAATTTGAACATGTTCAATCTTAGTCTATTACATGAACAGCGGGGTGTGATTACCTTTGCTCAAATGCACTGATAGGGGAGGCGCCAAGACTTTGAATGAACACATTCACATAATGGGCAGCTCCTTGCTTGACGGTGATTAAATACGCCATCCAAGTGAAGAAACCGAACAATTCCTATAATTATTCCAGCCAGTACACATGCAAATCCAAGTTCTATTGCTCATGCACTCACAGACTGCAAGCATTAGGTTTCAGACCTCTAATAGGCCCCATTATATAGCCGAGGTGTAAATAGCATGACACCCTCGTTGTCTGGCACCCATACACTCAACCACGCAAAAGCTCCTTCTTCTCCCCAAATTAAACAGCCCAAAAGAACAATAGCCGTGCCCGGGAAAAGGCAGCAGAAACTTCACATGGCAGTCGAAGACAATTACCCCGAGAAGAATGCTCACCTCTGCATTTAGCTGATGAGATTTTGGTGAGGTGCAAAGAGAAGAAGTGGAGGGGAAAGAAAAAAATCCCAGTCCAATTACCGTGACCCTGAAGAGATTTGGAAGCTCTCTCGGTAGCGTGTGAGGGGTTGTTTGAATGGAACGGTGGCAGAAAAGGGGAAAATGAATTATCGATTCTAATTACACAGGCCTGCGATTCTCTTTTCTCCATGTGGCAGGCCTCTTTTCGGTCCTGTCATTGCAGACCCTGTTTATGAGAAAGGCTGAGACATTAACACTGTGCACTGATTGCGGTTGTTAAGTGACTGTAGCTGTTAACATTGATTATTTAGTTAGTGCTTGAGTTGCATGATGGTTCATGGTTTTTTAGGGTTAACTTGCAAGAGGAGTCATTAAATTTTTCAGTGGCACATGTTCAAACACTGTCACAGTAGATATTCTAACCAGAGATCAACGCTGTTGGTGAAGTACAACAGAGTCTCCCTCCTTATAAATATCTGGTTAAACATAATGCTGGTTTGAGTATCACAGTTCCAAGTTTTACAGCTGAGCTCAGCTGTGTCTGCCTTGCATATGTTATTAGCATATGTATAGAACATATTTGCATGCAGTGCCTTTCAAAAAGTTCACCAACAAACTGCCGGGAACTCTACCTGGGATTGTGTTATATAATCCTCAGGCTGATTCTGAAAGCAAGCGATTTACATGCGTTCATCTACAGGTTTCACATCGGTGGCATTTTTTTCCTAGCGCCACAAAAACTTCTTTTGTTTTTTAATTGCAGAAAACAAATGCAAAACATTGACTCGCCTAAACATCTTAGTTTGAGTTGCATTTTCAGTACAAATCACAGCAGTAGTTTGTGCTTACGGGTTTTATTATTGGCGTCATCATATTGCAGTTTTTCCTCTAGTCTCAAAGCTGACTTTTAAGCACGCCGTGCTCGTGTATTGCCTCTGCTCATGGACACACACACGTGCCTTCCACCCTGGAGATGGGAGCTTGGGGTGGGCAGGAGGCGTCTGATGGAAACAGGACACATTCATTCAGAATACTGATGAGATGCAGTGCAGATTCCTCAGATGCGCAAGTCAGACACACATACACAGTGGTGTGCACGTGTACACAACCTCCACCTTTGTGATCTCGATGACTTGCTCTCGCTCGCATCTATCGCTAATATACTTTGACACAAAGTCTATTGTGTCATGTGAATACAGACTTAACTCAGAATGCCTGGAGAAGTCGTCTCCTACGGTGAGATAGCAGAGAAGAAGACAGTTTTACTCCCTCTATTCACCATGCCGTGATAGAGCTTTCACCACTGAAGTCTTGTTGGACGTGTTTTGAATACTGGTGGTAATATTTTACAGGCCAATAGAAGTCATCCTCACCAGATATATTATTTCTAAATCCTCATAATATTTCCTTCCGCAGAGAGCAGTGTTTTAGAGCAGATGAATAATATAAAGCCGTTAATAATATCTTAATGGTGATATATGTGCGTTTTCAGAAGTTACACAGTAAATCTCGGGCCTCTTTTTCTTCCTTATGAATGCTAACGATGCTAAGTTTGCCACATGACCACACATATTAAAGTGAAACTGTTAAGAAAATGCAGCACATATAGAAGATATCTTGACTGAGATATATGAAGGTGTTGCTCAGTTTGCAGCAATAAGAGATGTGCAGTCCTCTTGCCGCATCCTTTGATTTAGTCTAACTTTAACCCTTTTCCACACCGACTTTTGCAGGAACCCAGAAACCTTGTTAGGAATTCAGAAACTTTCTCCGTTTCTTTTGGAGAGTACGGGTCTTAAAAAAGGTCCTGCTCTGGAGGTTGTACTGTCATACGTGTCATGCTCATTAGATGATGGTAATTACCTGCTGTAGAGGGAGGTGGAGGGCAGAGGTAGCTTAAATAAGCAAGTATGAAATGGGCGTGGGTGGAACTGGGCATTGGTCCAGTGTTTGGTTCAGGTTAGAGTCTACAATTTTTGTTTTTGTTGAAAAGTGAAAATAAATTCGCCAAAATGGACCTGACAGTGTCTGAGAGTCTGGTGAAGTGATTTGGACTGTTTTAGGTCTGAGGCCAGCAGTGAAACCCCAGTGTGGTGGCGAAGGCAGGTCATCGTGCTGGCGTTTTCAATCTCCCTTTCTGCCTTTGCAAGACACCTTTTCAACATCATTTAGAGCCAAGATGCAGCAAATAACACAACAGAACAATGGGCTGTGTATCTCCCTCTGAGATGCTTCCAGTCAAGTCTACACTGCTGTACAATAATGCCTCACATCAAGTTTTATCAACACGATGTGCCGCATTTCAAAGCCACTTCAGTATGATTCGATTCAACCCAGTTTGGAATTTATATTTTCTGGATCATTTAGAATTTAAATTTAAAAGTGTGAATAAAATAAATCATTTTGACAATTTCAGTTTAAAATACTGAACCAAAAATACCCCCAGAAAATGTCCTTTGCCACACAAGCAAGAGTGAACATGGGGAATGCTATACTGGATGAATCCATTTTTGACAGCTATAGCTTTTTTTTGTATGAATTTCATGCAGAATTTGGGTCAGATCTGTGATTTTCTGACTCATGCATCTGTTTTCTGATAGTTCAGTTAATCTTTACACCCCTTCAATGTAATGATTCAGTGATGTTGTCCCCTCATGTAAAAAATGTCATCTAAAAAATTTGTTCCTCTTCCGCTATTGGTCTAATTTACTTAATCGTTCCTATATAGCTCCTGATCCATTTCCTTGCTTCAGACTATTTGGAAAATGGCTCCTGATGAAGCATGCCTTCCGATGTATGTATATATGAATGTGTGCTTCTGTACCTGTGTGATTCCAGTCAGTGCATGTGGGGAAGCAGAAACAGCAAATACAGCACAGAATATGTGTGTGCAGCTTAGACAAGGGGCCATAATGGAAGCCACCATGCAATGATGGGGGACAACATTATGTGTGTGTGTGAGTGAGTGTGTCTTCAGGGGTGTATGATAGGATGCGGTGGATAAGATCTCGTTTCTATTTCTTGGTAGAGCATTGGTGGAGATGAAGCGACGCGAGCAGTGTGAGGATGTGTGCTGGGGGTTTGCCAGGTCGCCACACAATTCCAACCCCATATTTACTGTACCCACTGATTCATTACATCACTCATAGCGCTGTATAATCCTAGAACGAGGAAGGGGAGAGGAGGAGGAGGAGGAAGAGGTAAAGGGAGATACGACTGAGGAAAAGCAGCCCCTCTGTGTCTCCGTGACGGCGCTTTGAAATGGGAAAAGAAGATAATACTTTAAAAGCATTAAGGAAATATTGAATATCAGCAGTACGGGCTCTTGTCAGATTGAATGTTTCCTTATTATTTCACTTTCTTTTCTCTCAGTCTGTCTGTCCTCGCATATCAATTCCCTGAAGAAATGTGCAGAAGAGGGGGCATGTGAAAAGAAATCAGACGTCCCCTGTGCCAGTACGCTTACATGAACAGATTTACTAGTTTCATGACCCCCCCACCCCTCGCCACCTACCGACTGCTCTTTCTCTGTCGCTCTCAATCTTTCTATCTATCTCTCTCCCCCTTCCCCTTCTCTCCCCCAAAATTCAATCTTGTATTTGCTAGTGATGGAGAGGAGCTCGGCAGTTTTATGCCAAGCACAGTGGAATATATTAGACTGCAGGAAAAAATATAAATAAATAAAAGGGGGGGATCTATCTGTCCTAGTTTCTCTTCACTGAATGAGCATGATTTGGTCGAGCATGCGGTTTCATTTACTTATTTATTTATTTCTCTCCGCTCAATGCATTGCGGTGTTCAGTACAGTTTGTAGCTGAATATTGATATTGACTGCCTGAGGGCTTGTGTTGAAGGTGATGATGGGCGGAAAAAAGGAGGGTTCGCTATCCCGTCGAGTAAACCTTGAAGTTATGTAATATAATCTGCGCTTTGGAATCAGAGGTACGTGTCCCGATTTGGGAATCGTTTTGGATGTGACAAGCTAAGTGAGACATGACATGGCAGGCTGTGGTCAGCTGCTAATGCATTTTTAGAAAGACATCTTTCCATGTTCTGTGTGAAAATGTTGCAGCCTAAGATTGGGAAATTGTGGAATGCTCCAAAAACACCTGTTTGGAACATTCCACAGGTTAACAGGTGGATTGGTAACAGGTGATAGTATCATGATTGGGTATGAAAGGGGCATCCTGGGAAGGCTCAGTCATTCACAAGCGAGGATGGAGCGAGGTTCACCACTTTGTGAACACATTATTGGATAAACAAGATTAATACATGGGCTCAGGAACACTTTGTAAAACTGGTGTTTGTTTGCAGCTGATTGCGTTCTGTTTTTATTTACAGTTCCACAGCATCCAAGCTTTTTCAGCATCGTGTTTGTACATCTCGCTCTGTTATCAGAAAACTCAAGATTACATTTAATTGCCTGTTTCCACTTAACGTCACTCGGTGTAACTGTGTGGAAAGTGTATATAGACTGCCTGACTTGAAATAGGGCTGTGGCTGACAATTATGTCCATTATTGATTTATTTGGCAATTATTGTCCCAGATCGTTTCATCTATACGATGGTAGAACATAATGAACAGTGTCACAATTTCCAGCCCAAAGAGCTTGTTTTTGCTTGTTGAACCAGCAGTTCAAAACGCCACCATATTGATTTTACAATTAGTCCTCACATTTAAGATGCTGGAACCAGTCAGTGTTTGACATTTTTCCTGTCTGCTCACGTCATATTTTTTTTTCAATGTCGACAAATTCCATAGACTGACAAAGCCACCAATGAATCTCTCCTGCTATATAGCCTGTGTAGACAAAGCCCAGTATAGTGTATTCCTCTGTGCCACAGACCTCCACTGTTGTTGAAAAACTATTAAAAACGCATTACTGGGCCGCACCGCTTCCCTGGCCGACATGTTTCTTTTTTACGATGAACCCGGGCGCTGTAGTTCACTTTGAGTCAGGTCTCACACACACCGTCCTGCTGCCCTAAATATTCGCTCGAGCACCAAATCCTCATCTGAAACTAATCTCCAACAAAAGCACTTCTCGCTCCTGTTTAAGCAATATTTGCTTAAAAAAACACAGTGCCAGCTATTTTTGGAAATCATCTAACTTTTGCTAAAAATAAAAGTACATATTTGTGACCTGTTTTTAAAAAAAATACATATCCAATAGTGAAAAAATGGCTTTGGGCCTCTGAAGGGGTAATATTGGCATGTGCCAAAGGTTACCTCATGACACCCAGCCTATAAAACCAAACTGGTGTGTGTGGCATTACCCAGCTATCCACAGCACACCAGCACATCTCTAAACAAGACCCATGACGTGGCCGCACCTCTGATGAGTAGGCTTTTAACCCCTACTCCTACTGTGACGTTAGAAAAAGATCACCTTGACTGCAGAGTGGCAGGAAGCTTGTGTCTGTATGTGTTTGAGGCTTTCAGAGAACTGAATTTGCCCAATGCAATCTTCTTCTCACTCTTTATCCAAATAGCAGGAAATAAGGCATGAATGAACAGGTCACTTTTGCGTGGGCTGCTGTCTCTCTGGCAACAAATACTGAGCTTCACAGAATCTCTCGCTGCGGATTGGACCAGCGGATGCGGTGATGGAGAGATGAAAAGAGGAGGGGTGGGGGTCGGGGGGGGGGGGGGGGGGGGGGGGCAGGAGAAGAAGTGATTGAATAAGGGTGTGAAAGCCAGGCAGCAAGGGGAGATAAAAAAGAAGCTCCTGAAACGAGAGAAGCCACTGAAAATCAGGTGCGGGGGTCTGAAATGTGTTACAGAAGATGGAGAGAGCGTGTGAAAGAAAGGGAGGAAGGAAAAAAAGAAGGCGAGACGGAAAGGCCGAAACAAACAAACATGGAAAACCACAAACTTGGCTGACAGACCTGATTGATGGAGATGAGCTAGAGGGAGATGGGTAGCGGTTATTGAAGGAGAGTGCAGCCAATAACCTCCCGTGGGTCCGTTGTGTCAAGTCCATATCCACAGCCAGCAAGGCAGCAACTGTAATAGGAATTCCCTATTGACCGGTAGATGGGAGGCAGGTGGGAGGCAGGTGGGAGGCAGGGGATCTATTCTCCCAGCCCTGGCAGGAGGAGAGCACCAGCTGACAGCAGCTGCATTTATCAGATTTTCCCATCTTGCCTTCCTTTTTTTCCTCCACTTGCTCTTCCTCCCTGTCATACCCGCTCCTTGTTTCCCTTCCCTTCTTCCACCCGACATCCCCTCACCTTCCGCTCTCCCTTCTCGTCTTTCTCTCCCCCCCTACCCCGTCGCCCCACAGAGTTGCAGCCACGCTGAGGGACTGTGATCAATACCTCATGTGTCTTTCGCCGCCTTGGCGTTACTGCAAAATGGAGGAAGCAGCAAGAAGTCAGACAGCGAGAAGACAGACAATAGCTGGCGGCTGTTTTGATTCGGGTGAAGAGTCGAGAGTGTCATGGGTATCTATAAAAGGTGTCACAGCTCTGAGTAATACTTCCGAGTTTGATCTACCTCCTTTCCTGGAATCCAGACCCTTTTTTTTTGCACTGTATCCACCTGAATGTTTCATGACTCCCCCAAGTCGATTGTCAGTCACATGCCCACTTACTTCCCCCCTCTTGGATTTACTCCTTGTTCTTCTCTACCCGACACAAACACACCTTCCTGTGTGTGTAGACACGCGCCTTCTTGTCTTTCGTCTCCCGTATTTGACGGATTCGCTCAAAAGTCCACCAAACTTCCGGCGCTCTCAACGGGGAGATGCATTACTTCCAGTGTCATCTATCCCTTTTGCCGTGGCACCCAGACGCAGCCTGGAGATCGCTGATTGACGCACCGGCAGTATCATGGCTGACATGACAAGACAAGTGACGGATGACACTCTGACACCCAAGTCTCACGCCAGCGATGACAGGGCCTCATGGATGACAACACACTCTCGCACTTCCTTTACACGCAATGACACACGCACGAATGTACTTATTTTTTAAAGAGTATAGATCATATACTACCCACACATGCACGGCGCCCAGCTCTCTCTGCGGAGTAGCCTCTGATGCTCATATGCACAAGTCATCTCTTTCTCATACACACACACACAGACACACACAAAACACCATCCCATCTTCCAAATCCGTCTTTTCCACGGCTCATTTCTTCCCTCTTCTCCTCTAAAAATGACAGTGGCAGATATTTCCACTCACTCGGAAGGAAAAAGAGCAGATATATCTAGTTGAGTCACAAAATTGGGTTCGAATTATATTGCTCTGTCAAGGCAGCCTTGACTTCTTCTTACCAGACCTGACATTTGGAGTGTATCCGCAGGATACCAATTTTGCTCTCTTCCTCCCATTCAACACTGGGCTGACTCACTTTGTTATGTATTTTGGATGCACTCATGGCCTATTAGATATTGTTTTACTGGCAGGATGTTTTCTTTGAGCAGATAGTCTGGTTCACACCTTTCCTCAGGTCATAGGTAGTACATTTGACAGACTGAAGATTGCTGCAGCGCTAAACAATCTATTTTTCAGTTTTGTCAGTCTGTTAAGGTGCCGGTCATATAGTGACCTTAACATACATCGTTTGAGGAGACTGGATTTAATGAAACCTCGTTGATCCTTGTGGGTTATTGCAGCAGCACAGACAAGGATGCAACTGTAGCTGTATCACCCAGTCTTAGCTGGTCAAAACAGAATTGTTCTTTTCAAGCTTGGGCAGATTTTGAATTGTGTTTCTTTCCTGCTAAATGCACCATGAGTAAAACATGACTGAAGCATAAGATAATGTAGAGCTTGATGTGCAGGACCCCGTACCACATGTGTCATTGTTATGCACATTTTAAGATAATCCCACACAGCTGTGGACTGTCAGTATCAGAAGCTCCTGCTGCTTGTTTCTTGACATCAGCCTGATGTCTGCAGACAGCAGTTAGCTAGCATAGCTGCTACGCTGCAGGTAGGGACAAACTGAACAAAGTCGAAACCATTAGACTAGATGAAGCTTTATATAATGAATTCATTGTTTATTGCTTTCAACACTTCAGTCATGTGAAATATCCACAGGGCTGCACCATGCCACCAACTTTTCACCAGCTTCCTTCCAGATCAAACCACTGCTAAATGCTCTTTTCCTAAGCTAAGATTAGCGTCAGTGACACTCCTGAGCCTGGTTGACGACACCTAAAGGAAGGAGCCTAAGAGAGGCTGGCTAATTGAGAAATAGCAGGTCCCCTCCTCGGGATAGGCTAATGCTAATTCTTGCAGCTTGACTTCAGGAAGGAATAGATGACATTACAGAACTGATTCCTCCTATCTTTTACCCCGACTACCACTCCTCCAGCTCCTATTGGACTTCATATAATCACTATTACATGACGACGCTGAACTCCACCTGATTTAAATGCTTAATGTCAACTGAGTGAGATTGAGAGTGATGATGGAAAGGGAACAGAGAAAATGTTTTCCAAATATGAACTGCATCAAATTTTGTAATTAATCAGCCTTGAAAGGCAGAATGGACACACACACAAAGACACACACAACTACACATGCACACAGAGAGAAGCTTCTTTTTTTTTTTTCCAAGGACAAAAGCAAAACAAGCTGCTGAAGTAGTGAAAACCACCTTCTACAAAATCCTCTGGCTTTGACCTGGTATTGAGAGGATGCAGGGACTTGCTGTACAGCACCAAGGCTGTAGGCTAAACCATACAAGCTTCTCTTTTGATTTTGGATCTGCTCCACATAAAAACAAACTTAGAGTTAAGTTAAAGGGTTTAAACCATTGTTCTTACCATTACCTTCAGATAAAAGACCAACAGAGAAAGTCAGGCAAGTCTATGCACTCGATTTCCTAACCTCCGGTCCTCTTTCTCCTGTGGAAACAACCAGTTGGAATACTAGATCAATTCAATTGTTCCTCATAGAAGGCAGTCTCCGAGGCACAGAACCAAATACTAGTTCTGACTTATGTAACATTTGCAAAAAAAAAAAAATCTCAGTCCTGTAAAGTGTTTTTTGGTTTAGCAAACGTCTCTAACGTGTAGCGCTGCCTTTCAGATTCCTGAGGTCAAAGCGTTGAACACATGATGGAAACTTTAAACAGCTCGGGTTGCCTTTGAACATTACTCTATTTTTGCATCCTGCCGAGATGACAATGTTTCGCCTGTCCGGCGCAGTTGTGCCTTTGAACTCTCTCTGGTACTGACTCCAGCTGAGGAGAAACTGCTGAGTCGTCAAGACCAGTAAACATTGTGCGTGTGTGTGTGATCTCTAAGTGATGTGCGTGTGTGACAGCAGAGGAGGCTGTTGGACAGCAAGGACGTGGCATAATGACAGCTCCATTAGTGGCCCTCCTGGGGCTCTATAGGGGCCCTCTGATCAATCTGGCCCCTGCTTGGCCCTTTGCCTTGCTCGATCTGTGGCCCTCAACTCACCGCTGTGCGCACACACGCTGTATTGGCAAGTGTTATTGATACAAGGGCAAACACACACACACACACACACAAGGATGCAAATGCATTATGCATGTATAGACACACACTTAAAGGCATCCGTATGCATGCAGACATGGAACTATGCACACATACATATCCAAGGTAATTAATGTGCAATGTGTCTTTAGGTGCACACACACACACAAGAAACACACACACAAAAATAAACTATAAATATTCCAGATGGTTATTCACACTCTTGTGCATTCTTTCAAATACACGCACACACATACACTTTTTATATCTGTCAGTACGAGGCATTCACAAATGAACTGTACATGAATCATTTGCATTGTATGATTCATTTGCAGGGCTGCAGTTGAAGTGAACTCGCGTGGGATTTGCTCAGAAACACGTCTTTGTTGTATGAATCGTAGTAACAAACCACCAGGTGCAGTTGCCCCTGTGAGTATTTTATTACTCTCTATCTCCATCTATCCACCCATTCATGCATCCATCCTACATATATATATCTGATTGTCTCTGTTTAAATTACATTATATCACATGCTATGTATCACAAATTAGGTTATTGTAATTACCAGTGATGGTTTTCCAACTAAAAGTAAGCAGGTATTATTGTTAGTTCAGCCTATAACAATGCATTATATTTTATAAGCTCATCATATGTTTTGCATGTTAAATCTTAATTTGTTGTTAAGTCCCTAGTGACTATACATAGCTGCTAAATAAATGTGCACAGGAACGTGTTTTCAGCATGGATTAGTGCAAGCGTGTGGCATCGTATCTGGAGGTTGTAAACATGTTTGTTTCTTCTGTGAAGTTGGCTGTTTTAATATGGAGGTCTATGGGGATTGACTCGCTTTTGGAGGCAGCCTCAAGTGACCATTCGAGGAGGTGCAGTTTTCGGCAGATCTGCAATGGCTTCATGTTTTTGCTTTACATGTTTACTGCTTTCTTTGTGGTGTTTTTTTCATCATGTTCTTAATGATGCTCCATGTTTCAGACACTGTCCGTCCTCAGAATCAACAGCTGTCAGTACTTCCTCTTTGCAGACTGTTTGTTAGTCAGTAGCGGTGTAGTTTTTGCTCTCTGCAAGATGACACCAAGGGATCTGTTTTCATGATCCCAGCGGCGCAGGTCATTGGTCATTTCGTGGCCAGCCTCCCTCGGCGCGCCTGTGCTGTTCGAGTGGGCCACGGCTGTGGGATCAGGACGAATGCATTATCATACATTACAGCTGGATGCGTCAGAGGCTGTGACAGTCATGGTCAATCACATTCACTACTTTCACCCTTTTTGAACTCAGAGTTCTCCACGTCATGACCCACTAACAGTCTGGGAATCCTGCAGAGAGTTTTCCTCAGAGCAATCTGAAAGCTGTCTGGGACCTGCATGGTTTCACAGACAGTATACAACAGCTCAAACAGCAGATGATGTTTCTGTTTAGTTTAACTCACTTTTATGGACATGTTAAAGATTGATAATCACCATGTTTTCTGTTTATTTGTGATCACAATGATCCATACAGTAACCATCTGCAGTTAACTGCCAACCTAATGGCTTCAATGAAATGAAAATTATATTTAAATGTGGTCTAGTTTTTTTGCATGTTGTTATTTTCCTCAAATTATTTTTAAAGTTTAGAGTCATCAAGATACCAAACTGGTTCAGGTGAGGAAACAACGCCTTGTCAGCCAGTTTCTAAACTGTCCAATCTGCTTTCAGAGCCAAACATAGTTCTGCCGCTGCTATTACTTTGGTTACAAATTATATTGTTGACAGCAATGTGTGATTTAGGGAAATGATAGTTTTGTATTTTTAGCGTTGTCAAAAAGTGGTTCCACATGGTTCAAAATCAGGTCCTCTCTTCCTTACAAGTTACATTAACAGTATTACATTCTCTATAACAAATTGAAATCTTTATGCAAATGATACAGTTTTGTATTACTTTGCTAACACTTTAAAGCCATCATTACAAACCACTCCGCTCTTGAATGTAAATGTTTTTAACTGTGTTTGTGTGTAACTTCTTCTTTCTGTTTTCTCTTAAAGGTCCCGTGTGAAGGATTTAGTGGCATCTAGTGGAGAGGCTGCAGCACCACCTGAAAACCATTCAGCAAAGAACACAAAAGGCACTGCTGAGAGTCAGTGTTTGGTTTGTCTGTTCAGGGCTAACGTAGAAACATGGCGGTTCAACATGGCGGACTACATGGACGAGGACCTGCTCCCTCTCCAGGCTTAAAGAGCTCATTCAAAGGTAAAGAAAACACAACTGTTCTTATTTTCAGGTGATCATACACTAACGAAAACATAGACTTTCACTGTATTACATATGACACACATTTCTGTGTGTGTTTATTCTGCTTTAACTGTGCTCTCGACATCACTGGAAATGAAGGCATGCCCTCAGTGATTCTTTGAGATTTAAAAGAAGGTCGAATGAATGAATGAATGAATGAATGAATGAATGAATAACCTCAGTCCTCCTGATCCTCCTGACATTCAGTTTTTAACAAAGTAAGAAAATACTGGATTTACAGGATAAAATCTGCCAGGAGTAAAACTCTGTGTAAATTCAGCATAAATCAATATTGAAAGAGCAGAAATATGTTTTGTGTTGTTTTCTGCACCGTTATTTTGCTTTGGCCAGTTATGTTGAGCAGCTCCTCTAAACTCACTGAGGTGAAGGCTGGCAGGATATTTTCATAGAAAGCCATATGTCTATCCTTCAATTTTACCATATGTTTATACTTGAGCCACAACAGAATTATGCATTCCCAAACACTTGAAAAGACACTGTGAAATATTTTCAGCAGAGTTTCTTTAAAAAAGTAAAGTGTTTCACTCTGGTCTCCCTAATGAACATAAGTCTAATTGAGAAGTCCGTCCATACATTTTCTGCTGCTTATTCGGGCCCGTATCGCGATGACAGCAGGCCAAGCGAGGAAGTCAAGATGTCGCTCTCTCCGACAACATTTTCCTCCTCCTCCGCCTGGGGGATCCCGAGGCGTTCCCAAGCCAGATGAGATACATAATCTCTCCCGCATGTTCTGGGTCTACTCCAGGGTCTCCCACCAGCTGGACATGCCCGGAAAACCTGCTTACCCCGTCTCTAACGGAGAGGCCCAGCCACCCTGCATAGGAAACTCATTTCAGCCGCTTGTGTCCGCGATCTCATTCTTTCGGTCACTGCCCGAGGCTCGTGGCTTTGGGTGAGAGTTGGACCATAGGTCGACGATTAAATCGACAGCTTTAGCTTCCGCCTCAGCTTCCTCTTCCAGCCCAGTCTAAGGCCTGGAGTGAAACAGAACGTGACATGAAGAGAAAGTGGTCACGTAAAGGACATACACCTGACATTTACACTCCTGTGCTGTACTTTGAAATTCTTCAGGCATGTATTCTAATTTTAAGAGGAACACATGCAAATTCGTGCAGGATGACCAAAAGTGTAATTCTGGAAAGCAGCGGGAGACGATCCACCAGCTTGTTTTGACCCCAGATTTGTCAAGCTGCACTGTGTGATGATAACAAGGGTAAAATGCACAGTGCAGAGGTCAGCTGGATCAATAACCATGTTGTTTCCTGTCCCTGTCTGTTTGGCCCATGTATGGCTGCTCTGTGTGTGGCAGATTGATCTCCAGAAAATGTGAACTTGTCAGCCACTGTGTCCATCAAACCGCCCGTTAGAGCCATCCTTCTTGTTTATACGTGTCAACAGGGGACACTTGTAGGCAAGGCTAACCCACAGTACTCGAATCGCTCGAGTTCTGGGATCTCCTGTGGTGGACAGTTGTTTGCCGATGTCTCTGTATTGATCATTCCCGCACTTGGAATGTCCATTGCATATGAGTGATATCACCGAGTCAGTGAATGAACAGGGATCCTGCAGTTTACTCGCAGCAAAGGTATAATGCTCTCAGCAGGTATATGCATGATGTATTCGCAACTTAATCACATCCATCACACACCCAAAACATGGCTGCTTGTGCAATAAATCCCTTGTGGGCTTAGTCTCTCATTACATTTGCCTCTCCCCATTTCCACGTCTTTCCCAGGTTATGGGGCTAATTCCTCACGTCTCCTCCTATATCTCCAATCTGCTTCCCCGGGTGTTAAATTATGGATGAAACTTACCTGACAAGCCACCGAGTTACATAAGCCTCCCTCCGTCCTCTCACCTGGATCCCAGCGGCTTCATTATTCTGTGTGAGGATCATTTGGCTGTGAGTAAGCCCTGCCCTGCCGCATGGGAGCTGACATTAATATTTATTAGAAAGGCTTTTTGGAGAGAGGAGATACTGAGGAAAAGAGAGAATAGATGGACAGAAAAGGAGAGAAAGATAAAGAGCATATGTGAACTAGAGAGAAAGAAAGATTTTCTGTGTGTGTGTGTGCGTGCATGCGTGCTTGTGTGTTGCATGTGCAGGCAGTTGTTAAAGGTTCAGACCACAGCCAAAGGTTGTGAGAGCTGGACAGACCTGACATATAGAGGACGATGCAACCATCTGTTTCAGGCAATGATGAGTAACATTTTTTATTTTTTATTTGGGTTGGGGGGTGGGGGGTGGAGAGCTAATGCTGTGTGTTTTATCCCCGGGCTAACAGCATGTTGGGTTATTTATTCATAATTTGGTACGGTGGGCCAAGAGTTTACCCTATTTTTTTCTGCAGAGGCTGGCACTCTCTTGGCTTTTCTCCTTGAACTGAGCATATGGAATAATGAAATTCGGTGCCGCAAGATGAGAAAATATGTGACATTAAGTGAAGATAAAATGAAATGAAACATGAGAGAAAATGGAAATGAATTGTCCTCTTATATGACCGCCCTGCAGAGTGTGCTTCATTATATTATAAATCTCTTTTATATATTATCGCAAAGATCTATTAATATGAATCCCATTACTTTGAGATGTGTCTTATATTTATGTGATGGTCCCGTATTAATTAGTAGAAGTTGTGCTCAGGGGGTCGGGTCTTGTTACTTCTTGTCTGAGCAGTTTTCATGGAGGTCTTGGATGACAAGCGATCATGGACAATCACTTTAGCATCTCTCCCCCGTGCTTCTCAGTGATTCATAATCACCTCATGTTGGGAGGCATAATCATATGTTTAACTGCAGCGGCATTGAGTCTTGCTCCCATGTGTTTGCAGCGGCTCCAGACCGTGTAATCCCATTTGCTGCTTGGGCCTATCGGCTCTCCGGCCAGCACATATTCAAAGCAGACCTCCTTTTATGCCTGTTGCTCTCCCTTTGCACTAACAAGATTCAATTACTGTTCACAGAGAGCGTTATTACATTTGAGTATGTTGGTTGGGAGTTTGTTCTGTGGCTGCATCCCAACCAGGTGCGTGTGTTTGTGTAGTGAATGCACAGTTATGCAAATGCAGTCAAGGTACAGTAACCTTCAAAAAATCATCATATATGAATGTAAACTGGAAGTGGTTAAGCCTGGCATACAGTAAGCCTTGAGAACAATCTGTGACCAGTTTCACTTAATGCTAATTTTAAAATATCTTTTATTTCAGGATTCAATTTAATGTTTCATTTAGTTTATTTATAAAATTTGTCAGCTCTGATATTTTTCTATCAAAAAGAAAGTAAAATAAAAAGTGAAGGTTGTAGTTCAAAGTGATATTTCCCTCAATTTTAATAGTATTTCAGACAGTTTGTTTTCATTTTAAATTCTCTTAAAGTGCCAATAATTAATATTTTGGACTTTCATGTGAGTGACAGATGCGCAGAGAATTATCACTCCACTGCAGTTTCCCTCAGTTCTGCTGATCATTTTAGTGTCTTTCAGGTCATTGTTGTGGTTTTCTGACCTGCATCTTTACTGTTTTGGTTGATTATCATCATCATAGCAACTTTTAGGGGCCAAAAAAAAAAAAAAAAGCTGTTCACTACCTGTCAAACCCCCAAACATCAGACAAAGTTGATGGTGAACATAGTGGTTTAAGTTTGAATTTTTTAAGAAGTTCTAGTTTAATCTTGCCAACTAAATTGATTCTTTTTTTAGTTTTACTTCAACTCTCATCAATTATAACCATGCTGGACAAATTTAAAAACACCCCAATTCCCCACTTGGATCACAAAGCCTCTGAACATACTATAAATGCAAGTGATGACTCACTGGAAAGCCAAAGGGGAGCACGGCGGGACAGCTTTTAAATTAAATCTCTGGACCAAACTCTGGCAGCAGTATTGAACAGAATGTAGGCTATACCTAAAATTTATACGACACATCCGACCCTGCTGGTGTAATATTTATATCAAAACAACATTAAATATTCAAGACACAAACTAATGGATGTAAGTTTTACCAGCATCGTGGAATAATTCTGTTGAAAATCCATATGTTATGTACATAAAAACATAAAAACTAATTTATGAACGAGCAAGCAATCTGTGTTGAAAAATACATTTTTTGAGGTGTTTACAAAACAGAGAGAATTGGTCATTGGGATTTATTTTGTCATGCACAGAAGCATTCATCCTCACTCACAGATGCTGAGGCATATGGCCGATCCAAGCAACAGCCATCTTTTCTCAAGAGTAATGTGTTTCCTCTCTCCCAGCTGCTTGGCGTAGCACTCTCCCTAAAACTGCGCTGGGAGATGACAACAAATCAACAGTGAATCAGCTCTTATGGAGCGACCCTTGTCACGCAGCCTTCAGAGAGAGTGCTGAAAAGTCGTTTTACCGCTTTGCCTGTAATTCCAGATCCATTCAAGCTCACCTTTTAAATTCAGACACTCAAGAACAGACGATTGCATTCCTGAAGTTTATTTTTTACCTTTTTTTCAGTGCCTGTGAGTCACAGAAGGCGGCAAACAACAGGTGCTCAGGTTTGCAGATACTGATGCGTGACTCAGAGTTTTGCAGGGTGATTTGCTTGATAATTAGCTTGATATCCACCGAGTCAGCCAGCACATAGACCTGGCAGAGAAAACAAGCTTGTTCTACAAAATTTTCATTAGCATCCAGCCTGTAGCGTTTTTTCTTTTTGAGTGACACTTGTAGATGTAATTAGGTCTGTTAACCACTAATTGTCTACAACATGTCCTACACCAACAGCTGAAGGTAGAAATGACAGTACAGTACAGTACATACCATCTGTCTTTGAACTGAAGCATTAGCTCTTGCTCTTTTCTCTCTAATCAAACATGGTGCTGCTGCAGTCTTTCTTGGTCTGGTGTGACTGCAGGTTATGGTGGCTAATGCTAGCAACCTCTAGCTGTGTAACCGACATTACTGTGTCGCTTTGCTGCCCATAGTTACCACGATGCTGTTTTGTCATGTCACAGATTAACATTTCAATGTTGTCGTCAGAAAATGATGCACTGTTTTTACAGAAATGTTAATGTGTGACATCCCAAAATGTAGTGTGAGTCAGTAAAAGAATGCATCAGTTACACAGAAAGGTCCACCTTAGGTTTGCCAACATTAGCTGCTGGTCATACCAGACCAAATAAGACTGTAGCAGCAACACCCCTGGGCATACTGACTTGAGTAATTGCGCAAATTATTGGTTATGAAATCAACTTTTAATCTTGAAGAGGAAATAATCACATTGTTTTGCTTTAAAAGGCATTTCCTTTAGCCTAGTCTCATACTGTACAATGTTCTTAACCTTTAGAATACCAGAAGAAAGTTGCTAAATAATTCACACGCTCACTTCTTAATAGTTCTGTAATGTACTGTACCACCTTGGAGTTATAGCCCTATTTATGCAATGTGATGAGGAGAAATGAATATGGATTTGACGCCAACCTGACAGTTTGAGGTTAGACCTGAAGCTATGGCTG
This sequence comes from Chaetodon auriga, assembly GCF_051107435.1. Classification (NCBI taxonomy): domain Eukaryota; kingdom Metazoa; phylum Chordata; class Actinopteri; order Chaetodontiformes; family Chaetodontidae; genus Chaetodon; species Chaetodon auriga. Next base: position 13,474,523 of record NC_135095.1, on the reverse strand, counting down.
AGCTAAAGCCTTGTGCAAAACTTGCAGTTCAATTACTGGTAGAGAATGACTGTCACAGATGAAAATAGGATTGCTAAGAAGTGTTTACATTACGGAATCGACTCCGCTGTGCTACATGTTGATATAATGTGTGTTGCCTATTGCATAAAATCCCTGGAGCAAGTGGAGAATAGATGCAATATGCACTCAAACACCTTTGCCAGCTGGAAATGAATACAAATGCAATGTGGTGTGTTGGTTCAAAGGCCCACTGTTGGTACTTAATGGTTTCTGTCAGTTCACCTCCCAAAGCCAAAACCGGTCTCTGGTAGTGGTGTAATGCATGTGAACCGCCTATTAATTGCAAAATTTACCCATCATAGTGTGAAATACAGTTTTGCTGTTACTTTTTAAAGCTATAATTCGCTAAATCTGGATGTAGAGTTGCAGTGGAAAGACAGACAGACAGACAGACAGACAGACAGACAGACAGACAGACAGACAGACAGACAGACGTGTGCTGTGTTTTCCTCTGAAGTGCAGTGACTGGGTTAGGGCAGAGCAACTGATTTAAAGGCCATCACGAGTGAAATCCTGTAGGCTATGGCTTTGGGCGTTCTCAGTGGTGTAGCTGGGAAAGCGGGCACGCTCGTCAGCATTGAAATACAGTAGATCGTAAGATTGTGATGTTTGTTGCCACTACTGCAATATCTGCTGAATTCCCTTCAACACACAGCTCTGCTCGCTCGCCCGAGCAGCTCCAATCTTTTTGCCCATCTGTGGCACAGTCGCCTTCAGCGTTGATAGGCTATTACTCGTGACATGTAACCAATCAGATTATGCTGGGGGCGGGACACTGCGTGAGACCGAAGACCAAAGCCACAATAACCCATTTAAATTTGTTAGTTTTAATAAATCTTTTTTTTTTTTTTTTGTCTGATCCAAAAAATGATCCCATCCATGACTCACAACCGCTATATGATCCCAACTGTTAGTATTGTGATCCATTGCAGCCCTGGTCTCACTAAAACTCCATCCCCTGCAGCCACCAGCCTGGAGGCCTGTAACACTCAGAGTCTCATTAAAAAGATATAGTAGGTTCATGCCACAGGGGTTAGGGGAGCTCTCTCTCCACTTTAGGACTATAAACCTCCAGCTCTTCCCTGTGACCGCTCTGCCGGTGCTTGAAGGTAGCCTGGGGACAGTTGTGCCAGGCTTTGACTATGGTTACCTTCTAAAACACTGGCGAGGAGTTGTGTGGAAAGAACTACAGTAATTTGAAAGGAGGCAAAATGAAGCGAAAAGGAATAAACGCGTTTGTGATCAGCCTGGCCTCTGGTGGGTGCGAGCAGAGCTTAAAAGGAAAAGTTATTTCTCCAAAGGGTCTCAAACAATCCTCTGAAGTAAAAATGAAACCACACACAGTGAAACAGAGCGAAACAAGCGCACCCGTGTCCTTGTATGTGCCGCGCTCACATGCAAACGCAGCCATACTTCACTCACACTGATGAGCTTACAAAGTGGTAATTTGGGGCTTTCTATTCAAGCTGCTCATCATAACACCTGTGGGTTTATTATGCGAGTACTTTCCTCTGTAACTTCAGGCTTCAGTCACTTCTCTTCCTGTCAGATATCCTGTGCAAAAGCTCGTGTTTATTCCTGCTGAGGATAAATTCACCGGTAATTATTCACATTTTCCTTCAGCAGCTTGTGGTACAAATGTACAGAAACTGACTAACCTCCACTTTGGAGGTTAGAAAACAGTCTGCATTTTTACCCGGAAGAACGATCAATAATAAAAATGTAAACATGAGTATTTAAATGGACAAGATGTAAATCTGTCCCACTTCTATCCTTTTGTCCCATTAAGGTTGTTTTCATTTCAAACAACTGACCACGAAAGCTTTATGGAAGCGTCATATACTCTACTGTGCCGAAGCCAAAAAAAGCACCTTATTGTTGTTCATCAGCATGTAGATGAGAGGTAAATGTATTCATCTCCTACCGAGAAGAAGCCTGATCTGTATTCATATCCTCATTTGCATATTTCCCAATGATCTCTCTTCATCTACTCCCTCTACCTCTCTCTCTCTCTCTGTTTGTTTTATCACAGAGGACTGACAGCGACTTAACTTTTTCCTCATTTTATCCTATTTAAAAAGTAATAAAGTTTGATATCCGTTGGGCATGGAGTTTCTTGGATAGAATACATGTTAATTAAAGTGGTTTGTAGCTCAACAGTGAATACGGGGAGACGTACTCACTGTTCACTGACACAGCTCTACCGCAGAATTTCAGTGTGCATGCGATATCTAAGTTCGATCAGGTGTCCGTCAAAGAGAAAATGTAACATTAAAGCCAACTCAGGCATATTGATTTACACGCCGAGGTCTGATTTATGCATAATTAATGATATAATTACTTTATGTTCTCATTTTACATATTGGATTGGAGGAAAGGCTTTTCTTCGTAATGGACCAATTTACTCACCACCTTTCTTCCAGTTTTACAACCACCCTCCTCTTAGCTCCTTATCTCCATTATTTTACCTTTAATAAATGTATGCCAGCATTTCATTTATAAGAAATGAATGCATTCAGGGGACACTACAAAACTCCCACAGCTCTTTTTAACATATCCAAGGCTCTAGATTCACGTCAAAGATTGCCACCGTGCCTGGCAATGGGAGCTCCACCACCACAGTGAGTGGATCTGATTCTGATACTTTATTCAAGAGTCGCTCCTATACATATTCACCAATCTGGAGTCAATTGAGCCGCAAGCCTGCACAATTGCAGAGATGTTCCCAGTCAACCAAATTGAAGAAATACAAGCACGTGGAGACAAGCTGCTGAGGACACTCAAACAGTGAAATGCTTGACTGTGGCGTGAAATTTTATTCAGAGGAAGATAGAGTGTGTGTGTGTCTGTGTTACGCGTGTGTGTACGCAGCTTTTCTTAAACTACTGGCCATGAAATATTTTCACTTTTTAGAGCCGTTAAAGTTTCAGTGATGAAGTCGAAAGCGGTTTTTGTAATTTGTCCTTGGAGGCGTTTATCTACTGTACACCTCTTTGGAGGGACATTAACGTCTGTGTACAATACGTGGTGCAGTGCTGTTCGGATGAATAGGCACGACATATTCCAGAGGTGAATAAACTGTCACTTATGATCCTCTTTCTCAGGACTGATGAGACCGTTGGTGCACTGTAAATGAAAAGTCCCAGCCTTAAAAAGATCCACCGACTGCAGTTTGTTCCCATTTTGCACCCTCTACCTCACACTTGAAGTCGTAGTGTATATGCGCTCCACTTCCCAGCATAAATCAATATACTTTGAGCCAAATGTCAACATTGGTTAGAGAGAGCGCAGCAGGCAGAGGAGACAAAAATACAGAGAAGGTGCATTGATTCATTATATAAGGTGTTTTGTGACATTATACAGTGTATCTCTGGTCAGAAGTGTAAGTCTCTGAAAGGGCATTCCAATTCATTTACCGGTACAGCTGGAAAAGTTTTGGGTATGTTGGTCTGTGCGGTTCATAGAGCATATATCACATCCATCATTTCAGCCTGGCTCTTTTTAACTTACATGTCTCAGACTTAACAGATATTGGACTCTGGCTTATTGATTGCTTCGTATTCAGCAGACTTCATTAGAGCAGGACTTACTAGTGGCAGTGCGCTTTGTTTGATCAGTCATTAGCAACCAATCATTAATGTGTCTGAACATTTCTCTTTTATCTTTTGGGCAGACTTATCTCGGGAGGCATTCAATAAGTTGAAGAATACGCTCGCGCTTTTTGTGATCACAACGTATTATCTCCTATCCTTGTGCGTCCACCGAGTGCGTTCTAGCGGTACAGATCTCGAGCAGGTTGAGATAGAGCGAGTCAATGAAAAGGTGTTGAGAATCAAAGATTATTTAGTTAGGAGTGGAAAAGACTGAGGCGCTTTGTGTCTCTTATCAGCAGAGGATGAAATCTTTTTCATATGCCATCAGATTTTCCAAATGGTACTTCCAAGCCACACAATTGATTTGTATCATAACCCTTTTCTTCCTCGTACACAGCGAATCGCAGATTGGTTGTGCGTGATTTCTGCTCCATATGTGTCAAATGTTCTTCTGAATTAATCAGTGTGCATACGTATGAGGTGCGGCAGACAGGGAGAAAGATGTTTTGGATAATTAATAGGATCTCATCTGTATTTGACATTGACACACCGTAATGCTGAGCATTAGAAATGGGATGTTTTACATCTGTAGAAGGATCATGCATGTATTATTGCACGTTGACTACATCTCACCCACCTTAATTGGCTTATGTCTCAAAGTGACGGCATCTGGAGCACTGTGTTGTGTTAAATGTGTTCACAAATTGCTTCTTTTTTCCGATTTTTCTCGACAGCTATTTCTGTCTCCTGCTCTTTCTTCTGTTTCGTTCTTCTCTCCAAGCATTTTCCTTCCTCCTCTCCTGCAGCTCTTTCCCCACGCCTGCTTTCACAGCCCAGTCGGCAGGATGAAATGTTGGCGTTGTACATCTCTGTAAACTGCAGATACGTTAAATTTGTATGTGTCGTATATATATCATATCAGTGTTTCTGCAAGGGGTATTAAAGTGGCGTAGTTCAGATTACTGGTACATGTATGTGAGCTGAGTCTTACATCAGGAGGAGGAGGGGATGGTGGTAGCATGACAGTGAAGCAAGACAACTGCCAAGTAGCAGATCAAACTCTTGCATGTTTGTTGCATCAAAACACTATTTTTAACAAGACGCTGGACCTTTTCCAGTCATACAAAAGAGGGTAATTTTAACAAGTAGTCAGGGAATTTTGAGCCGTGTTTATAGCGACAAAAGTGGGTAATTTTAATGAGACGTCTGGATATTTTCTGGCCGTGCTTGGGACGACAAAGCTGGGTATTTTAAGTCAAAACTTGATCTTTTCCTAACCCCAATCAAGCACTTTTTGTGTCTAAACCTAACTCGACCTTAACCACAGCATTGTCACGACATGAACAAGAAAGATAGAGTTTGAACATAAAGAAATATGGTTTGCAGAAAGCTCAACACAAAAGTTGCAGAGATGCCAACATTTATTCTGCAGATTGGGTTGACTTTCATCATACCTCTTCCTCCTAGCTCCAGATATTTTGCAGATATTCACATCCCTCCTAGATCCCCATTTACTCTCTGTTTTCTTCATTACATCTTTTCTCCATTTTTAGGAAAGCACAGGCAGGCTAAGTGAGCAAAAGGTGCAACCAGAGCCTCTGTGATTGATAAATCCCTCCTTGCCAGTGACAGCAGGCTCCTCAGCTCCAATCACGGTACAAATTGGCTAAAATGCCTGCTGGTGTTTATGCACAGCCACAGTTAATAGGCTGCTCTCTGGTTTGATAAAAACCAGAAAGATTCAGAGGATATGAACCAGTGAAAACAGTGAAAACCTGAGCCAGTAATGTCAAAACTTTTTATTTGTCTAGTTACAAAAGTTGCATTCAGAGCCCTCATTCGGAAATTGCTAACTATAATGGCATGGTCGAATGTTGATAAGTGTGCAATCATAATGCAATATAGTTGATGGGGCATCATTAATAAGGCCACGGCAACACAAAGAGCCCACGCGTTCCATAGTGAGTGAGCCTGAATCAGAACAATTGCTACGCATCCATAAACTGGCATGTTAACAGAAAGCCCTCTGCTCTGCCACACAATGATAGGCTTTATGAGAAATTTAATAAGCCTCTATCCATGTATTGCCCACATGCCTTATCACTGCCAATAGAAAAATATCCATTTGGCCTCTGACATCTTCAGAATTATGAGCCCTCGCTGTTTATGAGCCCATCCCTATTCTTTACCCCACATCCTGCACTGACACCCATCCAACACACATCCTGACTCATTGCATCTGTCTCTCTGAACCGTTTTTTTTTTTTTTTCCCTCCCCCCTCTCCTCCCTCACACTGTAAGGGCCAAACATCAGCATTAGCCATTGAGCCAGTTAAGCCGAGGGCCTCAGAGCGGGGTGCCTCTGATCTGGATCTGCTTTGGAGAAGAGGTTAATAATAATGTCTTTGAGAATACGCGCTAGCAGTAGGACCTGGCACGGCCTTCTCTACTGGTCAGTGTTGTAGGGGGGCGCGGTTGGGGTGGGCTTGAGCACAGGCAGGGAAGCAGCTTTTGCGTACTTGTGTGCCAAGAGCTGATATTTAATTACCAGCCTGCCAAGATGGTGGGATCAGTTTGCGTGTTGTTCCATTTGTGATCATTGCCATCTCATGAGACTGCTGCCTTGTAGGAAGGGCCAAGAACGCTGGCAACCAAATACCACAGCAGGCACGAGTTACTGGTGTGCACATGTGTATGTAACCAACAGTTATTTAGTAGCAGTTATATAATTATGAATCATACCAGACTTAAGCTTTCAGTTCTGCTCCATTATTGGAGCACAGTCTTTATTTCCCTCCGATGTGTCACGACACATTTTGTCCCTCAGTCCTCAGAAAGTAATGGAAATAGTTTCTGGGATTTTGTATACAGTTTCACAAGCTCCATGTCATTGTCACTTCATCAAATCAGGTCTCATTGTTTGTATGTGACAGCAGCAGGTTTGAGCTGTTGCCTTCAGGGCGGAGTCTCATTGGATGAAAATATACACACTCACACACTCTCGCTCGCTCTTCCCTCTGTCTCGCTCAGCTCCTTTGCCTGTGCAGTGACGCACAGAGCAAAATGCTGAGAATAGAACGGATCACTTGCGTTCTCCCACAGTCCTTCCAGGATTAATGGACTCAATTGGGCAAAAACAATCATGTTATGTATTTAATGTTAGTTAGCACCTTTGTTTGGCACTACTATTGAGTTCGGGCTCGCATAGAACCATTAACTCACTGACTTCAGCCATTATAAGAACAACGTGATAAAGGGCTGAAAAACATGATGATGACAGACAGCATGAGGCACAAAGTCATTTAGTGCTAATTGCACCTTCTACCTGAATCAATCTAAACTGAACTACAGGCTAAAGTGTTTCCTGAATGAATGTTACTCCTCATCAAAAAAGTCAGAACTAACTAAACACAACATTTATCTGTCAGAAAATATACAGGTCTCTGTGAATGGAAGCTAAATTCTGACACCACACCTGTGCCTTTGTTTCCAACTGTATCACAGAGAGGCAGAATCACGATACATTCACAGCCTCCTGCAGACTCATTAGTTGTGAAAACCAGCTTTTAACATACTTAAGATTCTTTTTGGATGATTATTTTTGCTCTTGCCTGTCCACAGTTTGTCATTTAGCTGTTAAGGACACCTGATCTCTCCTCAGGTGTCACAAAAAGCCATAGACAAGCCTATTATTTTAGACAGGAGCTTATAAATATTGGAAACACAGAAGGTCTGTAATGATGCACAAACTCCCTCAAATGTGACAAGATGAAAGAGCGGCAAGAGGAGTTGTTGGGTCACAAGGATCAGGAGGGTGAGCGGAAAGCAAGCTGGCGTTGACATGACGGATCTCATTATACCAAGGGGAGTTTTTTTTTTTTTTTTTTTTTTTTCCTTCCAATGACATTAGTGACTCCCCAAAGTCAAAGTGAGAAATTCAATTAAAGTCATTTTAATTTAGCAATTAAATGGAGATGTAAGCAGAACTGGATGTAATTTGACAGTCGAGTGAAAGTTCAGAACAGGACCCAAAGTATGGCGTTCAGGACTCGCACGTTCACACTCGACGGGACGCAGATGGGGTTTGAGATGAAATGCGAGGTGCTGGGGGAATTGTCCACATTAAGTGGAATATCTGTCATTAGTGTACTGAGTTGAGTCTGTCGAGCTTTCATTCAGTTTCCACTACATCTTATTTTTCGTAACTGAAATATGGTGCCTGTTAGTGGACATGCAATTCATTACATGGAAAGCCTTTAATTATGTTGTATAATTTAAAAAACGAGCTTAATTCCCTGCTTGACCAGCTACGTGTACTTGCCACTTCTTTCTTTTTTATGTAGGCAGAACCAAGTGTGTTGATCTATACACAGCGACACACCTGCGCTTGGTGAAATGTTTTTCATGCTGGACGAAAACATCTAAAGATCACAGTTTTTGGTATTGTTCCCCCTCTGTGAAAGGCTTTACAGAGGGTACGCCATAAAGAAATGAATGAAATGTTTTTCTTTGGACCACGCCTGCTGTATGCTAGAAGCCATGGAACGTCCTCTAAAAGGGTATTTTAACACAAAATCACAGTGTAGTGCTGAATTCTGCTGCTGCACTGCTTTCTGTGGGTTTGAGCTGTGTCTGTGGCCACACCCCACTGAGTGATGTCACAGGGCTTATTTTACTTTTGACGTCACTGATTGGTTGAGACAGAAACATAACATGTTTAAAAGTTTAATGACTTAAAGAGCAGAGCATCAGCATTTTCCTTGATCTACTTCATTTTCACTTCACACATGGTTAGCGTCACGCGCTATATTTCCTCACTGAGCGTATTTCCCTCGGTGTGAAATAATAATGTATAATATACATGTTTTCTCCCTCCAATATGATGGTGGTAGAAACAGTTGGAAACTAGTATTGGTATTGATTTCTGCCCCCAAAACGCACACCGATTGAACAGTGCTGCTCATTGATTCTGTCTGTTTTTTGTTTTAATATATATACGTATATTGGAATTTGTGCGTATTTCTGTGTGTGTGCGCATCCAGATGTTTGTCCGTCTCCTGTATATGTGCCGTCTGCTGTCTTGGGCTGTTGCAGTTATTTCTCCTGCACAAACGTGAGTAGGCAGATCTGACGGGGCCGGACAGAGCTGGCAGCTAGCCCGTGTATCCTAGTTAAAGGGCAGCGTGTGCATAATGCTGGCGCGGCGGAGTATCAGGGCCTATAATCTCTTCTGGAGCAGTGTCATCATGGCGGGGTCAGAGTCCCCTCTACCCGGCACGGAGGGAGAAGGAGAGCGGAGTGGAGCTGACAGTCTGGACACCGTGGGCCATGCTCAGTGGAGCTGCAGGCCAGCTAGGCACAAGGACAAATGACATATTGCAGCACACATTAGCATTTTTAGTCTGGCCTAGCATCTAGTGTTCGAGTTAGGAAATGATGCAAATTCGCCATATGCATGTGATTGGTGCGGTAGAATTAGCATATTAGCTTGTGTGCATCAGGGTAGATTTTCTCAAAGGCTAGAGCACAGTGACAGGCACTTTTCAAAGTATCAAAACGAATCAGTGACTTTCTGCTCTCTGCAGAGTGTTAGGCAGACCTATTGTGAATGTTAAACCATTGCACTGCTTGGGGTTGCATTGAATAGGCTAGTGTTACACAGCTTACTCCGGCAGCTTACTCCAGCACTTAGCTCAGCGCGACCAAGTGAGTGTTCTGGAAATAGAACTGCAACAACTGCAGATGTTCTAACAATGTCGAGAAACCGGCCCCCGGTTGCCATATTTGTGTTTTCTCTTCTTCAGATGATTGCCCCAATAAGCTGATGGTGCACTCCACCAGGCAGGGGGAAATGTACACAGAGGCAGGCTTCAACAGATGCTGCCTGCTCATGTACTCGGAAAAACTCCCCTTTTTGCAAGTCAACAATTTGAACCGTTGCTACTAGAGCTGCTTGTTTTTATTCTTACTCTTACTCGTCTCTCTCCTCCTTGAGAGAGCTTGCGTCTTAAAATATTCATCCCCTTTTTTTCCCCTCTTACTTCTCAACTAACTTTTTGTCAGGAGAACAATTTTTAGAGCCCTTTTCTCTGTCTTTACAGCTCCGTCTCTCTCTCTTTCTCCCTCTCTTCTGCGTGGACTGTTTTGTTTGCCCCTCCAGACTTCAGCTTTCTGTTGTTCTTATCTGGGTCAGTTTGCAACTGGAGTTTCTTCTCAGTTTTTTCTTTATTTATTTCCAACCCCCCACCCCACCCCAAAAGAAGGGGGTTACATCTATTATTAGCGCTACACCAGTAACAGGGGTTGTCCTCCTTTCATTGTGCTATGTGACATGAATATTGCAAACAAGAGGACTTACTGTGTGGGAAATGAATTAGTGCTATTTTTCCACATGAAAAGGGCCTGTCACTCTCTGTTACACATGTGCACCTGATTTTCTCGTGCTCCTTTTCTCTCGCGCGGCCGCTCTTTTCCCTTTTCTTCAACCTCAGCATTACAGAATGAATGATGAATGTTTTATTATATTATTTTCCCGTTCCCATAGTTGCCAGGAGGTATACGCAGGAGGCACTTCGACAGTGCCTTTGTGACATTCCCCCGGGGTTCTACAGAGGATTGAAGCATAGCCGAGAAGATTAACGCTTGCATGTTTTGCATTATTCCTCTAAACCCTGGAAGGTGAATGTGGAAGGTCACCATTGTATACTGTATAATATAAAGTACGCGTGCCATTGTCAAGGATTAAAGCTCGTCCAATGGAGTTATAGTGGCTGCCATAGTGTCACATACCATGTGATGTCTTAAACACAGCGACCAGAGCCAAAAGGTTAGGTGACATCATAATATGCAACTCTGCAACTTTTTCATATATTGGGAAGTGATAAATGCTTAATTGCAGTGCAGAAAATGACATTTCAATCAAGGGAGCTGCAAATAATTAGCAGATTTTCTGGGATCAACCTTAATGAAAGGTCAAACTTCAAGGTCAAACCATTATAGATTAATTTCACTGTATTTCACCTGCGCTGTCGTTGGTCAAACTCCCGTCCGACGCCTCAGCACCGCTCCTACACCTGGGGTGACGCTGTCCGATTGATTGCGCTTATCTCTCTGTTTTTTTTTTCTTTACTCCAACACCTCCTCCCTTATTGCCTGATTGCTTCGCCTCACTTGATAGGTTCTCTGTACGTCAATATTTTAGTCAGAGATTAATTTCACCGCCAAATCTAGGCATTGGAAAGCTCTCAGCAATCAGATAGCATTTATAAAGCCATGCTTGACCCTGAACGTGGAGGATGAAGGGAGAGAGACAGAGAAGGCAGGAGAGTTAGGCGGGGGATGAGGGGGGACATTATTGAGTCTCACAGCTCATCACATTCACCTCAGACTTTTTCAAGCTAATGGGATCCTCATCCTCTGGTTTGACAGAATGACCCGCTCGTCCATGTTAACTCATTACAACCACATTTCCAACCCGGCTGGCCCTAAAGTTCTTGTGGAGCGGATCCCCGTGCACCCTCCCCCGGCGGTCCCTATTCCACCTCGGTTTCTTACCTATAAACATAATGTTGACTTCTCTCGTTTTCAGGGAGCATACGAACAACATCGCGTTAATCCTTTGCTAAGACTGCACGGTCAATCATATTAAGTCCTAATACTTTCAAGGTGACCCCGGGTGTGGATTCGCTGGGCATATGGTCCCGTTTTAAGCCTTGAAACAGCAACCTGCCTCAGATGAGAAAGAAAGGGGGGCTTTTATCTTTTCATTGCATTTTAATCAATGCAATTTATGAACTGAGAGCTGAAGATCATTGTGAAACCATTTTTCTTTCTCTTTCTCCCTCAGAGTGATTGTGAAAAACGTGGCTCTGCTGCTTGTGATTTTGCCCTTTGTACTTCTTTCGTTAATTGTTTTTCCCAATTTAAGTAGCGGTTTGATTAACTCAAAGATCACACAGTGTGTTGGTTGACAAAACAACAGTAAGCAAACAAACAAGTGCACCCTTCCAGCCACCATCAGCCTCAATTAGTATGCTTTGAAATTGAGATTTTCCTCAATTAGGCCTTTATTTGTCAACCTGGAGCCGAATAAATGGGATTTCAAAAGAGACCTATTATGACAAGAGACTGCATATTCAAACAGGCTAGTAAAATATACCCCCATTACTGCACTTTGCCTCATTTATTATGGCTACAAAGGGTTGTTAGTGCACTTTACCCAACAAATATGCTGCATGGCACTGCTAAGAAATATTGATTGCACAGGCACCTATACATCATCTAGTTTCATTATTGACAATTTTGTTCAAGGAGAATTGTCCATATTTGTGGAGTGTACGGCCCAGTGTGGGGTCTTTATCCCATCGCGGTGTGGATGATTGAGGTGTTTTTGTGTACACGGCACAGCTGAAGCCGTAGGTGCTTCTACTGGCTGTGACTAAAGTGATGTGGTGTTGCAGAGGGCACTGTACTGTTTCTGTATTTATTGATTTCCGAACATGATTTATGCTCATTCTGCTTTATATAATCATTAGGATACAGCTGAACATTCACAGCCTGTCAGGTCAGTAAATTAGTTCTCCTAGCAGGAGACGGCAAGCCGCAGCGCAAGCTTGGTGTTATTCTGCTTTGACAACAGGCCAGTGTTAGTGTTGCTGGGCAAACTGTGCTCCAAGGGCACATTGCGTACGTTGTAATTCTTGCATTGCATTCATTGTCTACTTCTGCTAAGATGAACAGTGTTGGAGTTCGGATAAGCTCAAACAGGGCTTGTAATCAGCCACTCAAGTGTTCACTAAAATTTGCATGTAATGGACATGCTCAACCAATCAGGAGGAGCACATTTAATATTACGGGTGCTGCACCTGTATAAAAGCACTCCACAGATCAGTTAGAGGTAAAAAAAAAAAATAAAAAAGTACTTCAATGACCATCAGTTTCTACTGAAGAGAAAAATTACCTGTGTCTTTGTTCTGCAGGCAGCACTGCAGTCGCACTGCGACATCTCCAACAACGTGAACAGATATGGACAGTGAATCAATACTTGGTTGAAAACATCAGAATGCTGTCCCACTTATAAATCAATCGATGGCCCACAAAAGGCCATCACAGAGAGCTTCCACTGTATGGCAATTCCCAGTCAACTTTCAGCACACTGGCTAATCAATCAGATCCCTGCAGATGGAGGCAGCAACCATTGAGATGATAGCATTTGTTGTCCCAACAAACCACATTAGAGGAATTGAGCTGAGAGGCTCAGAAATGCATTATTCCAAACTGTCGATGCACAGCTCGGCCAGAGGTTATGATTTCAAACCATCTACCTTCATTCAGGTCTGTCGCCGGCGTATTGATCCGTTTTCATGTGCTGCTCATGTGCTGTTAAATGTGAATACCTACCTATTTGTACCCTAGTCTACATTAAAAGGCGTAATTTCCATCATGTCACCACTGATAATAGAGTGGACCTGACATAGCTGGGAAAATAGTGACGTTCACTCATAGCAAGATTGTATTACAGAAACACTCTTTCTTATTATATTTAGTCTGAAGTATAATCCTGTTTGGCTGATTTTCCCAAACCCTTTTTCCCTGAATGTCATTCAAACTTTGCCCAACTTATTTACCTGATGAAATCAGGACTCACTGAGCAGAAAGCTCTTGACATTCTATTTCTACAAAATCAATGAAGATTAGGCAGAGGAGATAAGTAAAATTACAATTTGACTCCGGCGTAGTTGTGTAGGGGAAAGGAACTTCTCCACATTTATGTACTTTATATTTGTCAGTGAACTTTTACCCCTTCCAGTTCAAAAACTCCAACAGTTATTGATATTGTGGGACTTTGTGATGCTTGTTGCAAAAAGGAATTCTTTTGGAAACGAATGCTTGACTGGCATCCATCAGAAGCTTAATGATTAGATTAACTAGGAAATTAAAAGGCACTGATTTAGTGTTGAATTCCATTAATTACTTTCTGCTGTGAGCTATGAGGACTGTCTCCAGAACTAATGCAGGGTGGATACAGCATACATGCTTAATAGGGGACAATTAGGCCGACTACATCTGCACGTAGCCCTGTAATTCTTTGAAAATGGATCAGGAATGATTGTATTGGTGCACTGGAGTTCAGTCTAAGGGACTCTCAGGAGACCTTTCGATCATGTGCACGCTCACACACACGCACACACACACGCACACACAGACTAATAGAATAATCTACACCAGCTAGTAGATGACTGATTGGCCTTCCTATCTCCCCATCAGGCTTTAACAGCAGCACATAACTCAAAAATCTCATAGACATCGCCTAAATAGTGGATATGCACAGCCGTGATGCATTAGACAACCATTAATGATTACTGACCCACGGTGATTTAGATCACTGAAAGAGTGATGAGTCATCTCACTGTGGCATGATTGATTAACTGCTTGCATTTAGATCAGTACATTGTTTGGCACTTAGCATACGCACACCTTATGCTGATATATTTAAATGCTATGTAATCTATTTAAGAAATGTGATGGAAGCAGGTCGCTGGCGGTCGAGTGAGGAATGATTTTTAAATGCTTCGAGGATTTATCCACGTGTGTGCGATCAGATCCGAGTTGTCTGTGGGATGAGGCTGATACTATTAGCTGTTTATTACAGATATTTCATAGTGTAGTTTTGTACTCCACTGTGTTATTTGTGCTGGCAGAGTTTAGGCAAAATTGCCATCACTCAAGTGACTTGAATGAATCACACTGTGAGGCCAATAATGCCCCGTGGTCGCAGCAAACTAAAGCAATGGAAAACAGAAAGCTTCAGAATCACACAGTTGGCAGGGAACCCACTACCACTATGACTGGGCCGCCGCCGCTCCCCTCTCACTCTAAGATGGATGTGTTCATTTAACGTTAGCCTCCAGCACCACAAAGAGGATAAGCACCTGGGCTCTAAAAATACCTCCTTTTCAGATTATGTGAGGACGAGAAAATCAGATGAGTGAAATTACACTCCAAATGGAGCCCCATTCATATTACGCTGTGCTCCTTGCCAGCGATCCACTGTGTTCACAGTAACGCCTCGCTTGCTGCTGAAATATTGATATTCATATGGAAATGCTACCCTTTATTAACATAATAACATAAACAAATTGGGGATTTGATTTGGGTCCAAGGAAAGAGGCGGTGGGGCACTTTTGGCAAGCTTACTAATCAACAGCTGTGCGTCTCTACCCAGCGTGATGTGCGCTTACACAGCTTCAGCCGGGAAGCTTTTCGAGCTGTGTTTTGTCTATAAGAGAATGTGTGTGTGATGTGTGTGTGTGTTGGTGGTTTCTTGTGGGGGTGAGTGGATTGTGATTATATATCTATAAGCTTGTTGTCATAGTAACAGTGCCAGTCAGAGCTTACTCAATTTCTTTCTCTCATAGTCTAAGAAAAACAGCCCCTGGGAATCAAAAGCTAACAATTAAGTGAGCTGCGTCAGCTATTTAAGGCTTTTCAAAATTGCATGTTAATGAAAATAGTATCACAGGGGGTAAAAAAAAAAAAATGGCTACTGTTCAAGACTTTCTTTTTTTCTGCAAGGGATTTGCAGTCATGCAGATAATCCCCCTCCAACGTTAGTTCATTTACATCAAAAATATCTGTGTGTGTACACAAATGCATGTGTGGGTGATTGAGGTTCATACAGTAGTTTCATCGCAATTCAACAAGCGTACAAGTAGGTACTATTTTGCTCAAGAACCCTCAATTCCACTCACTGCACTGGAGATGAGGTAGCTGTTAAAGGTCACACACTTAAAATAGATCCTACCTTGTATGGGCAAATAGCGGTACAAGAAAAAAAATGGTGTAACGAGTCTAGTGTCACTCCTTCAAAAAGCGTGCTTTTATCTTTTTATGGAGATATTATTCAGCAGCCATGTCCCCTCTCACCACTCTGTGCTTCTCTCCATGTAAGTGAGATGGAAAGAATGGGGATGTGGTCAGTCAGTCATGTCTAAGAAGACCTTGGAGGACCAGAGAGCTTTGCCGGTGAGACTTGACAGCATGAAGCTGATAGATTGGTACGCCCAGCAGACAAGCTCAGACAAAAAAAAAAGAAAAAAAAAAAGCAAGACACCATGACCACACCTGGGACATTAAATCACACTGGAATATCATTAGGTTGATTCCTCCTGGGGACGGGTGCTAATAGGTCCATTTCACACTAAAAAAACTGGGGGTAAGAGTATATCACATCACGGTAAAATCCGAGGGAATTGCAAGAGCGCGCCATGTGGATTCCTGAAAAAGGAAAAAATGTAATCCCACTGAAAATGCACCACATGTAGAGAAAGCAGCTGCATGTCTGTATATGGCAACGGCATGATAAATGTGCAGTCCCATTGAAACGGAATAAATTAAAATATAATAAAAATAATCCTTCATTTATCCCACAGTGGGGGAATTGCAGTGTTACAGCAGCAAAGGCAATAAGAGCAGAGCGGTGAGGTTCCAGACTGTGTCTCTGCACCAGGGCCAACCATGTTGGTCGTTAACAGTTAATCTGCTAGTTATTTTCTTGATTAACAGTTTAATCATGTATACTGTAGAATGACAGTTTTGAAATACATCCATAATAATCTCTCAGAGCTCTAAGACAAATTCACATTGCTTTGTCTGTCCAAAAACTCAATGAAATTCAGTTTGTTGTCATATTTACGACAGAGAATCGCAGCAAAACGTGGAGATGATAGATCCACACAATGTTTGATAGAAAAATGACTGAGTCTATTCATTGATTTTCTGTCATTTGACTGATAGACTCGTCAGCTGAGTGTGTATCCTAGTGCGAGCGATCAGTGTTTCATGTCATGAAGCACTTGTAAATTGTAAACCGTAAAGACCGGTTCTGTGTTTTCAAAGAGGGATAATTTCTCTGTTGCACGTATGAAAAGACACCAACAACTTTGTAGCAAAGCCACGCAGCAGCTTCCTCTGTGTTCCCATCACTCTTACATACGATCATTCGGCGGCCATCAAACAGGCAGCTGCAGACGCAGTTCCATCTGCCTAACGTGAGGGACAAATCACAGGGGTGCGTTTGATTCATGTGCCCTCTGGTGAGAGAAGCCCCCTGCCGCTCCACCGTTTATCCTGAAATCTTTTCTGTGTCATGAGCTCTAGGCTACCGCTACGCCTTCTATACTCATCAGTGCCCGTGGCGTCTAATGGAAGGAAGAAAAGCAAGAGATCAGATTTGCTAATTAGGCTGATTTTAGCATGTTCGTTCTAATCCAAGCAAACGTCGTGCTGCACGCTCCAACCAACAGCTAAATGACCTGTGCAGGGGTATTAATTGCAATCTCTTAGTTATACATCTTAATTAACCCCCACCTCACCATGCACCACCACCAAAATAGAGTCCCTTTCCTGATAAGATTGAATTTATAGCTGAAAGCGCCTCTTTTGTACTGTGAGTGAGCAAGTTTTCCAATTAACTGGGAAATGTTTTAGGGAGACATTGCATCAGAGGTAATAAATATAACAGCAGGGAGGGCTTTACGCTATCGACCAGGATTATAATGAATATGACTACACATGGATAGAAAAAAACCTAATTTGGCTAATACAATGATTTTACTCTTAATCTGTCTGAATACTTTCCAATAAAGCATAAAGTAGACTTCCTTTATCACAAAATGGACAACGTTATTAGTATTCAGCGTCTTGTCCAAATGAAATACAGGTGTGTTTGCTGAAAGAAGTTCTTCACCACTGGTACACATTGTTATAAATCACTTCATATCCTGCGGTTGACTGCGCATGATCCCATAATAGTCTTCTCCAGCACGCACCTTCAAACGTGCCCGAGCTGAAGAAGTATTACTCGAGTTAGGAGTTGGCAATGCAAGAGTCAGATCGTATCGGATTTGGAAGGATAATCAAAGGGCCGAAGAGATTAAGCATTCACTAACCTAAACTAATTATTCCTGACACGGACAAGCGAGATGAGGCCTTAAGACTTGGGAGGAGAACAACAGAATTATGCTGTGCGATTGCAAAATAGATGTTTCCTCATGCAGCTGTGTGGACAGTTCAAGGCCCCTGTCAGAATAGAACGCGAGGACTGGTATTCAGGCTGACAATATGAGGTCCTCTTGACATTTCTGATGGATCTGTGTTGTTCCCTGAATGTTTAATCACTCACTCTCAGTGTGGCACAAAGTAGATGGATTATGGTCTTGCATTTCATTGAATCCTCTAAATATCAAAAGACTAATTCAGGCGCTGTGCTTGAAAACAATTAGATTTGAAAGAAAATGGCATTGTGGGGCTGAATGACAAACACCAAATGGGTGTTGAGTTATAATCCTTAAACGTATTACTTTATTATGTTTAAAAATATCTGAAATTTGAACAGACAGATGAAGAAATTTGTTTGCAGAAGGTGTTGTAGCAAAGAGAGGAACAAAAAAAATCAGTAAAAACACAACAAAATATCACAAACTCTTCTACAAAAAAAAACCACTTCAGTTTTATAGTGCATGTGATAAGTTTAACTAACTGCTAACTCCAAATGTAAGCGATCGTTTGAATTATCCGGACACCTCCCATCTGAGCAGCAGGGTTGTGTGCTTCGACCCGTGT
This sequence comes from Chaetodon auriga, assembly GCF_051107435.1. NCBI lineage: Eukaryota > Metazoa > Chordata > Actinopteri > Chaetodontiformes > Chaetodontidae > Chaetodon > Chaetodon auriga. The sequence goes on along the minus strand of NC_135095.1, from coordinate 13,456,248 downwards.
TGGCATTCATCACTCCTGCTTAGGTGTCCTTGAGCAAGACACTGAGTCTCTGCCAGGGCAGCTTCTGTACGGCTGAAGCCAGCCTCTAAAATCTCTGTTCATGGAGAAAGTGGAAAGAGACCTTCTCTGTGGAATCAATAAAGTATCACTTTATTTTTATAAAAGTTGCCCCAGGCTTTTACTGTGGCAACTTGTTTTCACCGTCAGTTGTAATGGACTGTTTGCTTGGTCGCTCACTCTGCTATGTAACAGCTGTATGCACGTTAAACTCCCCCAGTGTGAATGCTTTAATAATTTCCTCTCTATTGCTGTAGACCTTTTTGCTTAAAGAGTGCATAAACACACTTGTCAGCCAGCGTTTACCAAGTACGGAATTGTGAAAGAGGCCGAACTTGACTTTTTTTTTTTTTTTTTTACCATTGTCAGCCGTTGTAGGACCCTTAGAATATAGGATTCTGGGCACAGAGGACTTTGGGAACGTAGGACCTTAAGAGAGCACTCATTTATGTCTGAGGAATACACAATAAATTGCCTAAACTGACCTCATTAATATAAGTGGTTATGTTTAATGGTGATTATGGCAGTACATCCAGCAGCTCAAGTACCCCTGTTTGATTTTTTGTGGAAGTCTTTTATTATTCAGCTCAGATTGGTCTCAATGCCAACCTGAAACTGGAATGGATGGTAGTCGTGATTACTGTATTTTGGAGGGAAAAAAAGAATAATTATGTTCTCTGAAGATTTGGGCTGGAGAATAATGAGCATCCCTGTCTTACAAATGGGGTTTATCTTTTGGCTGCTTTTGTTTGTGCGCCGGTGTCATGTGCACCAACATGTGGGCGTCTGCATGTGTGTATGCGTCCCTGACTTTTTTACCCATGTTTCTAAAGTGTGAGATTTTTCTCTGTGAGTCTTCACATCAGTCTGTAACTCGAGTTAAATAAATTGACCTTCTCTTTCACACTTATTTCCTTTGTAGACTCAGGCTGTGTTCACAGTCGTCATTCTGCTCTGTAAGGAGGGGTACACATATGCACATGGTTGAGTGTGTTGAAGCGAGGACTCCTTGTCCCCTCAGCGGAGTGTCGCTCCTGCTTAGACCCTATTTGAGCTCAATCCAAAGCGAGCAGTGCTGGCCCACTCTGCAGCCTCTTTTCCTCTAGTAAATGGCTGGCTGAGTGGCGGTAATTGCCTACCACCCTGCCAGTACACGCTTGGAGCAGCCGCACAGAATGTAGCGCTGAGATTCAAACCATGGCTCCCGTTGGATTACGCTAAGCAAGGTGGGGTGTCCCGATTGCCACCCCGTACCTCGCTCTCGCAATCTCAGGCTCAGTATCCTAATACATGGAGACACAGGGCCGCAGACATCAGGCAAGGTCATTTTCCAGTGAGATGCAGAGATGTTTCCTTATTTAAACAGAAAGGTCATTAGCAGGAGACACAAAGAAGCTCCGACAAATGAAGTCAAGCCCAGTTAATGTTCCATTCTTGGAAAGAGGAGGAGGTAGCTGAAAGAAGATGAAAAAATAAATGGAAAATTGCCCTAACTGTATATCTCAGTTCCCTCATTAAGAGAGGAGCTTCTGAACCGGAGCATGCATCCTGAGAATAAAGGAAATAAACAGAAGTACATAGTGTATATACACAGTGTTTTCCTTTCATATGCCTTAAAATGCCAGCATATCCCAAACAGCCCTCAGGCAACAACTCATTTGATTCCCAACCAATATTGTATTCTCAATATATGATGGTGTGATGCATCTTTCTTGCAATTCTAGCTCAGACATCTGTTTGTACAGATGACCAGATGGGGGGAGAATACTCAAGAGGGTCTTGGCTATTGAGAAAAATGCTTGCGTGACTTCCCATCCCCCTAACGCTTTTGCTTTCTCAGTACATCTTGCCCTGGAGGACACAAGTGCATAACTGGCACATGCAACTATCCCACCTACAGTGTTACACTGTAACACACACACACACACACACACACACATACTCATGCTGTACATGCATAGACACACATGCACAGGCCGCAGGCTAAGCTCACATGTTAGCTGGTGGCACACGGTCACATGCGTGGCTCAAAGATGTGTGAAAGCACACGTGCGTATGTCAGTGTTATATCTTAATTCATGCACAAAATCTGAAGCTGCGTGTGCGTGCATGTGTGTGTTTGTGTGTGTGTGTGTGTGTGAGAGTGAGTGACAGAGGGAAAGATGAGAATGTGTGTACAGGAGGAGGAATAACCTCTGCACCAAAACAAGGCATGCGTGATCCCGCTAAAGTGCAGATCTGCAGTATAGAAGTGGCTGCTAACCACATGTCGTAGTATATAAGAGAGCTGAGTGGAGATGGTGCGTGTGTGTGTGTGTGTGTGTATGTGTGTGTGTCTGTAGTCTCAGGGGAGTACCCCCCCACCACCAGCTCATCAAAGTAGCATATTAAAATGAGATGACTCAGACTGATGATGACGCTGTGAGACCCGCTGCGCCAGCAGTGTAGCAAAGGATAACATGTTTGTCTCATTCTTGTCTTCCTCTACTCTGCTCCCTTTCTTGGTCAAATGAGGAGAAGACGGAGGAGGAGGAGAAGCTGGACTTACATACTCGTACACACACAGAAATGACAGGATATTCTGACCATATACGACACAGACATGGTCTTTTGCTATTTTGAGAATCACATCTGTATGGTTGTCAAAACTGGTGTAAGGTCAGCAGTTTGTGAGAGGAGGGCGAAATGTGCCTTTATTATAGCTTCCATTGAAGATACAGTGACCGTATATTCTTGCCGTGCTGGGAAGTGTACAGAAGGATTACTTTTAGTCACAGATGTAATGCGCTCACGGAATGTACCACAACCAGTTTGTAAAAAACCTGCTTGTTCATCGTCGTGCTGAGAGTTCAGTAATGAGATTCACACCAGATTCATCCCTGGAGCCATTCCCCACATTGATTGGGCCAACATGTTTAGCCTTGCTTATCACAAAGTGTAGAGTAAACTGATAGCCCTCATTAAGTGAAGACATATGCTTCCAACAGTTTTGATAAAATTTTCTCTAAATGTAAAAATTTCACTCTGAGGTGGTCCTATTTGGTCACAATGGCTCTAATACATGAGGCAGCACAGTGTCTGATTATCTTAAATCTCCACACATTAAATACACAGCGCACACTGCATAAGGACTCCGTGTCATCTGAAGGCACCCTTCATGTTGCTAGGCTCATTGTTTCTCACTGTTTCCAGTTTTGTGCTAAGCTAAGTTAAGCATGTCTAGAACCAATCTGTACTGAAAACACAGAACAAAATTGGTATCCTCTCATCTGACCTCTGTTAAGAAAGCGGACAAGCCTATTTCCCGAAATGTCAGGTTTTCCTTTAATTGCTCATCACATGTGAGAATCCGCATAACACAGAGAGTAATCCACAATTACATAACAGCAGCTGCACGGCAGATGTTGTGACCCACTTGTCAATTCATTTGAGTGTCACAGTAGTGATTGGTATGGATTTAGAGTGATTATTCAATATTTAATCAGATTTGCATATGTGATCACAGACAGGTGTGAAAGAGAAATGGTCTGCCAGCACTGAACTGAAGGTGCTTCATTTGTTAGAGAAGCTGAATTGTGGCAGAATAGAGTTGTGGGTCACGGGTTTCACTCAGAATGAGTCACTTTTGGAAAAGAATTGTTACTGAATAACACTGTGCAAAAAGACAGCAAATTGTTTGACAGATGCTTTTGATAACTCTGGGAAACCTCTAACCATCACCAACCTGTCACACTGTTGTTTTCTCTTGTTAAATCTGCATGCCTCGTAGCATCATGGCTTGGCAGATTGCTAATCTTGCACAAAAGAAAGCTTTTGTGATACACGGTGAAAACTTGCTCTCCAAAGTGAAATTATACTTTCCTTGTGGTTTAAAAAGATGATTGCCAAAGTATTGAGTGTGAGAGACTGCAAACAGATTCTAGACATGGAATCCTTTTCTCTATGGTGTTGATGTACCCATTGGTTTGAATTTATTTATAGTTACACTTTGTTGGTATTTTCAGCTCATCCAGCTTCCTATAAGAGCTTCAAAAATCAACTTTGACAACTTCATCTTTGCCTGTTTTTCTGCATGACTTCTGACATTTGCCACCAGCATCAGGAGTCTCTAGCAAAGCTGTCACTGAAATAATCGTTAATGACCTTTAGTGCCTAAAAGGGTTTCCTAACCATGGCCGGGGACCCAGGGTGATGGGCGCGCAGCACCGGAGTGAGTGCAGCCGTTCCACACTGATAGTGCTGAATATATATGCCCTTGACATGACAAAGAGAGGTGGAGAGCTGAAAGTGGTCACATTGCATTAGCGTCGAGCAGGCTTGACTGGCTGACAGGGCAGTCTGACTGGAGCCCAGTGGTGGTAAAGGCAGTGCCGAGGAGGTGAGGGGCAGAGGGTCTACCATCCTTGGGGCATTACACAGGACACTCAGATGGGGTCAGTCAGCAAAAACAAGCAGCCACCCATCAATAATTAAATCAGTCACAGTCAATATATTTTGGCATGAGCGCCTGAGCACTTTGATCACAACAGAGGACCCCACAACTGGCATCAAAGAGGAGAAATCAAGCTGCTTGTTTGACAGAGACAGAGCTAGCTGCTGCATGGATGCAGCGATCTGTGCACCTGCTTAAAGAAACGTGTGTGCATGTGTGTACACATGAAGCCCCTCTCCAGCTATCTGCGTTTTCTCATCAAAGTGATAGTGTGCACAGCGAGCAGTCCATTGCTCTTTATGGAGAGGATGGCTTTTCAGCAGAGCTGTGGCCCCTCTGTCAAATTAGATTAAGGGCTGCTTACTCATTATTGACAGGAGCCGCTTGCAGTAATGACCCATAGTGAGAGAGTCATTTACTTTGATGGTAAGAACACAGGCTACACTGGACATTTCCCACAGCACATCTCTTTAGGGGGAAAAGAGCCCTTTGATGGCCATTAGATTTTTGTGAATTATTCCACATTGCAATGCTCGCTCTGCATCTGGCCAACTTTGATCTAAAAAGCATCTGTCTGATGTGTTTTTTTCCCCACTCCCCTTCTTTGGCCCACCCTGAAGTCAGTTGACAAGGAGGTTAGACTTCATAAAGGCCCTTCGGAGTGTGTGTAGGCATTTCATTTGTTTGAGTTGGAAAGATGACAGAAGTCACATTTAATTACAGGGTTCTTGTGTCAGCTGCGGAGATAAGGGGGTATGTTGTGAATGCATGATGCATACAGAGTGAGCATAGTCTGCTCTCATCCATTTTCAAAAAGATATCTGACCATTAGGCTGAACTGTACAGCACAGTGTGAGCTTCCATGCTTCAGAATTCATTTCTATTCCCCACACTGGCTGCGCATTGTGTGCCATTCATGTGTATGTTTACATTTTCTGTTTGCATACCTGCTGCAATCTGTGCTGTGCATTTCACAACGCCCACCCCGTATGAACAGCTGGGTGCACAATCACATACTAAAGAGGGAGTCTGGTCATGTGTGCAGCACTATGTGATTAGCACTTGCCAGGCTGCCATAGGAGACAGCCTTTGATTAGCTATTACTCATCTAGAGTGCACTCTTAAAACATATCAGTCCACTTTTCCGTTATCAGCCAAGTTAAACATGTGGAAAGTCATTTTAAGTCATTGTTAAACTACTATTCAGATCAGATCTGCAGAGAAAGTAGTGCAATATCCTCTCCTGGCAGCTGGGCAGAAGAATGAGTTGCTAATCAAGGTCCAGTATCCGAAACTGACAGTATGCTTTACTACCAGTGACAGAGACTGATCTGTCTTACCCTGCGTCTCTGCAGCTGTAGATTCAAATGTGAGATTTTGAGATGTCTTCCCTGTAAGCCCTTGGCCTGCCCAACCTGTCACGATGACTTCAACTCTAAGACTTGAGTCACGTGTCATCTCTCCTCATCTCGGTGCATATGTTACCACTGACCTTTATAGGGCATGCATGATGGTAACATTTCTCATGGCAGCATGGTAACATTTTGCATGATTCATGTGATTCATGTGTGGTGCATTGATAAATCTACCTTCTATACTACCAGAATCTTTCCCCTAGAATTTTAAAATTGGGGACGGCACAATTTACATCCCTTCCGGCAAAGCAACGTGACAAATGGCAGCTAATAGATGCTTTCAGGATTATGCAATCATCTGCTTTACTGAGTGCAGCTGGGTGTGGCCTGTGTGGTTACTGTAATCGCTGACCCACTAACATATATCATCATCAGAGTTTCAGGTGCTCATCTCATATTCAGTGACTTGCTCCTTCACATTTAGGAGCAAATGAGAACCTGTAAACACTTTTAATATCACTAAGTGCAAACGTGACAGCTGGCAGCGTTACACTGAACAAGTTTCCTGTATGTAGAGGTGGAGACGGATCCTGCTGGAACAGAAGAAAACTACAGCTTCAGAACAAATGACCTCGCTCTGTTTTTCACCCCAAGCCTCTATCGCTGCTTCCGGCTCTACGTGCCCAGTTCAAAGCAATCTGGCAGGTGGAGTTAGAAAAGAGCACAATGTTGTCAAACAGAAATCAGATTTGCTCCACTCTCCATTAGCCTTAGCTCCTTCACTCTCCCCCCCTGGAGATCACATTAAATGACATCTGCTATCATCAGGATAACCTGTGTCAGCTCCGTGACAAGACTGCAGATGCCGGGCCACAGATTGTGAGGGGATGAAGGAAAGAAAATAGAGATAAAGCAGATACAGCAAGCTTAGGAGTCCTCACACTTACATTAGAGCTTGTTAAATCCATCCCAGGATATAATTAACATATAAATCGATGCAGGTTCATAAAGCAGGAATGGTACAGTTGAGAGCAGCTCTGTACCTCTGGGATGATGGAAAAGAAGGATGCATTCAGAGTGGACAGCTGCAGCTCATATCAGCACACTAATAACATACTGTAGGACATGGAAAATGTGATCAGAAATCATGCATGTTTCACAGGACCATCTGTGGGAAATGTGGTGGGTTTCCACAGTCAGGCTTAGCCCGATAAGGGAGTCCAGTGAGTGACAGCAGACTGAGCGGTTGTCAAAAGTAGCGATGCATGACCCGGCTCTGGAGCATCAGCCACAACCAAATAGCTCTCCTTATCTTCTGACAGTACCATTTGGAGAGCTCACACTCTTCTATCAGTCTCTCTTTCTCGCTCTTTCATTGCCATTGCCCCTCCCCTTTCCTCTTGGCAGTGCAAACAGGCCACTTCTGTTGACTCGGTAATGAGAAGATGGGTCTCTTTGTCACGCCGCTTCTTTAGCTTCCACCGCGTTTCAAGCGGCTCCTTTTTGTTGCCTTTTTGAACATCTGTTTCTATCTTTCTCTGCCTCTGAAAGGACTTTTTGTTATCTCGTGTCGCCTCTTTAACGTAAACAGCTCTCTTAGCCAAGCAGGTTTTTATCTTTGAAACATGTATGCATTGTGTTTCTGTTGAATCATCCAAGCTGCTAACCTCTTGAAGCGCTCTTTGAGCAGTTCTTGCAGACGCTCCCTAATTGTATTTATTGTGCAGTAAAGTATGCATGCTTTGTGGCTCTCCACTGGATGTAACACCACCTCCAGGCTTCTGTCCAAGATGCTCCCATTGAGTACTAATCATCTGGCAGAATGTGAATTCTGCTTTTCTGGAGGAAATCATTATAGAGCCTCGCAAAAAAAGCATCCTCCAAATAGCCGAGGCCCAGATATTGTTGGACTGAGGCATCTGCACAGGCGCCTGATTAAAAAAGAAACATAGGCATTAATTGGCCAGCTGATGTTAGGTTGTCAGCAGTAGCTGATGGCTCATTATGCTGCTTGAGCAGAATAAGAGGGTAAGAGACGAGCACACCCCCTCACACATTCCATTTTGGCCATCCTTAAACTGAGCGCACCCTGTAATTTCAGCATCAACACATCACTCAAAGGGTCTGGGGTATTAGATAAATAAAATCTGTCATTCCCATGGATACTAGCAGGGCGGGAGATGCGATGGAGAGATGGGCATGATTTTGCATGTGTGTCTGTTTGTTTGTGGAGCAGGGATTCATGGGGACAGTTTGCTTGGCTAATGGGGTTGGCGGGCAGCACAGTGCTCTCTCAGGCGAACAGCTAATTAGCAGGAGCAGATGAGAACATGGTGAGCGTGTGTCCAGGATCCAAAGGCACACTGCTCAACCAACCAGGAACATGCTGTTTCCCCTCTGCCCAATCAGAGGCTCTGTGCTGATAACTCCCTTCCTTGTTTAGTGTCCATCCAGCCAATCGCTGACATCTTAACCTTTGACAGACGGTCCCACCTTTCCAGCGAAGCTTCCATTTACCATGGCAACGGCATGTGTCAAATGGCTACTTAGCCCCGAGGGAATCTCACAAAAACAGAATCCATCAAGTTCAGGGTCATTTAACGTTCACGTTCGCACAATTGGAGAGCGAGAAGGACTGTCCTTGAGATGGAATTGAGATTTTTGTGCAATAAGAGAGGATGTAGGAGCACAAAGGCTGAGCCTCTAACGCAGCACATGGCCATGATGGACTTTTACATCTCAGATAAACAAGACCTTGTAGTTCCAGGCAGAAATATTCTTCCAGTTTTACAATCAACTTGTGCCTGTTAAGCAAAATGCATTGCACTTAAACTGGCAACGGACACATTTTGTGCTCTAACTTATCGTTATGAAGTAAATGTTGATCGCACAATGTGATGGCTGCAGAATAATGACACCATTGGCAAAAATCAACCAAACCTAAAATATGTTATCACTTTTTTTTCATTTTTATAAAAACATAAAATAAATCAACCCAGTCTGCTTTTCTCAACACGTACTGGAGAGTTTCTATCTGCTTTTCCATTACATATGAAATGAATGAATAAACTCGCACTTTTTCTCCTAATGTTTTCTTCCACTCCCCCCTCCACCTCCACCTCCATCCCCTGCTGTGCTTACTAGTTTGCGCAAGGCAACACTCAAACTATGTTATTACTCCATATAGAATTATGACAATTTCACTTCACCTCATCAGCGAATGTGCGTCTCTCATCCTCTGTTTTTGGTCGTTGTTGGACTCGATACCGGTTGGAAACGCTTCGGGGAGGGAAGGTTGAAAAGTTGTCTGTTTCCACTTTAATAAAACAAAGATTGAAGAATCCAAAATCTACCAGAATCGTTGAACCATAGGATTTCACTCAGCTGTGACCGCCTCACCAGACTCACTGCTTGAGGAAATACAGCTTTAAACCTCGTTTTTAAATGAGACTTCTAATACTGGCACAGCACTGAGGTGGTGTGTCATGTCTCAGCATCTTTCAGACAGTGATTATAGTGATACAAGACTAAAGAGGTGGAATAAATCTCATATTTCTTGAGTAACCATGGCAATGACTGCTGTTTCTATGAAAGACTGAACAGTTTGTACAGACCAGTGTCTGCAGCAGGCACAAATCATCATTTCTTGGTAGAGGGGATGTGGAGGGTGCTGGTGCTGAATGGTGCAATTACAATGATTGCTATTGCTGTAATTGTTTAGATCTTTGGTAGATGAGGATATGATGTTGAGTTATTAATGGCAAAATGAGGAGCACTTTTCCTAAAACATGATGTATAGACTCAGACAAAATGCATCGAAGTGTGTGGCTGCATCTGCAGAGACCCTGCCCTCTGCCTGGGTGTGAGGGTGGGACACGGAGAAAAGGTGCCAGATCGTAAGCAGCATCCACAAGGAGCTGCTGAGCAGGGGAGGATGGACCAGCTTTCAAAGTTGTGTTCACAAACCGCAATTTACAAATCCCACTCATTCTGCCTTTAAATTAGTCACACGCAGACGCTCTTTGTAGTGTTAATTTTGCCAAAATCTGTGACTAAATTTATTGGTCAGCAACCGTTTTTTCCACGACTAAGGCGAGACGATGACGAGACAGCAGCAATAAAATAGAAAAAAAGAGGAGACGCATATTATAGGACGCTTGACATGGCAGGACTACCAGCAGCACACACAGAGCGCAGTCAGGACTCAATGAGCGTGTGTGTGTGTGTGTGTGTGTGTGTGTGTGTGTGTGTGTGTGTGAATCTGGATGTATTCCTTATTGATACCATCACACCATTAGATCAAACACTTTCTGCAAATCTGCATTCTTAATCATCCAACCTTTGTGTTTTTCATCAGATAATGATTCAATAAAATCTTATGTGACATAATTTTGACTAACATGACAAAGAAAATATGGTTTTGGCTCAATGAGATTAGCTGAAATGTTTGATATGATCTAAAACTGACTAAAATGAGATTTTCAGTCAGTCAACCAACAAGGGCTTTTGACACAGGACCGGCGGTGAAAATTACTGCAGCAAGTTTTATTGTTCTTTTCTCTTTTGAATCACAGCAATCCTGTGACGGTGGCCACACTGACAGTTATGATATGGGTGAGGACTGCACACAAGACCTCGGCTTTAACAGCTCATTTATCATTCATCCGAGGTTGGCCCAAGCCAGCCAGAAAATATAGGGGAATGAGATTTCCTTGGCCTCCTGGCATGCTATCTCCCCGAATGCACAAGTCACAGTCAGCCTTGCAGTGTTAGCAACACCATTTTTATCCCCTTGCAGATATGAACACAGCTCATCACTACACCTTTTATTGAGGGGCTCGCCCGGGCATTGAGCTGGCGTCCTCCAGTTTTTTGTGTATTTTTAGTCCTGCACACATGGAGCTCGCAGCGTAATCTGGAACAGGAATCTGACCATTTTCTATCCATTTTAAAGATAATGGATGATGGAAAGCACAGTGCATGCTATGATTCACAGTGCTGGACGGGGGCCTACTGTTAAAAATAAGTTTAATGTTCTATCTTGTCTTGAAATAATGAAATAAGTCCAGTCGCCAATTCAACTTCAACCAGCCTCTGTACGGCACACCACACTGGCCCAGGATTAGAAATCCCATCATTACATTCTCTCCTGTGTCTGGCTCGGCTATTTTCTGTATCCCTCTCATCTTTCCTACCATCTCAGCAAAGAGAGCATAGTTGAGAATGTTCGACTACCCGCTGTCTCTGAAAGTAGCTTTGATTTTGAACCAGATCTGAAAACCAAAAAAACCTTTGTCCGTCGTGGCTCCCTGGCGTTGCCAAAAACTCGCAAGTTGATTAAAAAGTCTCGCATGTGAAGAAGTCCCAGTTCAGATGGCAAATAGATAAAAAAAATATTGGCGAGTGTCGGCCCATTCATGCATCTCGAAGGTGACGGATACTCGAAAAGTTAAAAGGATGAGACAGCCTCATTTCAAGCCCGGTAAACAAAGCAGAGTACATGTCAGACATTCCCCAACAGGGCACGGCGACACTCAGGGGGCACACAGAGCAGCAGTCAGTCTCACACACACACACACACACACACACACACACTGAATCATGCTGTCGTCACACAGCATAGATTCTGTACACTACATCTATATTTAACCGGCTGAGGTCCTGATGTATATTTCAGCAGTGAGAGGTTCTTGATTGTAACTTTCGCAGCACAGCGGTCAAAGCAGTTCAACGATGTATCACGCAGCATGTCGTCCAATCACGGAGCTGGGTTTTCACCCCCCCCTCCTGCTCACACACTACGGGGTGAAAATCAGAGCTGCTTCATCCGCCCTGAAGACTGAGAGAGAGGGAGAGAGACACACATCTATTATACATGGTATATGTGGCTATGTGGAATGAACCGGCCGCAGCAAATTGGGCACATTTTGCTCTCCGACGCTAGCCAGTCTCCGAGGGGAGCCAATTACTACGTTTCTCCTTCAGAGCGGGGCCAAAATAACCGAAATTCCCCCATCTTCCCCTGAGCACGGACAGGGAGCAGTGAGGAAAATGTCCACTCTCTCGTTCCCCATTCGGTTAGCCCTACAGACACTCGCTGAAATCACACATCCCCTGCATTCATTACCTGCTAATGACTCTCCATCCCTCAGAGACCGTGTAGAGGGAGAAAAGTGAGGGGAAGAAATGGTTTAGAGCTAAAAGAAGTAGAGATGGAAGGAAGATGGGGAGGCCCATCATCACGGAAGATGGATGTGTCCCAGGAGCAGGCGATTTCCAGACTGGAACACTGAACATTGGAGACATGGAAATATCCGATACGGCTGGTTACTCCATGTCGTCTGGTGGCTGAGGAGCGACCAGAGAGCTTGGCACTGGAAACCGAACTGCCCACACACCTGCGCTGACCTTCACCTTGAGTGGGAAACACAGCGAGCAGGTGCTGGGCTTAATGCTTCGAATCAGAGGAGATTTTTATGTATAATTACAGAGAACATGCGCTGAATTTACCCACCAATTTCACCAATTTACCAACAACAGGCTGCAGCAATCTGGAGAAAAATCCAACCATCAGTGGCTGCTTTTTGCTTTAGCTGGACATAAGGCCTTTGCACCACACTTCCAGTGAACCATTTAAGCCTCTTTTCAAACGAATGATCATACAAAGGGCTTCACTATTTGGCTGCAGCAAACGGGAGACTTTGCACACTGTAAGACCTAAAGCTAGGCCATGCTTGTACATAATGGTGTGGTTAATCCTAAGGCTGTGCGTCGTGATCACACCAGTACAAACATTGTGCTGAAACAGAATAATTGAAACTTTGGCAGATGGATAATTAGGCCTCATGTGTGCCCTCTTATGACTGCGATTCTACTTTTCTACCGACTGATATTAATTCTCAGTGTGTCCAGTCCTGTGACTTATTTCTCTAACCACAGTGGCCAACACTGCTCATACTAATTATCCAGTCTCTCATCTTTATATTCCAAACAAAAGAGCATGCCATGGGAATATGTGTACCTTCAGGCATGCCTTACAGCTTGCATACATGGGCTTTAATGAGTTATCTTAGCTGATGTGTGATTTTGAATTATGGCACTGAGAGAGAGGGTAAGGATAATGTCAAATAAAGTGGGAATTTATATGTTTTGTTTGAAGTTCTCAATCATTTTAGGTCATTAGAGGTGCCATCAGACCCCCAAAGAGCGCTGTAGATGCTGAATGGCTTCCTTTCTGCATAGTGGATTTATTCTCCCATAAAGATTTACAAATCATGATCCAAATCATGCAGTAATGTGGAAATGACAACAGCACACATTAAGTTATAAATTTTAAGTGCATATGTGCCATCAATAGGCTGTTACAGCTCACAGCATGCACTGGTACATGACAGCTTTGCATAGCATCACCTTGCTGCGTCGGTGCCGTTAAGCTGAGCAGACGCTGTGTGTTTTTATTGATCTTGTATGTTGTGTTTGCTCACACTGCACATTCCATATCAGCCCCTGCAAAGCAAGAAACTGCAACTTTTATGGCTGTTCACGCTGAATGTAAGCAAGGGAGCTCACGTCGATTCTAACGATATGACTAAGTTAATTCAAACAAAATGGCTGCATCCTCAAAAAAAGGTTGACTGAGCAGAGAGACAGGCAGCAGCACTCTGTGCAGTTTCACACTTTAGAAAACTACTGATTCAGACATTATGGTGTGTCTGTTCTGCGCTGACCTTATACCACAGCAGCCTCAAGACTACAGTTTTAGCCACAATATGTGAAATATTACTCCTGTAATATTAAAGGAGCTCACTACAGTTTATAACGAGTCTTTTGACAGCAGCTGTGGGGGAGATCGGTCTGTGGAACGGCTCAAACTGCAAGACAGCCAAAACATGCCAGAAATCTATCAGGTTCTCCGAGGGGCAGATCGCTGATCCTTCAGGCCGGTAATCAAGCATCCTGACCCCTTTCAGACTACACATCAAACAGCCGATCTGGCAGAAATCCAGCCCGATTCAACAATTAGTCAGAGGTGATCAATTCAGGACTACAGTCAGGCCTGATCTGTACAGTGTCTGCCTGCTTCTAGAGGACTTTACCAATAACAAAGATGAAACCTTCCTTGTTTCTGTCCAGTTAAGGTTAAACGTGTGTGTGTCGACAAAAGCTTATATATCATAGCGAAGCATCAGGCTTGAGGCATGTTACATTATTGAATGTTATATTAAATTCATGTGATAGACACTTTTGCCCAAAGCAGCTTGCAGTAAGTCCATTCATACTGCATAAGAGCAAGAGCTCGATATCTTCCAGAATTAGGCGTGCACCCCCTTTAAAGACGTTGCTAAAAGCTTGTGCTTAATGGCTGAGATTTATAACATAATATATAATGTGTCTGCGAGGGTTTGGAAATTTTGGGCGAGCGTTGTGGAAGCATGTGCAGACTTTTAGCTTCATTTAGTTTTATGGCAGTTTAACTAGAGGCCTAACTGAGGTGAATCTGAGAAAGGAAATACTCCAAATGAGTCAATTTGAAGGCGTTTCTGTATTTTAACATCACGATGGAGTCAGTGTTCAACGGGGTAGATTTGAAAACCTTCTTGGAGGTTCTTGATCAGTAGTTTATACGGCTCTTTCTCAGATAACATACACAGTAGAGCCGAGCACTCCGTTGGGATTGGGGTCCCGCGGGAAACAACTCTAGTGGGAGCTGGTGGTTTTAAGGTTGCTGCAGGTGGTCAAAAAAAAAAACATTTAGCTGGTTCTAACCAGAAGGATGGAGTCAACAAATACAGTTGAAAAGAAGAACAAAGCAAGCCATTTGGACAAATTTCTCATTTGTTACTGACAAAGATGGAAAACAACTGGACTTTGTTAGTTGTGACAAATGTGCAAGACATTGACCGCAATGCAGATCTGGCACCTCTGGGTTTGGTGTATTTATTGTACTAGTGTGAATGTGCACCAGAACACTACGTTAATTATTACCAACAGGTATGCATCTGTGTATTGATACTACACAGCGCAGAGCTCTGATACACAGCTCATTGTTTTTAATTAGCCCAAACTCTTCTTCCCAGATTTCAGTCTGATTGTACCTGCTCTACCAATAACCACAGCTGCTGCGGGTCAACTGTCTACCCTGCAGCAAATTCTCTCATTTAAAACACTGAAACCAAACAATATTTGGCATTTGTCTTGAAAAATGATGATAGATGATCATGAATGAATAATGGTAATTTTCTCTCGATTGACTAATGGACTAACCGACGAATCATTTCAAACTAGTGGCTCGTGGGCTGATTTTGTTAACTGCTGGAGCATCTGCTCACTCACATATGCTAAGATGCAATTAGTGTTGAATGTGCTTACATATATACATGCACATTTCTCTCTCCTTATAAAGCAACGCAATTTGGAATACAGTTCCACCAGTGTCTGTCAGCGTAAGATGAAACCATTGTTTTTCTCCATTGTCTCTTTAGCAGTAAAATGAAAGGAATCCAGCGAGTATTCGCTCTCGACAAATTAAAACACGGACTGCGTCAGCCAGCTGTGTTTTTCTACTGGAGCAGAAATGAAACGTGCAGATTCTAATTACTCTGCTCTCCACAAAAACTACGAGCCACTTGCTTACAATTATTGTTAAAGTCCAGCCCCCACAGAGGGCTGAATTATCGCCATGTTTTTTTCCTGTGTCATCAAATGAGTGTGTTTAGCGAGCAAAATGGACTTTTTTGGTGGCATTGACTCACACCCTGTTCCCTACAGCAGGGGATAAGGTGGGTGTTGACTGCGACATGATGAAATGATTGTATCTTTTCTGTAAGAGGTCCGCAGGGTGACTCAGAGAGACATATGAGCATTTATTGTCTCACTGTCTGGCTACCTTTTTCCTTTGTGCTTCCTGCACACACAAACACACAGCCGGAGAAAGTGTGTGAGCATGCGCACAGCAGAGGCACGGAAAGCGTATCTGTAAATCACCCTGTGGATGAACAGAAAAAGATTGTGTGTGTGCATGTGTGTGTAAAGCTGTGGCCATGTCCAGACTGGAGAGTTTGCCCCTGGGCCTCTCTCTGTCCACTGTCATTCACAGAGCTCTAACCTCTGAGGACAGAGCCTCTTCTGCCACGACGCGCCCTTCACTACCAAAAGCCTAAACTGATGAACTCTGACTGCTTTCTTTGTGAGCAGTTTCTCTGAAATTACAAAGTCGGAGGACAACAGCACTCCTCACATTTTCACATTTCTTCACCGCTTCTGTGAGACTGGAACATCTTCTGTTTCTGTTCATTGCATCACGATACGTCAGCTTTCTGAAGCCTTTCTCACACTGGTTTCATAGTGCTGTTAAAGTGATGGCTTTTTGTCATTCAGACGAAGGTCTTCGTTGCCTAAATGTCGGTTACAGCTTTATTCAGGCAGAGCAAGAGATGACAGGAAGTGCCACAACGCCGTTTGACGTACGACGAGTGAGAGAGAGTGACTTTGAATGACTTTCAAACAAAACTCCTCACAGTGTGTCAGAGAATTCTGCACTATTTGTCGCTTAATCAATGGGTTGACTGATAGAAATGTAATCAGCAACAAATTTGATTGATCACTGATGTTATTTTTCTTACAAAAATCCAAATTATTTTCTGGTTCCAGCACCTCAAATGGGAAGATTTGAGCAAGTTGTAACTGTTCTTTCATGTCAGATAGTATCGGCCATGTTTATGAGGACGCAGAGCATTATGGGAGTATCTGGGAAGATATTCTTCTTCTTCTTTGGGTTTTGTAGCGGAAACACCTGATCAGTCATGTGACTTAAGTTGGCTACGTCAGAACTTATTCAGCAAAGGTTTTTCCAGCGTGCATTTTTGTATTATGGAATATTCGTTGGGAAATTTTGGTGGGAATTTTCCACTGTTTTCTGATATTTTGCAGACCAAAAGAATCAATAGACAGAAACTAAGATCAATTGAAAACAATCATTAGTTCGAGCCTTTGATGAGATTAACACGCACAGCGTTTTACTGGTTATTCTTGATTCCATCCCTTCAGTTTATATCAAACAGCCTTGAAATAATCACCGTATTTCCAGGTTTATTAGTTTAATTTTTTTTGCATGTGTGCATGATGGATGATAATGAAGCGACACATTCATCACTCTGGTCTGAAGAGGGTGAAAAGAAACATCCGTCTTTCACCTCGCTGCTCTTGCCGTGTTCATCTGACGGCACTCGGATCAGATTCGTGAGTCCAAACAATGGAAGTGCTGTTTTTCGAAGTATCTGTGACTCGTGGTGTTTCTGCCTGTGTGCTGGCTGCATCTCTCACGTGGAATTAGGGTCAACTTTTTTGGCCTTGCTACCATAATTCCAGACATTTTTTATATTATTCTCACACCGTCATGACACAGAGCTTTCATAAGGTTTGCAGTGTGCGTCACTCCGCGGTGCAGTTACATAAAGGTAATCTAACTTCCATGACACCACTTTAACAGATAAAGCCAATATCTAATACTAAAGGCAGAGCACATCTTCTATTCCCTTTTCAGTCTCTCCATCAAAGGAGCTGCAGAGCCAAGTGCAGCAGCCAAGGTGAAACAGAGAGTGGACACAAAAGAGGAATATCTTGTGTTCCTGCCCCTACCTTGATTTTCAGTGAATCAAGCCCATCTGTTTAAACAATGCGCAATTACCAGCATTTAAACAGCTAAACTTGTTAAAGTGATTAGCCAGTGTTTACCATAAGCAACATTTTGTACACAAGATAACAGCTCTCATTAGCATATGCTAATGCTTGATAATTAGCTATGCTCCGCTGGGTAATTGCTATTCAGCCCCAACCTACAGGCACTTTTTTTTTTTTTCGGAACAGATTAAAAACAGCAAAATAATGAATTAATTCAATCAATCATGTAAAGGCTAATATATTCGTAACAAATGGCAGGGGGACAGTTTTAATGTCAGAAATCAAGAGGCAGAGAGCCAAAGATACTCCGAGGCATGAAAGACAGAGCGGCCGCCAAGGTAGATTTAATTGTTTTACTGTGACAGTTTACAGTAACACAAACACCTTGTTTTCCGGATTGTGGGATGGCGGTTGTAATGCTTAGTGTTCAGCAGGGAACAGCAAGACAAGCGCTTCCTTCTCCGTAATCGCTTGCCCACACAAACCTGTTGACGGTGTTTTTACAATAGAAGAAAAACAAAATGGCTTTTGTGTGCTCTGGGAATTAAGGTAAACCTCATTCTGCCTCCAGGGAGACATGTCTTAGAAGTGGTGACGAGAGAGAGAGAGAGAGAGAGAGAGACGCTGATCTAATTTAAGTTTAATGTGTGTTTGCACTCCCAATTTTCTCTCTTCTCAGACATTGGAAGGCATGATAAACTCCCAGACCGTTAGCTGTGAGGCAGGCAGACGGCACCTCTGCTCATCTCTCTTGTCCCATTACCTCAGACTGCGCAAATGTATTAGGACACCCAGCAATATATCCATTCCCATCAAAGCTGAGGCCAGATAGAGGGCAGGAAATATTTTACCCTCACAAACAAATGCCGACGCTGGGTGATGATCTGTGTGTGTGTGTGTGTGTGGCTGAGTTTTAGGGTGTCCTACTGAGACAGAGGGTATAGTGGCAGTTGTGTGTCATGAAGCAGTCAATGTAATGATTTATAAAGGAGATTATCTGCAGCTAGATTGGAAATTCAAATCATTTTTCTTGTCAGTTCACCACCTGGAGACAGTGTCTGCTCTGAAAGTACCTGCATTTGTCGGAGCGACGTCCTGATCTCATTTCTCCAGTGTTGTTGTAGGGATAATATTACCGTAAGAGGGTTGAATTTTTAAAAGGCAGCTGCCCCTTTATTAAAGATTATTCCATCTGTGGTGTTGAAACCAAAATGCTTCCACACGTCACTTCTTGGAGGGTTTGGTCTCACGATTCATCTTCTTAGCACAGCTTGTAGCTTGAAGCTTGCAGTTTCCTCTTGTGTTGAAACCATGCTGTGTTTTAGCCTCTCCTGTTCCTGTTGAGATGTCAGTGCACTGTGACATCACCGTCGGGTAGTCACTTCTGACTCTGTTGACCTGTCAGAGCTGCTGGTCAAAGGTGTAAAAGACGAGAAGCTTCCAGCCAGAGAGGGTAGTATACCTCCACCTGTATGCCTGGAGTTAAGGTGCTCTGTAAAGAAGAGAGAACAGCAATAACCTCATCTGCTGAGCACAAGAGGACAAGCAACAGATCAGAGTGACAATACAGTTCATGAACCCTCCCTGCTGCAATCGTGGCCTGTTTTGAGTTTTTTAAGATCATTACTGATGAAATATATGTATATGTCTGTGTGTGTGTGTGTTTGTGTGTGTGTGTGTGTGCGTGTGTGTGTATTTTTCCCCTTCCAAAGAAAACACCAGAGAGAATCAAACCAAACCCATGTTACATATTAGATATTTTACATATTTTCCATGAAAAAAAAATACCCCTCATGTCTTAAAATGGCGTAGATGCAACTCCATGCCTTTGCTTTCATTTAATTTTGAGCTTTTGACAGAGAGGTTGCCAGTTCAGCACCACTGAGGTGCCCTTGAGCAAGGCCCTTAACCCCAGCTGAGCTGCTCAGTGGCCAGCAGATCAGACTGTGACCGTGCAAAAGTGATCAGGGCTTTCCTGCAAAGAGCGGCTCCCCTTAAGCGAAACTTAAATAAAGCTTAAAAAGGGACTGTGAATATGTAAATAACCTCCACCTCTGTCTCCACCTTTGGCTGGAGCACGTTATCATGATATGGAGAGCTCCACCCGGCAACGTTCTGATGTGTTCTTCACGTATGAAACCCAGCAGGGTCTTTAGATGTTTATTCATGTTTCCGACAGACGGTCAAGAAAAAGGACAAACATGGTTGTCATGGCAATGGATGTGCCTGAAAAAGACACACACACACACACACACACACACACACAAAACGCTTTTTGTTTTTCAAAAACCGCTGCCTTTTTCTTTACTGGTTCACAGCACTTAACCTGGTTATTAAAGCATTGATGGATTATTCTCTCATTACTCGTTTAGTTTATTTCATTGACACTGACGTGAGGCCGTTTTGAACACCACCTCTCAGTTCAGAAGAACGCACGGATCTTCATCGTGACGATAGACAAGTACTTCGCAGAGTATCTGTCTGTCACACACACACGAGTTTCTGTTTCTTTATCACGTTAGCAAGAGACGAAAATTGAAAGCCCAAGGGTGAAAATTAGCCAGTGGACTGTTTTCTTGGACATGCGTTTTACTCATTAACTTGACATCAAACCGTCAGGTTTAATATTCACTTTCACTTATTGAGGTCTCTTGTGTCCCCAGATGAAACCCTGCGTGTGTGTGTGTGTGTGTGTGTGTGTATGTGTGTGATGGATATAATTGAGCAGAAGAACAGAGGAATGCAGCAGACCTGCTCTGTGGGCGGAGGTTGCTTTGGAGAATCACCTGGTGTTCCCAGGGAAACAGACAAGCTGGTAGAATGGCTATTTATGTAAATTGGTAGCAGCCATGGGTGGGGTGTGCATGTCAACGCACACACCTGACAACAGAGCCTGTTGCTATGGTGACCGAGAATTAAAAGTGGATCATGAAGAGGGCTGTTGCAGCCACACAGGATGAAGAAAAAAAAAAATGTGACCAGCTGTGGTTGGTTGAGAAATGACTGTTTCTTATTCTGAACTGATGCGATTTGGTTGAAAAGTATCAAGGAAATGAGCAAATGAACATTTTAATGCACACCCACAGACGGTGCCTGGTACCTGGGTCTCAATCTGTCTGTGGTAAGAGCCTCCGGTGCTCCATCACGCATTCTGACAGCGTAGCCGGTCACATTAGCAGGCGGAGAAATTACAAGGAAGCCACCATGACAGGATAAATACAATAAATCTAATATGCTTTTTGTCAAATTCACGGCTGGCTAATGAGTTCTGGAGGCTTCAACGGTAAACAGCAACTTCTTATTTCAACCAAATGGAATGGTATGTCCTCACATTACTGCCAAGGCTCGGTGAGTGATGACACAGATGGGAAACCGTAAAGAAAGTTGCAGGTTTGTTCCAAGTCGCGTTAAGTCTGGAGATTAGAACATGGCCATATGGGTGTCTGCTGGTGAGATAGTGATGGTGGATTTCTTCAAGTTTTAAAAGATCAGAAAACAAACTGGAAAAAAAAAAAAATTGAAGCTACAAGTCTGCTGCGTTCAGGTCACACTTCTTCGTGGAGTATCACAGAAGAACAGTGTGAATCAGAGCGTTTCTGCTGACAAGTGTTGTGTAGAAGCCGTTATGTAATCGTACCATGTCGGCGCGCTACATTTCAACATGCAGCCTTCCAACTAACAGGCTCACTTCAAGGCCTGTGATGTCCCCAGCTGCCACCTGCCGCGCCAAGCGCCATCTCCAGGGTTGCAGGGCTTTAGCGTGGCATGAAGCTGGCACAGCACAAGAACTCGCACACAGCCCTCAAGGGGGACAGAGATGGGTGTTTTCCGCCTTTTGTTTGGAGGGGGTTGGGTGTGTTCCTGGGCAGCGGGCACCCCCAGAGCAGTAGGATGTACAACAGAAAACTTGCAAACCACAGCAGGCACCAAGGAGGACCGGCATGCCACTTGATAATGTTGTGTCCCTTGGGTGGCCTACGGGATTAGACGAGTACGTGCAAGCTTGTGGCATCTGTGAAGGGGTGTGCAGAAACAAGTGTTGGCTGCGTGCTTTAATGCTCATGTGTGGGGAGGTACCAGAAAGTGAGCGTGTGGTGGACTGAAGAGAGAGGAGGCATGCATGTATGTACATATGGTACAGTGCATGTCCGTGGATGAGTGCGCAAGCTGGAGGGCAAGCAGAGAGGGTGTCGGCGTCCTTGTGCCGCGGCGTCACTGAGCGATATGCATGTGTGTCATGTTCGTGTGTGTGTGTGTGTGTGTGTGTGTGTGTGTGTGTGTGTGTGCGCGCGCCTCCTGTACTTGCCTTGTGCACGCTTGGCTTGGCAGTGTACCGGAAGTACCGCGAGGCTCGGGGGACAGAGGCGGGCGGCGTGCTCTGGCGACGAGGCTCGCACCCTCTGGTGTGTGCTGTCACTTCAGTGGAGGGGTTCCTCCAACAAGGTGCAAAAGGAGAAGACAGCAGAGGAGAACGGGCACCGTTTCCCCTCCATGTGTGTATCTGTGTGTGTGCGTGTGTTGTAGATGGCCTCCTTTGTGCTTCAATCACGTCTCCCCCTCCTTTTCACATGTGTGTTTTAGTATTCAACGCAGAGCGCTTACAGCTCTCTAATCAAAGGTTAATTTGTGTTCTCAAGCCTGAATGTCTGTACAGGTGCTGAAGGTATATTGTTTTAAATTATACATGAGGCAGATAATTACATCTGCCTCATGAGATGTCATGAAAACCTTTCTAATCAGATGTGCTGCATATAGACCACTAACACGCTGCGAGACACCTTTCAATACAGCAGCAGCGAACAAAGAACGCACTTCATTCTTAATTGCTTTAAGTGAAAGCTGAGTTTATATATTAGTACATTTAAAGTCCCCTGTAATAAGTTGTCAGTGGGCGTCCACATGAATGCACGAAATATTGCTCCACAGCCGGAGCAATATGTGCTGTTTGCATGACAGGTAATGCAATAGTACTTTTAAAAGGGAATGTCACATACTTCCATGCATTTATCAAGACTTCCACATCTGAATAAACGTCTGGGTTTTTTTGTTTTGTTTTGTTTTTTTTATCCATAAAGTTATACAGAAAAAAAGTTTTCAAGGCCTTTAAATCTGTATGTTGAATTTCTTACTGAAGTTTTACTTTAGCTTTCATTGACATCATGATTTGAAAAGTAAATGTATGATTTTATATGTTTGAAAAGCCATAATGGCAGAAATTCAGAGGAAAAAAAGTCCTTCTGAGCAAAAAACTTTAAAAATTGGATTGGTTTCCTTGACCCTGCCACAGAACGCTGTGACAGTGGGTGATCTGAGTCTGCCTGTCTTTGTGTTTCACTGTTTGTCATCATGGCCAATTGTTGTGTTTGTGAGGGCTGCACAATTTCTGGTATTTCAGATGTGAGTCAGCGCGTTTTATAATGCCTTCGCGCTGGCAACAGCCATGGCCGTATCTCAGGAGCGCCTTGAGGGACTCCAAATTTGGCAGAAACGTTCCGCCAACATTATGAACTAGCGTATCTTTTGAGGACACTTCTGTCAGTTCAGTGACATCTTTTTAAAAAGTTCCCTCCAGTAGACAGTGGATCTTTATATTAAAAGTATTTGTTGCAGCATAAATTCCATGGAGACCCTTTTTTCTTTTTTTTGGTCCAGACATGAATTATCTTCTAAACCAGACAGGACACAAAGACAAAGAAACATTCTTGTTTTCCTTACACGCAGTATGTGAAATGAACATAGTGAAAATGTTAAAAACAAATACCACAGTTGCCTCTTTTGGAGTGCAGATACAGCACAGCGTGAGCCACGTTCAAAGAGAAGTGCTGCTGCTGCTGCTGCTGCTGCTGCTGGAGCACCACAGGGAAATCACATGTCCAGACAAAGATGACCTGACACACAGGTCCATACTCTGCACACACACACATACACACACCTGTAAACACACAAAGGAGTACAGCGGAGGTGTCGGGGAGATGTCTGCGGCGTCTGAAAAGTAGTGCAATCTGACAGTTATTATCAGGATTATTATTGCTTATCAGGGCCTCAGAGGAATCTTTGCCCCACTGGATACCTGATTAATCTGTGAGCAAATTATCGCTCTGCATCTTTTTAAATTGCTGTGCAGTGTCCCTGATAGCATACCAAACCTGGAGTGGGTCTATCATTCCTATGAATAAGGCTTCCTCCTCCACTTTTTTTTTTTTTTCTTTTCAGAATGGCATTTTCCCTCACCCACTGAAGACCTTCGGTGTATTCACATTAAAAGAACCCACACCTGTTTCACTCACACCGCACTGACAGCTGATGGCACATAAGTGGATTACATAATGTCCCGCCGACCCATGCATTAGTGCCTCGTCGGTGCGGTGACAGACTACTGTACATCCAAGTGGATCATTGTATCTACGTGGCTCGACACTTAATTACCTGGTGAAGACTCTGGAGTTCCCTTCTCTTTAAATTCAGGTCTAAATGATGCAGGCTGGGTGGGAATGACAATGGCAGCTCTGGTTTTTTCTTCCTCCTCTGTCACTCACCAAGTCTTTGGCGATACGCTGTGTTGGCCAGTTAAATATGCACAAGGTAGAACATCTTGTTTGCCCTGTAGTGCCGGGCTATTTCAAGCTATCAAGATAAAAAAAAAAAAAAAAAAAAAAAAGCAAATTGCTCGTCGGATTTGAAATCTTGTTTGCTTGCTGTTTGAAGAGATAGCTCCTAATTTCAGCCGACAAATTTAGACGAGGAAGTAACACGAGTCGACAAGATAATGACAGAGGAGAGACGACAGGTAACGAGGCAAAGGGGGCTGCAAGGTGAAAGACCGCTGCGTGATGAGGACAAATTCATATCCAAGTTGACCAAAGATGAACTCCGTGTGAAGCAAGGATGCTATTTTGCTGACGTGCTTCTCTAATTTTGCGTATTGTGACTGCACCCTTACACTGATGTGCTCATGCCAGCGCTGTTTACTGCTGCAGCTCCCTCCACCACGGCAGCCTCCTCCTCCACCCTGTGTGCTGTATCTTTGGCAGTTTAGTTAACTTTGATTGTTCATGTATGCTTTTACTGGCGGGGGATTAGCTCTTCCAACAGAATCTTTTCTGCTGCTCAGAGCTTCTCCGGCAGATCTAACTGTACAACCATCTGCTGTAAACGGTCGATTCCTTGGCATGAG
This sequence comes from Chaetodon auriga, assembly GCF_051107435.1. Lineage (NCBI taxonomy): Eukaryota > Metazoa > Chordata > Actinopteri > Chaetodontiformes > Chaetodontidae > Chaetodon > Chaetodon auriga. Next base: position 13,431,551 of record NC_135095.1, on the reverse strand, counting down.
CGTCCCTGCCAGAGCAGTGTATTAGCATCTGAAAAGCCCTCAAACTGGACTTCAAGTTTCATCAAAAAAAACACCCACACTGACACTCACACCAACGCACCGGTTGTTTGATTCTGTGCTGCTGTTGGTCTGAACATGGCCTTTGGTGGTGAGGAGGCATCCAGATGGGCCAGTTTACTGACTCCACGAGTTCAAATGTCAGCATCACACGAGGCAGCTGTGACCCAACCCTCATCTTTTTTCACTGTTACCAAAAGAAAAACAGAAGTATTGTTTTGGCAGATTTCTCTGGCTGCCTTTAAGTTTTGATAATTGGAGGAGAAAATCCCAATCTCAATGCTCTGCGATCACGTTTGAATGTAACACACAAAAGCTCAGCGGCCTTAATTAAATTAGTCTGCAGAACCAAATCCCGGTTTCTGCGTCCACTAACAATAACTCCATCACTATCTGGGACCTACAATGGAAAGGACTCGCCGTTGTAATAGGAGCTTACAGAAAAAAGCACTCCGGGGTGTGAAAGTGTTAAGAAGCAGGATTACCCTGAAAACTGAAAAGGAATTACATGTAAATCTATATATTCTGGACAATGTCTACCTAATTAAACCTGAATTCGGGCTCTCGGGGGTGTCTTCCACAAACTGGTAATTCATCGAGTGAGTTGCTACTGCGCAGTATTTTTAAGGATTATTTCAAGGCTTAACCTGCTTCTTCACTCCCTCCTTTGTGTATTCAAAACTGTAAATTCACTTCATAATAGAATAATGAGCGAGTAGAGAAGAGTAGCCCCCAAGAAAAAGGGTGTCGTATTAATAAATCCATTTCTATGAGCAGCAGTTAAGACTACTGTGGGTGTGAATTTATTTAAACATGATGAATGATAAGGCGTAAGATAAACCGCAGCGTTCTACGGCCGCGTGGACGGTGCCGGCCCAGTGGGAACATTAATAGTGGACTCAGATCCCAGGGGCTAAGTCCAATACCGCATGCTTTATTAACGTCACCGGTGTGAGGGTGTTCAGATATAATGGCTGCTATAGAAAAGTTCACAGATGGCTCGCTGGAATAATACTGATGAGATTGAAAAGGCAAACACTCTCGCGAGTGTTATGGATTTGAATCCCATATGTGCATCATTTAAGCCAGTTTAATTAAAATATTTAATTGATAAAGATTAGCAGCGGCCACGAGAACCTGCATGTTTGAGGCATTAAGAACTGGTATTAGTGCTTTCAGGAAAATCATTTTTCCTAATTAATATGCAGATTCATGCGACAAATTGCTCCAACATAACACATCATCGCATTAATCATTTCTTGATTTGGGTCTTTGCTTGTACTGTCAGCCTGTGAAATTATGATGGTAGCTAATGTTAGCCCAGCATGCAAAGGGAGACTGAGAGACGTGAGCAGGATCAGTTTAGAGGATATCAGGCTTCAGCTGTCGGACACGGCGATGGTTCCTCTGCATGTTTGTTAAGAGGGGCTGAAGCGTATTCAGTTAGCTTAGCCTCACAGCTAGTCATCACTCAATCCTACTGACTCGTTATTAACATGCACACAGCAGTCAGACAGAACGGACAGAACAGTCTGTGGCTCTGGAGGGTGAGGCGAGGGGGCAACAGGTGGTTGCAGTATGGTGCTATTAATCTGCACGTGGTTGTTTTATGGATCCTGTGACTGTGAATTCAACTTCCCACCCATAAGTTCCCTCAGAGGGAAAACTCCCCGCACAATTCCTGTCATCGTGATGTGACAATCACGGCCAATCACCCCCTTTAAACACATCCCTGTGTTTAAAGGGGATGAAAGTAGCAAATGTGATTGGCCATGATTGTCACGGCGTCTAACACGCCCACCTACAATGTATGATAATGTGTTTTTCTGATCTCACCCCGTACCCAAGCGCGCCCAGGGAGCCTGGCCATGACATTACCAGAAGCGCATTTGGCACGCCCACGGCGCACAAGGCAGAGCGTGCTGGACTGCAATCTGCGTTACGCCACGGGGTTCAGGAAAGCAGAGCCTTCAATGTAAACTGCACTGGATTGCATTTCTTTATACTATTGTGGAGCACTGGCTGGGTGGACGTCTTTCACAGCATAGTTTACTGTTCCCTTGAATGAAACGGTGACCTCCCAGAAAAGTACAACTCCGCCCATTTGACCTCCTTCCAGACAATTGCTCAAACACTTCAACACGATTTCAGCCACATATTTCCATGTATAAACCACAGGGGGTTTGGTGATTCACGTGTCTGATGCCAAATAGCTTTGTTGACCTAGATGACAAATACGTGGCAAGCTGAGGTTTTATGAAGCTCAAAAAGCCTGACAGATACGGTGCCTGTGTCGCTCGGCGAAATGCTGCTTTGAATCCCACTGCTATCTAAATTGTCAGAATAGAAGAATATGAGATGGCGAATAGTGCAGAAGGTGCTTTAACGAAGAGCTTGCTGGGAAGTTTGCACATAACAGTTGGAGTCTGCAGTCGTTCTCTGTCGGTAAACTAACTTTAACTCAAACAGCGATTTAATCTAAAGACCCTGTGCTGTTTATGGATGCAGGAGAAGACGAACGCATGAGAAAAACACGACGACGCACTTGAAGGCAGCTCAGTGCCGCGCTGAACTGTCTGTAATACACAAGGGAAGTGGTTAGAGTCTCCTCCGATTTGTACAGTTGTGTGTTATTGTTGTCTGTGGTGTAATATGATGATGTGCAGAGCAAGTCTAATGCTCTTGAAATTGCTCAGGGATGAAGCGGCTGGCATCCCCCATAAAAAAGCTTTTTCAGGGTAGATTTCATCCCTGATGGTGGAAAAGTTATGTTGATAAAAACATCGTGTAGTGCAAGTCAACAACATGGCACATTATGTTTTACTGCACTGTTTTAAAAAACGCGCGCGCGCACACACACACACACACACACACACACACACACACATAATATGCTCCAAATATAGCAGCTGTACAGAAGCATACATTAGACACACACTGGCTCCCATATAACCACTCTACAGAAGCTCCTTTAAGAAACACAAGTTCGTAGGCTAATGGTTTCTATTCTGAACTTTCTTGTGTGTGGAGCATGGAAAATTATGCAAGCGTTTCTAAAGAAACCTTCATTAATTCATCATCCGTACCTTTTCTGTGTCATAGAAATAGAGCAGGGTTTACTCTCCAAACACTCTCACATCCGTCCTGTGAATGCTGACGACACAGTCTTTTGTGAAACTCTACAACCTTGTGTTTAGCATGATGCTAAGTTTGAGCTTCGCTTTTCTTCTTGATGTGAAAGATACGTAACAAAACACACAGTCATGACTGTCTGTGCCCGATTAGCTGGGAAACACGATGGGACCACACCACAAACCTTACCTTAGTCCAAGTTCAAAAAAAGTTGGTGACAACAACATAGAAAATTTATATTTACGTCCTTTTTTGAACAGTATGTCTAGACGTTCTCCAAAAAAAGACTTTGATTTGGCCGTAAATTAACCACTGAGGCAACTGTCAGAGTATCATTGACTATACGAAGCTCCAGTCATCTGCACATTCAGTTGCGACTGGCTCGATCTTTATTCACTTCTGTTCCATGTGGACTCTTGTTGGCTATTGTCGGGTGTGGAAATGACATGGAGGAGTAGTTGGTTAAACTGAGATCGCTAAAATCTTAGCTTTGATGGATGTTTAGATGTAACTTACCAATAATGTATGAGTACTAACTTTAAACGTAGCAGCTGTATACATGAACAGTACAATAAGTGGTCGCACCAGGAACAGGATTTGTTTGAATTTCAGCTTGTGATGCCAGTCAGTCATAATCTACTGAGTTATAAAAGCGGCTGAATGCCACAGACTGCTGTGAAAAGTGGCCATTTTTAACTGTGGATCAGCAGCAAACGTCTGAGTTCCACTCAAAGTAATTTAAAGTCATTTTAATGTCGAGCACGAACGATGTTTTATTTTTTCCATTATTTTTAAACTGCACAGTAAAACGTCCAAACGCTGACTCATTTTACAACACCATCTGTTCACACACATTAAAAGTGCGATTTCTATGTAGCTACAACTGATGGAGTGAAAGGCCAGTGTGACACAGAGAAGGCAGGTTCACAGCCCTCAGACCTGATTCATGCCACGTATTAAACCAAGAGAGATTTTTGATCAGTGTGTCGGGGCTGGTTACTGTCCTGCAGCGCTCATTTTGGCACCATTTTGCATTTAGTTTTAGTAGTTAATCGACAAAAGTGTGTATTAGTCCTAATTGCATCTAGTCATTTGGTTGTTTTAGTCAACAAAAACTAAAGACATGTTGTTCTCATTCATGCACGGCTTGAAGAAAAGGTACCGTTTACATGCTTCTGCCAGACTCTGATTTCAGTTCACACCCACAGTGTTCATTTGCCTTGGTGGCATTACAGAAACACTCAGTAAATACATCTGACATTTGCAAACTCTTCGCTGTTTAAACATAGTTGGTCACTCTGTCGTTCTCACTTGGCATCATTTCCTGTGCTTTGCACAGCAGAGCAGAAGCTGTATTCTCTCACATGTTAACTGCCTGGGCTGATCTTGAGACAGACAGCTAAAGTGGACGCTAATACAATACCAAACCTTTAGCAGAGGTCTGTGTGTGCGTTTAGATGGCTGACATCTACATTAGCCTGCACTACAGACACCATACAGACATCCCTTGACAATGTCACGTCAGCTCAACTGTTAGCTTAATTTTTTTTATCCATCTTCCAGTTTTGACCCAGCTGCTTCGTTGCCATCTCTTGTTTACTGTTCAGTGAGCTCAGAGATACATTTCACGATGCGCTACATCCATTACTGTATCCCGAGATCTCAGAACGTTAGCTTGAGTGAGCTAAGCAGAGAAAAAACTAGCTGTGTCCCAAATTCAGACTCCATGTGCTACTAATTGGAAGCAGATTTTGCGTCAGTCAGCCAGGGTTCATATGAAAGAAGCTTTGATTTTTGAGTGTGCTGTTGATGGCCACTATTCTCCCACAATGCAATGCACAAAGGAAACCGAGGAGCTGTCACTGGCGGTAGAAAAGTTGACATCCTATAATCATTTACTGTTACTATAACCCAGTGATATATGTTGATTTCTTGTATGCTTTGATACAGTGTTTACAGTCAGTGTGTGTGTGGAACTGGGACACAGCTCGTGTTTTACACATCAGGAGCAGGTTTGATTGTGCAGATGCATGCATGCATGTCATGATCAAGATGGTTGAGGAACATTTTCCATTATAGTGTTCACTGACCAGATCAACAGTCTTGCTTTAGATATCTGTCCTCATGCACATTTATGATGGAGTACATAAACAGAACACCAGTTTCTATAACTGCAAGGTGCCTTCGTGCAACATATGTAACTCATGATGTCCATGTCTGTGATGTTTAAGGGCGGGACAGACAGGAGAGGCCTTTACGGACTGGATTCGATCCCTGAAGCCGTTCTAATCGGACTCGGGGAGAGCTGACTGCATGTGTGCTGGCCGGTGCGACGGAGGCTGGGATCCTGCCGGGGCTGAAACAGGTACATTTTGGACACAAGCTGCACCACTGGAGGACAGAGGGCAGGACGTGAGCGAGTGTTACTGAGAGATAAGGAAAGACAAGGGAGACATGCAGTATTTTCTGAGGGGGAAGGCATGAAATTAAGTGGCATGAACAATAAATTAACAATTCAGAAGAGCTGGGTGACATTATAAATGGAATAGAATTAACTTTGTCTGCCAAAACCACATATTATTGCCACCTGATCGCAGCCCGTTAACACGAGAGCTAATCAAATATCAGCTTCTTTACACGCTCGCAAAGGATGCCAGCATTTAAAGTTTGGTTACTTCATATCTGAAAGAAATACAATGAAACCCAAAAGTGACTCAACCCAGAGAGGTTCAAGAGGGAAGAAAACAACAATTTGACAGTTGTGATCTGTGTGACCAGTGGTGCGTTCACTGATAGCACACAAGCTGTATACACACAAACCACATCACTGAAATCTACCCTCGCTCCGCACCCTCCCTCTAATGTGTTTAAAAGCATTTTCTTTCTTCTCAGGTTTGTGAATTATTGAAATGGGTTTCATTTCCTCCTCAAACCCCCTCAGAGGGCAAACATGCCTCAGGTTCATGAAAAAAAGATATTTCCTCTCGTGTTTTTTTTTTTTTTTTTTTTTTTCCATTTTTCTATCATTGATTTTTCTCTCGCTTTCTGGCAGTCTTGTCGCTGCACCGCTAACACATGTAAACACAAGACAGATCACAGAACAACACCATTTGCCTAATTGATGAAAGGACCTCGGTGATGGGTGCTTTTCTCTCACAAATCCTTCACAACAAGGCAACATTTCATGGTTTAATTGTTGTTGACACAGTTTTGATTTGGCTGCCGCCGATGCCGTGGAAGGCAGCGAATAATCGACATTTCTAAGCAAACAATTTGCTGACAACAGCTCTCTGTAATCTGCGTGTTACGTGTGCTGGGCGTTGTTTCAACTATGACAGCTTCACAAACAGAGAGGAGATGAA